>NC_133337.1:39828851-40162185 GCF_030506205.2 Paramisgurnus dabryanus | reverse complement strand
AGTGAGTACAACCTAATGCCGCTTTTCCATTGCATAGTTTCCCACGGGTCAGGTTGTGTCAGCTCACTTCACTTTGGCTCAGTTAGCTTTCCATTGAGTTAAGTACCACTTCAGAGTGGAAGGGATTAAAGGTGTGTCGTTATATTTGTGTTGCCTACTGCTGTGACATCATACAAAAAGTGGGAGCGAGCATCATTGGAATTTCCTATACATTCATGGTTTCCTATACATTCATTTATTCATACAAACATCCGTGGTGACAGTCGATGCGCTCTGCCAACTTGCAAAAATGCTGTGCATACATGCAGACCTGCGCGCAATCAGTGATCTTTAGTGTTTTCACATCATGTTTTAATATCAGTTCAGCTCGCTTGGAACCCCAATCAAGGTGGTACTAAAAAAAGGATTGGGTGCTTCATACTTTACCCAGTGAAAAGTCCCCAAAAGTATGCTGACCCAACCCAACCCATGGGGTACTATGCAATCGAAAAGCACCTAATAGTGATAATATTTGTATATCGTTTAACCATGCAAAGCCGCATGTCCTATTTATCATCTTTATGTTTTTATCTGCATGTGTGTCTTGTATTATAACTGTTCAAATTTGATGCTTTCAGTACAATTCTCTCATACACTGGATGTTAAACATGGCACCTCATGGCAAAAAATCTCTGAAGATTACAATAGTTGCTTTTCAAAAAGATGGCCTAGGCTATAAGAAGATCAGTAACAACCTGAAACTGATTTACAATACAGTGGCCAAAGAGGTTTTCCAAGACAAACAAGGGTCGATCAAAGAAGTTACTGGAATTATGTGAATTATTTGGTCTGATAAGACCAAACTTAAACATAAACTTGTTTGGCTCAGATGGTGTCAAGCATGTGTGGTGACGCCCATGCAAACCGAATTGTTGCAGTGTGCTGTGTGTGGTCTGAGCACTGACAATCTGACCTTTCACTTCAGCAATCTGTAAAGCAATGTTGGCAGCACTCATGCGTCTGTTTTTGAAGCCAGCTTTTGCACATGACGCACAGCACAAGGACTCAACTTCTTTAATGACATGTTTCTTGCGCATGACAGGCAAAACTGCATAATTTGATACAAACAAAAAGATACTGTAGTCTGAACCGGGCATTACTTTCTGTACATGTGACATATTCCCCAAGTAAAATAATTTATCCACGGAAGATTGAGAAGTGGTCTCATGTGATGTGGTTATATGCAAAGTTCCCACACCTTAGTTAACTTTAAATTCAAGGACCTTTCAAGGACTTTCCAGGTCTAAAACCCTCAAATTCAAGGACTAAATGTGGGGACACATTTCAAGTGAGAGTAAGGTTACATCGTGTTACCTTTTAAGATACATTGTTACAGTTCCCTTTTGAGGGAACTCGCGCTGCGTCACTGTGGTGACACTTTGGGGACGCCTCCAAGGGTACGTGCATCTGAATGTGTATATCAAATTCAACCAATGGTGAGGCTTAACGACAAAGGGTGACGTGGGAGCCAGGAAGTATATCGCTATCTGAAATATTGCCAAAGACGACGTTACAGGGATGCAGGAAGTATGGCAAGGGAGACGCAGCGTCTCGTTCCCTTCTCAGGGTACAACAGTTACATACGTAACCCGAGACGTTTTCATGTGTCAAACACAACTATGCAAAAAAGCATTTTGGTATGAATCACCATTCGCATACAGAAGATATAAGCATTTAAAGCGAACAGTTTAGCACAAGTGCTTAAAAGGCTAGAAATTTATGATACTATCCTACACAACACCGGGAATAATATGATTTTTTTTCCAGAAAACTTATTGCATAAAATAGATTCAAGCACTTTCAATAACATGCATCTATGTATGTACATTTTAATAACTTCCCAGGGCCTTGAATTATTTCTCCCAGATTCACAAACTTTCAAGTATTTCAAGGACCCATGGGAACCCTGTATATGAGAGCAGTTAAAAATAATGATGGTTTGGTGACTAGCAAGAACGTATGTTAAATATAACATCAACGTATATTAAGGGGAAAAGGTGGGCCAATTGTGATTTTTTTTACTTGAAATGTACATTATCATGGTCACTAAAGGGTTTTACCTTGACCTCTGGATGATCAGGGGCGACCCCAAACCGCACCAGTCCAAATGGCACGGGAAGCCGTTCATAAATGTCAACAACTGCATCTTGTCTTGCCTAAAATGAAAGCAGCTACTTTAACAATATGACAGATATACAAAGGCTGCTTTATAATAATACAAAGCAAATATTGAAAAATTGAGAGTAAGGAATTTGAAAAGACTGTGGCGATCTCAAACTAAATGTGAAAGTAATGTGATTGAAAATCATGTGAGATTTATTTCATACTTGACATTGTGCCAGATTGCTCTGTGGCAAACACACAATTGCATGGTTTGGAAAGCTGTAATGTCCAGGGGACCATAAAAGTGGGATTGCACGGTAAAGCTATAAAAATTAAAGCAGCTGTTGAAGCTTTGACGTAAGTGTCTCGAAAACAGAAAAACTACAGACCTTTAGAAGCTGCTGTGCAGTGTAAAAACCCGCTGGGCCTCCACCCACCACACAAACTTTTGGACCGGACACAGATGATAGGCCACGGCACACTAATAACAGGACAGATGCAATGACAATAAAAGCACATTTATGGTTTTCTTAGACATAATTGGTTTCCTATAGGATTTTTAAATTGAGCCATTGAGGGCAATATAATCAGCCAATTATTGGTGATTGAAATATTACATTAACAATGAAGTATTTAAGAATGTAAAAAGTAATTAAAAAGTGTTGGCATATTACTTGACTGCACCAGGGCTCCAGACTGCCCCCAAATGGTGGCATTTTGCCCCTAAAATTTGAGAGTGTGCCACTGAATTTTACATCCAGTCGCACACATGCAACCAGTAAATTTGACCTTTTTTTTCCAAAAGTGCACAGTAAAATGTGACACTGAATTTGAAACAGCACATTGTACTTTCTGCATCTATCATTAAAGTATTTATTAGTAATACAGTGGAAATTAGTAGAAATGTGAATATTTGGTTAGCATGTTGATTTAAGGTGTGTGCCCCTAAATTTTCTAGTTGCGCCCCTAAAATTTTCAGTTGGGGGCCACTGTGCTCCTAGTGAAAAAAGTTAGTCTGGAGCCCTGTGCACTATACAAGTTAAAGTTTAAACAAACTAGATACAGTCAGTAATGCATGTCATTTACTGGGATCAAAGTCCTTGTTACCATGGTTACCAGCTTATTTCCAAGAATTTATAAGTGCTATAGAAATGTGCTACATTTGGCATAGACCAGGGGTCTACAACCTTTTTGTGAGTAAGGGCTAGCCAACACAATGGATCAAACAATCTGGGAGCTACTTTTTTGATGTAGTTTTCTTTACGAAATCAAAAAAATGCTTCACACACACAAAAAAAATATAACAAGTTGGCTCCAAAGTAAAAAAAAAAACAATTTCAAGTTCATTATTGTAAACTGATTAGGCTTGTTCGACTTCTTGCGGCGCCTCAAAACCGACAGCCGGATGACGTCAAAGTTCCGCGAGAGCGATTTATGAGCAAACTCCTCCGTATGATTTCGCGAATCGCTCTCGCGGTACTTTAACGTCATCAGGCTGTCGATTCTTGCAGCACGCATGAAGTCGAACAAGTCTAATGACTGATGATAAGTCACGTGGCTACTTTTGGATCTCTGCCAAATTTTCACTTTATAACATTTTAAATAAACAACCATATTTATTAAATATCTCTCTTTTAATCTTCTCTCATAGAAAATAATGATATTGAGTTGGTGAGCGGGGCTTTTTTTTTACAAATTCAAAGTCTCTCACCTGTGCCATTATTTATTAACACATAACACGACAACAGATGAATACCAGATAAAGTTTTATTTAAATGCTGAATTTAAAGAGTGGTACAGTTTAACCAAAACTGAAACGTAAAATAGGATTGGGTCATGATGACGCATCGAAGCATATATCAAATGACAGTGCAACTCACCGGATGCGCGTGAAAGTGTGTGGATCCTGATCACAGATTTTTGGATGCTGTTTATCATCATCTTCATCAGATGAAATGCAAGATTCAGATCTGTTCCAGCTGAACAATAACACTGTTGTGAAGATTAAATCAGCTGAGCTCTGATCTGTCAGCGCGTGCGGTCGTGTTTATGTAGCATTGACCTGAATTCAAGGGTTTCATGATGCATTTCGTCTACCCAGATAAAGTTTCTTGCTCCAGTTTTGTTCCATCTAGTCCATGTTAGGAATGAGGAGAAGTTTTATTGTTTTCCAGCGATGTGTGCAAAAACAAAGATATAAAGATTTGGGAGTAGGTTATACGATTATTATCATGAGACCCGGTCTACATACAATATAAAAGCAGAGTTTAACACGCAGTTAACTCGAACACATTGCATATCATAAAATCATCCGTTTGCTGCAAATGTTAATTGCAATGCATAAAACACAAAAACAACGATATCGATTTAGCTTAAAGCTTTGAATGAAGTTTGCTTACTTACTAAGTGCGCGTCACTTAAAGCGCTCCGTGATGAAATATATCGCCGATGAAAGGTTCCTCTTGTGCAATGTGCAGCTTTTAATGTGGTTTGTGCTACAGCTGCACTTTATTGGTGGTCGTTTGAGAAGATTTCAACAGTCAGGCTTTATCAGTTTAGCCTTGATTAAAGGTCTCAGACTGAATGCAGATATATTGCACAGAAGAGGGTCATGGACTAATGCACTCCACAGTTTAGATAAAAAAAAAGATTAATGGCTCTTCTCTGCTCTGTAATGTTTTCTCATTTTAAGCATTAAATCTCGCTGATCCAGACCATATTTTCATTATACATTTTTGGAGTTTTGTGTGAAATTATGTATTCCTTTTTCTTATTTTTTCTTTCTTATTTTAGTGCTTATTTATTTGTTTTGTTTTACTTGTACAGCACTTTGGTTGGCCTGCGACCATGTTTAAATGTGCTGTTGAAATAAAATGAACTTAAACTTGAATGTCAAATTGGCCTTTTTTCCTCTGTTTTTCTGTGTTGTTCCAATACACACAAAGGAAGTAAATGTGTATAGCAAAACTTGTAATTGCAATACTTTTCTGTGAGAAATACTTCATTACTATCATAATATATACTTATGTAAGGAATATTCACCTTGGGTGTGCATAATTTTCTTTTTTTTTTCGTGATTTATTTTTTATTATTTTCCATTATTGCATAACAATAACCAAACACAACAACCAATACACCAGGGTTTGTAAAAAAAAGAAATGATAAATAAATAATTAAATAAAGGAAAAGGGAGACATACATTTACACATCGTCAAAGGGGGAAACAAAAAAAAATGGGTACCCATTACTCACTTTACTTATTCTGGATAAGAATGATGTAACAGCTCTATCGGGTTAGCATAGAGGAGGGGTGTGCATAATTTTCAAATAATTCAAAGGACCGTCAATTATTCCACAGTTACCACAAACATTGCTCTGGTGCCTATTTTTAAGACATTTGACATGTTATGTGTGTGTCTAAAAATAATGCATACCTGTGGAACATTTCTCAACCAATCAGAATACAGCATTAAACAGACCGATGGTATATATATATATATATATATATATATATATATATATATATATATATACACCGATCAGCCATAACATTATGACTACTTGCCTAATGTTGTATAGATCCCCTTTTGCCCCCAAAGCAGCCCTGCCCTGACCCATTGAGGCATGGACTCAACTAGAACTTTTTATCCAAACCAGCATTCACTTTTTCAGCAATTTCAGCTACAGTATCGGACCACACAGGCCAGCCTTCACTCCCCACATGTATCAATGAGCCTTAACCACCCATCACCCTGTTGCGGGTTCACCACTTTTCCTTTATTGGAATTCCTTGGAATTTGGCCAGTGTCAAAGTCGCTCAGATCTCTTGCACATTTGTCCTGCTTCAAACACATCAACAAGTGTTTGTTCTCAAAGTTGATGCGTTAGAAGCAAGAAAAATTGGCAAGCGTAAGGATTTGCGACTTTGAAAGGGCCGAATTGTGATGGCTAGACGACTGGGTCAGAGCATTTCTCAAACTGCAGCTCTTGTGGGTTGTTCCTGGTCTGCAGTTTGTATCAAAAGTGGTTGCAGAAAGGAAAAGTGGTAAACTGCCGACAGGGTCATGGGCGGCCAAGGTTTATTGACACACATGGAAAGTGAATAAGCACATACATAAACACCATAAAATACTCCTTTCCTTCTTTGGGAAGAAGTCTCTTCCTTTTGATCTTTTAGCATACAATTTTAAAAACAGGCTTTTAAGTCATTATTTCCAAGGAACTCTTTTCTTTCTCTCCTTTTATGTCTCATGCGTATATAAAAAAAATTCTATGCCATAAAAAATGCATCCCTTTACCCTCCGTTATCTTGGTTTATGACACTCAGGCAAACATAATGGTGCCAAACGATGCATCATATATGTTCAACACTGAACAATGCTGCATTATATTTGATACTAATTTGAACAATCCTAAAGGCTGATGGTCTATTGCCATTACCCAATACATAAACTGCTTAAATCTGCCGTGGCTATTATTCATGAATCATGACAGGAAGTGAAAGAGCAAATCTCATCATTTTATTCTATATATATATCCTATGACACTTTTATGCCATGAGTTTGTTAAGTGATGATTAATAAAAAGTGTAATAGACATAAATGAGAACATTTTGCTCCATTATGTGTTTTACTTAAATTTATTCATTATATAGTATAGACATATGCTGGTTGTTTTGAGTTATATGCAATATAAATATGAAAACCCTTGAAATAAACACGTAACCTCATTATACAAAACATGATTTAAAAATGTAGGACTACACTGACTGTATGCCAGTCTGTACCGCAAAAACAGCCATTAGGGCCAATTTATGGCTGAATCAATAAGCTTTCAGTTGATGTATGATTTGGATAGGACAATATTTGGCTGAGATACAACTATTTGGAAATCTGGAGGGTGCAAAAAATTTTTGAGATGTAATATTATGATATATATTTACAGTAGGAAATTACATATCTTCATGGAACATGATGTTTACTAAATATCCTAATGATTTTTGCATAAATCATTTATCATTTTGACCCATACAGTGTATTGTTGGATTTTACTACAAATATACCCGTGTGACTTATGACTGGTTTGTGGTCCAGGGTCACCTACTGTATGTGAAATCTGTGTGTCGTCTATAACTTGAAATTGTTAGAGACAAGTTGAACGATGTTGTCCTTGAATACACTAAACTCTGAGTTCAAGTCACAACAAGTCACCTCGAGTATGTCAACATGTTTCAACATGTGTCCTTGTTGTTGTCGTTTTATAATCATAACCAGACAAACAAAGACAACATCTCATGAGGGTGCGTGTCTTAGATTAAGATTGAGTTTATACTTTGTTGTCTAGAAACAACAAGGGTTTGTTTGGTGTACCATGGAGTTCAACTACGAGACATTACATTTATAATCTGGCATACACTTATCCAAAACAAATTACAATGCATTTCGTTTTCATTTTATCAGTGTTGTTTGTGTTAAAAGTGAAGTTTTGTAGTGATATATGGCTGAAAATAAATACTTGATATTTGTGAATGCATATTTTACAAAGCATGGAGGAAGTCTGGGAATAAAAAAAACAAGAATTGACTTACAGAAACCAGTTTTACAAAAAGTAAAAACTATAGTAACCTTTCGCTTTATTCTGTGTGAAACATTGTGGTTTGCCAATGTGAGTTTTTTATTGCATGTCAGAATTTGTCTCCTCATTAAATTATTTACTAGTCCAAATAACACCATTAGTTTCAACAGACCCATAGATATCACTCCCAGTGTTATTATAGCACAAAATAAACTTTCTTTTGAAAGCTGAATACCTGAATGAAGTGAGGACTTAAGTAAAACAAACAGATTATCTGTGCAAAAAAAACTTTCTGTCTGGTTCAGAGATTTCACAATGCTGATAGGATTTCAAGCAACAGAAACTTCAAGTTAAACGGGTCATTTCAATTTCTCTTTCTTGATGTTTATGAAATGGCACAGACCGTGGGATATAGAAATCACTTAATGCAAAAATAAAATGCAGCTATTGATATAGTTACAGCATGCATAGTAAACAAAAGCTTTCCCATCCTTTAAACTGATTTAAGATGAAACAATCACTTATATTTATAGACAACATGTCGCAACCTTCCAACAAGGAAATGCGACCACGAAAAATACCAACACGATGGCCTGGTTTCACAGACAAGACTTAGATAAAGCCACGAGTCTAGGTCTTAGTTGAATTAAGATGTTTAGGCATTTTTATCAACATGCCTTAAAAAGACATACTGGTGTTTATCTTGAGACAAATTAATGACACTGGAATATTTTAACATCGGACAGTTATTTTCATTAGAGACGGCTGAAACATATGGTTTACTCTTGGACTAGCCGTAAGCCGTGAACAGGGGGATGTGTTTAAAAGTAATCTCCTTTTGATGAGTTACACAGTTTATGGTAATATTTGACAATTTCATTGTTAAATTTAAAAGTCATGTTTGCTTCATGGTCATTTGTGAAGTCCAGTGACTTCTGAAGCAAGACCAGTTCAAAGTATTTAAACAAATCTGAACATTAACAATAAAGACTAAAATAAAAACTATTGAACATTTTTACACAAAGATTAAGAAACTTCAGAATACACTTTGTATTAGATTTGTATGAAAAATACTGTTTGCATTATACAAACAATTGTGATGATACAATTTAATTATAATACAACATATCTTTGGATAGTAAAAATTCAGACACTGATATTTGGAGAGAATTATAAATCTTTATTAGTTTAATTACTTTATAACATCAAAATAATCAATATATAGTGTAAGTAGAATCAACAACACCATAACCTTTATATGTTATACAAATATAAAAACGACCTTGAAGATGCAAAAAGTTAAACACACACACACATAAAATGCAAAGTATGAGGAGTGAGTTTTTGTTTCCTTTTCTGTGCTACATCTTATAATAATGTTTATACAGACCTGAGATTGTTTAGAGTAGAGTTGATGTAAAGTACTTTAATATGCAGAGAAAGCTTATAAGGTATTAAGTCATAAAAATCTGATCAAATAGATCAAAAACTAAAACATTTCACAGAAATTGAAATATAAAACTGAGAGCTTTGGTCCTTTTAAACATCCAACAGGTCTGTACACACAAAGCTTTCATCTATTGCCAGATCAAACATTAAAGACTCTGAAATAATCCACCATGAACTTGAATGTTTCATATTGTTGTGATTGCTGTGCTACCCTGTTTCATCTGAATGTTCACTGTTGTTGTTGATAAACAGACCCATCTGAAATCCAGAAGGGAAGTTGGGCTTCTTCTTCAACTTCAAAATGATTCCCATGATGACGATCAAACCGATTATGACAGGAATAACGGCGAGATGCACTCTTTTACCTTAATGAAAAATTAAGAAATGTTTGTACTCTTTATAGATGCATTCAAACACAATAAAGTCATTGTTTACAAAATAAAAAGATGAGCAAGAAATCAGATCATCTAACACATCTCCAATAACACAGATATTTTTAGCATCATATAAAATCATACTCTTTGAAACATATCAGGACATGTCACTGTTCAGAAAGTTGTTAGTTTTTAAACAAATAGTTAAACAGCTAATGATTCAACAATTTTAAAATAATAACCAGAAATCAAAGATTAATAATTACTTGAAGAATCTGTTTGGACAGAAGTTTCCTTTGAAGGTCCACCATCTGTAACAGATTAGAAAATCAATATTAAACCAAAAGTCATATTGTTACAATAATCATGTTTAAAAGGTGTTTTATGATTAAGTGAAGAGCAAATAAACAAAACAATCAGTCAGTGTCGCATATTCACATATATCATTTTTCCTTCACTTATTTAAAAAAAAACAAGGACAGTGATTTTGATTAGTTTTTTTTTAAGTAATCACTGAAAAATAAATATTGAAAGAGTTAATACCTAATTGAGCAGCAACTTTAGTTGCAACAGCTTCTGTAAACAGATTTTAAAGCCATGTTAATAGATTCATGATAGGTGTACAAATAGCAAATATTTAATCAATAAAAAACAGTTTTTCAAGCACTTTAACTTTACCTGTTGTTTTCACACTGAATTCTGATCTCTTTGCTCCACAGTCTGTTTGTAAAAATAACTGGAATTTTGTTGTCATGGCTTTATTTGCAGTGTAAGGACATGAAATTTTGTTCTCTTGTGTAAAGAGATCCGTTTCAAACAGCACTTTACATATTTTGGGGTCAAAAACTTCTGCTGCTGTATTAATAAACTTGTACATCTTCATGGAACATTCGTTTTTTTTGGAATAAGAGACTGTGCAGGTAAGATTTAATTTTTCTCCCACACCTCCAGTCACATTTTCACAGGTTATACTGAAAGGATCTGTAAAAGAACATTTATATTTTACATTTTAATTTCATTTTCATTTAATTCAACATTATAATACATTTTCATTTGAATTTCCCTCTTAACATGAATTAAATGTGAATTCTGATTATTTTTTATTTATGACTCATCACTCCATCATATCATATGCTGACTGACTCCAGATCAGCTGATACTGTTAGTTAATACATTCACATAAAGTCTCAATGCACATGGAGCCTAAAGATGATTGCCTCCAGACTCAACATTACACACACTCGTGTCTTTATGAGGTCATAAGGAAATATACTCTGCCAAAAGATATTACATTGTTTATTTGTTATATGATGACTAAAGTGATTTCTAAGCCACAAGCTGTTACGTCAGATAACTGACTGACTAAAAAGATTAAAAAGATAACTTTCAGGTTCTTTTAAAGATTAATTTATTATTACCATCATCAGCCTCACAGACAGCAGTGAAAGTCCAAACTAGCAGGATCAGTTGCAAAACATTAACAGCACCCATCATCCAGCTCCTGTTATAAAGAATAAAATAATACATAATCATCAGTTCCTTTCTCAATTTTAAATATTGTTCATATATCATTCATAAGATAATAATTTTTTAAACTATATAATCAAAAAAAAAAATTTCATTGTCCACTTTGTGAAACCACTGGCAGGTGAGCTCATGCTTAATTTATTTTACATTGTTTAATTTAGGTAAACACAGATAAATACATCAATTAGACTAGAAAAGAAAAACGCTTAACTAGAAACTGAACACTGCTGGATAACTATTGTCATAGTAATATTAAGTTAAAAATTTCAAGCACTTCAACAATATCCCAATATTAAATGCAATAAAGACCACAATTAAAATAGCTACAAATTTATAATTTTGCTACAGCTTATTTAAAGTAATCCTATGAAAATGAGGATGCAAATTTAAAAGCAAAACTCTTACATTTTATAGAAATATTTACAACATATTTAAAACATAAATGAAAAGCAGCAGATAAGTAAATGTAGTTTGGTTAGGTAAGGTTACAGTAGTGATCACTTACTGTTTGTCTTTACTCTGTGGAGGTTAATGATCAAAATGATCTTTCTGCAGGGTGCATAAACATATAACAATACTTTCACTTTCAAAATGACTGAGGGTTCTTGATCCTTATCCTGTGTCGTGTGTCCTTCTCTTTTATCTAGCCATGATAACCACTGCCCACATACACTAAATGCAGATCAATGTATACTGTGTCAATATACTTTAATGTTACTGTATGTGATATAACGTTAGACACAATCCTGTTAACACACTACCTGTTGTATAGTAGCCTATACACTGCATACTTATTTTAGCCTAACTTGCTTTCTCTGTTGAATCTACTGCATTCTTCATAAACTGTATTATTTTAGGACAATCTATTACATCTCAGGGCTACATTAATGCTCATATTTTTTTTAAGATAAATATTTTGTAGCTTATGCAAATTATATTACAATTGAATCTGAATTTACATATTTGTATTCATCAAGTAACTTACATTCAAAATACATTTTATCAGTACGTGTGTTCCCTGGCCTTTGAACCCTGCATGACCCTGTGTAAACACAATTACACCAGCTCTTGTTATCACATTCCCTCAGTGAAAATGAACTCCCTTTTGGTAATAAAACACCAGAACACACAATAAAGGTTTAAGTGAAACTGAAGTCAGAAACGATTTCTGTGCACTCGTCCATCTAAAATGAAAACCTTCAAGCTCAAGTGACTTTCTAAAGGATTTTAAGCAACAGGAATTTCAAGCTCAACCGGTCATTTTAATTTTCTTTTTTTACAGTGTTAATAGGAAAACATGCCAAATGCAAATAATAAAATGCAGCTAATGATGGATTTTTATATAGTCAACATACTATATATATATATCGTTTTCAACCTTTAAAAGAAGAAAAATGATTCATTATATTATAGGAAATGCATGACATGACACAACTTGTCCACAAGGAAATACATCTCAGACTACATTAATGCCAACATAATGGGGCAGTTCCTGGACAGGATTTGTAACAGACTAAAATGCAAGTTTGAGCTGTCTTAATTTTGCCCGGACATATCATAAAATGTAAAGTATGCTTGTTAAAACTATTTAAATGACTCAATAACTACAGTTAGGCTTATTCTGATTCATCTATACCCTGTCTGGGAAACTGCCCCGAATCTGAAGAAATTACAGTAAATCATGAGTAATATTACATTACATTGATGCAGTTTTATATTTCATTTCCTATTTATTCAGTCAATGTTACATAACTTACAGTTTATGATAATATTTCTCAAATTCAATATTTAATTTCATGGACATTTTTGCTTATTTTCTTCTTAATAAACTATAAATGCTCTGAATGTGTTCTTCTAAAGAAACCTGAATATTTGAATAAAGTTGTTATTTAGGTCATCTTTCATCTTTAAAGTTTGATGAAACATGATTGTGATCACATATATATTCCTTTGATAACTGTCTCTATATTGCAACATGCAAATAACAGGCAAATGGCATAGGAGTTTATAAAAGTAGATTTTTAATAAGATTCAGCATGGTGGACATAAAGAAGTCGTAGTGCTATAAAATATAAAAATGCCAGAAATCCTTTTGGACAGATCAAAGAACCCTGGATAATATCAGTTTGTCACAAGATATCCAAAAAAAACCCCATAGATAATGTGTTATAACAAGCTAAAGCAAAATGATAATCTATTTATTATTTCTCATGACCAGTAGGTGGTGTTGTGCTACGCCGTTGTTGACAGGAATGGTTAAAAGGTTAAATAACTTTCTTTTGTGATTTCTGTTGTGTCTGTTAATAGTACAAAATGTCATGCAAATTGGACAAAAAATGTAGAAAGAGTTTAAAACTAGTTTGTATTTGTATCACATACATTGCCAGAGTTTTAAAACAAAATGCAAATGTGATTATTATAGCATTGCCTATTGTCCACTTCTAGTGTTGTTTACATCTTGCAAAATGGTCTGTTTATCTTTTCCCATCAAGTTTGGCATCTCTCCTACTTGCAGGCTCTGAGGCCCAAAAACATTGAACAACAATTTCAAAACAAAATTTTGACATAGTAAAACTTTGACTGAGCATACAGAAAGTAAAAAGTGACACACTATCACCACACACCTAATGCAAATAATGAAATATGCAAACTTGGTTTTAGTTTCCTTGTCTGTGCATCTTAGTATTATGTTTATACAGGCCAAGAATAATGCTACAACGTGTTCACTGTAAAAATTGCTGTATGTTAGGCAGCTGTTTGTCAGTAAATTTAAATTAATGTTATTTACTAGCAACAGTTTGTTCAAGGTTAAAAGGACATTAAACACTAACTAACAAGACTTTGTTATTATAAAACTATAAAATAACAACCTCATGCGAAGCATTCGGGGAACTAGAATCCTCATTAACCTTTTTTCTGTTTTTCCTACAGATTTTGGTTCCCAGAATTCTTTGCTTGAGGCTGCTATTTAATTTTATTATGTAAAAGTAAAGACTTGTTAAGGTTTAATGTTCATTTAACTTTGAACAAACTGTTGCCAGTAAAAAAACACAAATAAATATACAGTAAGTTACTCACAAACAGCTGCCAGTTATACTGAAATTTTTACAGAAAGTGTTCTCTTTATCACATTTATATCCAAAGAAAACTACAAGCCTTTCATTTTTTAAATTGTATCTATACTAAAACTTTAATTTCACAGAAATTGTATATTTCAGCTGTCTTAACTAGAAGCAGCTTGCACAGAGATATCTTAACATATATCACTGCCATTGTTTTGTCTCAAATGCACAGCAGTAATGTTTTTTTTGTGAGGTATGTAAAACTACAATGTCCCAATAGACCCCTTAATCAAATTATTAAAATTTAAAAGATACAGAGCTGGAAAAAAAGATAAAAATTATTATTTGATTTCTTTCTTTTTTTCTCTCACACTCTCGCACTTCATATCAAGTAAAATAATCATATGTACTGGTGTGTTGGTTTTATCCAGTACAGAATCAGGAAGTTTATGAACCTTCTTCTACATCCAAATCCCTTCTAAAACGTGCTAGCTACGCTTGTCATCAACATTGCGTCCGCAGCTCTTTTTCCTCCAGCCAAGCCCCGCCCACCCAGAGACGTTGCAGTGTTTAAAAACTTTTAAGGGGTCTATATTTTTAAAACCTAGTTTTGGAATACTCTAAACCCTGTATGAGCTTTAGTTAAAACATGAATATTAGTTTGGTTGGACGTTGCAGGTACACTTTTTCTCATCCATTTCACTCAAATGATCCGAATAGTGAACCTGAGGTCTAGGTCTGTTTTTCTTCTTCTTGAGAAAGAATGCCATGATGATAATGATGAAAGAGCTTATGACAGCAATGATGACCGCAAGTGCTGATTTATCTTGTTCTTGAAAAAATATGAAATATGATTAGAGATGCAATAAAACACAATTATGGTAAAGTTTTTTTTTTTAAACTGTTGATCTCTTTACAATATACTGCACATTTGCTACAGTTTTTTTTTTTTAATATTACATTGTGTCACTGACATCATATGATCAAAGACTTAAGGAGCAGTTTCCCAGACAGGGCTTATCCTAGTCCCAGATTAAAATGCATGCTTGATAGGCCTAAATTAAAAAACATCTTGCACTGACATAACTGAACATATATCAGTGCCATTGTTTTGTCTCAAGATGCAAACCTTTTTGTAAGCCATGTTTGTAAAAACTGTTTAAATGTCCTAATATAAGGGCTAGTCCTGGATTAATCTAAACCCTGTCCGGGAAACCGCCCAATATGATTAAGTTTTTAAAACTATCAATCTTTCAACATTTTCCCAATGAGTTAAGTAATTTAAGGACCAAGGATTACTTTAATAAGTTAATACCTGTTTGGGCAGAAGGTTCATCTGCAAGGTTATCCTCAAGTTTATTTAAACCACCTCCTAAAAGATTTTAAAAACACTATTAATAAATCTAAAATATATAATGTATAACAAAATCAATGTTTGTATAAACTTTGTTGTTACAACTGTTAATACAATGTGAATAAAATGGTTGATTTAACACCTATTTGGTATTAAATGTATTTAAATAAGGTATTTACAAAAATGACAATAGAACTCAATCTTACACAATTCAATAATAAGTGATCAATAAATATTGAATGAATAAATAAATACCTGTGACATCTGTGTCAACTTTAACTGCAACTGTAAACAGATTAAAAAAAAACACTGTTAATATTTCATGATAGAGACACAAATGAAAACATGTATTTCATTATAAACAAGTTGTTAAACTGTACCTGTTGTGCTCACACTGAATTCTGATGTCTTTCTTCCACATGTGCTTTGCAAAAAGAATTTAAATTTTGATGTCATGGCTTTATCTGCAGTGTATGGACATGAAAATCTGCTCTCTTGTTTACAGGAATCACTGAACTCCTTTTTACAGATGTCTTCATTACTTGCTGCTGTATTAATAAACTTGTAAATTTTTGTGCAGCATCCTTTGTTCAGATAAGAGACTGTGCAGGTGAGAATTATTTCATCTCGCACATGTGCAGTCACATCTGTACAGTTAATTGTGATATCTGCAAAAAACAGATAATATTAAACTTAATGTACACAGCAACTGAAGAAAACAGGCTAATCATTTGTATCCTAATAAATCAAACAAATTTAACACAGGATACAGATTATATTCAATGTATAATGTTATAATGTAATACACTACCAAAAGCAAATATAAACATTTATACACGTCTGCATTTGTTTTGGGGTTAGATTTGGGATTTGCTTTAGGATGTCATTTAGGTTTTCTGCATGTTTGTGTCTTTTTAAACCATGGTCGCTTGGAGTTGGGGTTAGGGTGTCATTTTATGTAACAAAAAGTTGTTTAACCCCAAACCACTACAATGGTAAAAAGCAGAACTGAGAAACCATTAACTAAAACCATACGCAAAGATGAAGTGAACGGAAGGACGTCACGTGCGTATTATGCATATGCACGCAAAATTGCACAACTTTTCACACTGCGTGCTATTCATACGCCAATCATGAGTTTGGGCTATAAATAAAAGACACGACCTTAAATGAATCATTCAGGGGTTATTAAAGGAATTCATTTTGTTTACCTTGACATACAGCAGTATAGCTGCAAACCAGCAGAACCAGTATAACATTAACAACACCCATTTTCCAGCTCCTGTTATAACGAAACCAAACATTCATACGTCAATAAAGAAATAATTCAAAATACGTAGCCTAAGAATATTAAAAGAAATATCATTACGGCTATTTTATTCATGTTTAAACGAATATTGTCCGCTAGGTAGACTATCACTCGTGTCGTTTTTTTCACTTTCTGTCACATTCAGTGACATACACATTCACATAAACATACAAAAAAGCGATTATAACATCACTTAACCAGATAACAGCGCTTTACAAGTCTGTTTTTAGAGAAATCTTATCTATCACTGTAATGTTAGACTAATGTGAAAGCTATTTCAGGATTTGCGCCTCCGCAACACCGCCCCAATAAAACAAACAATAAAACACACAGAAAAATATAATCTGTATATGCCAACTATAATAAAACAATAAGACTGTTATTAAATATAGATATAGAATGATGATTTTGTTAATACATGAAAACGAAAATAGCCTACAATGACACGTCGTCAAAACAAAACAAAAAAGAAAAAACATTCGACGATCTTTATCTAACATATTAAAGTATACAATGAATCGCGCACTCTTGTGGTTATATGTTAGTTAAATGTAAAGATCGTCGTGTAGTTTGGTTAAAAGTTACAGTAATGTTTACTTACTTTTTTGTCTTGACTCGCTCGATCACAGTGATCCTGCAGGAGCCTACGCACTCCAACACTGCATACTTTCACTTTCAATGTCAATGCTGCGATCTTCTGCTCTGCCACACCACCAGTATGCTATAAATATTAGGTTTACCTGTCTGGTTTTCTGACAGGGTTCAGCTTAACACGTTTTGAATTTAAACTATTTACATTAATTGCCAGTGTATCTCATGCCATTTAAATTGATAATCGCGGCACAAAATCTGTTTGCATTGCAACGAAGCAGTCGCACAAACTGATGCAGAAATCCATGCCCGACAATGTGTTGCCAAGTCCTCAGCCTTGTTGTGGACGTGATTATCTACTTTAATATAAACTGTTTCTGAAAGCTTATTGTTTTCAGTGGGTTAAATAAATATTTCATTCATAATCTGTTTGTGTTTGGGATGTGAATGGTCACTGGGATAGCCTATTTTTGTGCTAGTTTTGAATGACCATTGCTGGTTTTTATATGCGGATCTGGCAACCCACGCAACAGAGCACACATACAGAAGTCTTGGTAACGGTAGCCTATATCATGCTGAGAACCAGAAAAAAGTACTAGATTTTTTATTTAATTTTTAATTTTTTAATTTTTTACATGTCCACTGAAGTGGATAACAGGACTTTAATGTTCTGAATTACATCCATGTTAATTTTGTGTTTTTGCCATTTGATCACATTCATGTTAGTTTTTAATTAAATTTTCACCACAATGTGCAATTAAAGGTTAGTTTTAAATTATTTGATCAAAGATGATATTTGATGTATTCTGTCTTTTTGGAAACACATGGGAACATGTTGCTCTTATTCCAGCTCACAATTTTTCTGCTTTGCATCCAGGCATTCTGCATCTACATTGTGGATTGTCCAGCATTTAAGGCAAATGGATTGCACCATATTTCTTAATTCTATCATCTGGGTGTGGCTTTCTTTTAATTATTTGGTAACACTTTACAATAAGGTTTGTTGCGCTCTATTTTTGAACTAGCGGTTATAGTGAACAAAGTGTTCATATGCGTATATACTAAGGTGAATTATCAACTTAAAGGGACACTCCACTTTTTTTGAAAATATGCTTCCCTAGACTTAAACATTTGATTTTAACTGTTTTGGAATCCATTTAGTCGATCTCCGGGTCAGACGGTACCACTTTTAGCATAGCTTAGCATAATCCATTGAATCTGATTAGATCATTAGCATCACGCTAAAAAATTACTGAAAGGGTCAAAATTATTGTACATTTCTGAAATACTGTCTAGATTCTCATGTTGAAAAATGATGATTATCAAGAACACATATAACACAATTGTTGCCATAAAATGTGAAAATTGCAATTATTGCAATTGCAATAGTCATTATTTTGAAAAGAAAGTTTGTGTGCTCTGTAAGACCCATTCCCACAAATATGGTACTAGAAAGCCCAGTATGTTATCTTTACAGGACAGTAGGATTCAAATAAGTTAAGTAAATTGTGCTTGACTTACAGGTCTAAATCCCATGTCCACTACAGAGGACGCAAGTCAATGGGCCGTGTCTCAGGAGGATACAATACATTTCTGGGGTAGCCTACGCTTAGAAAACATGACTAATTTTTGTCTGTTCATAATTTCCCCTGACCATTTAAAGAAAATAATGAAGTGCTTAAAGTGGTTCCTTACGGTTACCCAAGTTTAGGGATGTTGAAAATTCTTGAGCATTTTGTGGGAATAAATAGAAAACACTGACTAATCTCCATGTGACAAAACTCAAAACTTTGATACTTCCTTTCAGTTAAAAGACATCATTTGTTACTATGAAGGCACAAATAATCAATGTTACAATCAATGTAAAAGTTAAATAGTTATTTATTTTGTTTGGAATTTTTTTTATTCAACTTGCAGACTACTTTTCCACATTTCCTAATGTTAAAGCATTTCTCAAACCCCTTAAGTATGATGATTTTTTAGTGATTCTACTGATGCTTAATGTTTACTCTGCATATGTTTATCTTTTTTATTGTATTTATTTGTTTATCTTTTTATTTCTGAAACTTTACATTAATAACTTATGTGATTCTGTCTGTTCATTCTGTTTTGTCTGTTTAATGCATTAATAAAAAAAGAAAAACATGGTGTACATAAAGTGAGCTTCTAAATAATATCAATAATCTTATTTTGACTTGATCATTATGGCTCTTAACTGAACATCAGATTTTGCTTTGCAAAGCAGGGAAAGAGAAGCAGAAATGAGAGATGATGCAATGACTATATATAGGCAAACTGCTTACTGAGAATAAATCTATTCCTCATTTTAAAATCATTCACTGAATGAATTATGTAAATGTACTAGTTTATATTGTCTTCTATACTGTAGGATGATTCTTATGCTGCTCCTTGGTGGTCTCGTATTCGGATAAAAACTCCCAGTCAGCCATAAGAGGTTGATGTGCTGCATGAGACGCCAAACATCTGAGCTAAAGTTGCTAAAATATCCGGCATCGGAAGGATCAGACACAGCTGTTAAGTCATTGAGTTCTCATTTTTCCTAGGAACAGCAGAGATTCACATAAGCAGATTTTCTGCTCCTTGTATTTATTTATTGTTTGGCCAAAGTGCTTGTGTTTGCATTTATCAAAAACTATTCCATAGGGTTATTAAATGAAGTTTATTTAACCAAGTTCAGGAAGAGCAGGGTCTAATCCAAGCAATCAGAGCGAAGAGGTCTCTATAGACGGCCCTCACATCTGCTCTGTCCCATAACAGTTTTTTGCGGCATCCCTCCTTCACCCCATGGCCTCTCTCTCAGCAAATATCTGTACATGGGTTTGCGCTAATATCCTGAACTGGAAGCCCTCCCCTTGAACATCATGCCAAATATTATCATCATCATATTTGATTACATGTTAATGTGAACTCATTAATGCCTTTTGTAATATTGGGTTAGCCTTCAACCTGACCTCAACTTTCTCATGAACACGTGTATGACCAGTTTGTTAAGTTTGCAATAGAAATGTTGCCTTACAAAAACCCATCATTTACTTCAAAAGTTTTTGATTGATGTGCTTTGTTGAGCATTAAAAATGGGGCATTATCCAATTATAAAGAAAAAGGATATTATTTAAGATATAAAAATAAAATAGATAAAAGTCATTTAATATGACGTATCTTCTGTCATTAAAATTCAATAAAATAACTAGATACAGTTAAAGTCCCTAATTTTGCACCACCACTGAGTCTGTGATGAGTTCTTGACAACTAATTGCTAAGCAAGGACACATCATCGTTAACTTTTGGATTTGTACCTTTTGCATATCGTTTTATATCATATTACATACATAATAGTCACATAATTTTTTATTCTTTTTCGCGATACTGTCACAAACCTCCACATTTTTTCGCGATCGAATCACGAATTTTTGTTTATTTGTCACATATTGGTTACTCAACTGTTTTGTCCTATTTTCTTACCATTGTCGCTTCGGTTTAGGGTTAGATTTACATTAAATGACATTTACCCAAACCCAACTCTAACCCTAACACCAGGCGACAATGCTTTAAAATGTAGAAAATATAAATAAATAAATCAGAAACAATAATATAAACCAATACCTAAAGTGACATCCTAACACAAAGACCAAATCTAACCCTAAACCGAAGTGAAAATGGTTTGAAAATAGGAAAAAGCAGTTTGACAATGACAAATAAACAGAAATGTTTATACGATCAAAAAAGTGGAAATATGTGACAGTATCATGAAACAGAATCAAAAAATTATGTGACTATAGATACATAATTTTGTAAGACTGGGTAGACATGTACTAATACACAGTTACACACCACAGTACATTTAAAAACGTGAATCGGACAATAGGTTAAATTTACTTAAAAATGTGGATGCAAAAATGATGCACTATATTTTTAAGTAAATCCAGCATATAATTTTTTTACAGTATACCTGCCTTAGCCATTTATGTGATTCGCGACATTAATAGTACATGAAAAAGTTTAGACTAGACGAAGAAAAGTAGCGGATCCACCATTGAGAACAAACAACAAGAAAACATAGAACAGGAATAAAACATTATGGTGACAAAAATACTTTACAGCTTTTGAAGAAGTGACAGAAGTGTTTATTGTCTTTGTGTAATTGTTTGTAGTGGAGTGGTGCTCCAGCTCTTTTATCCCACTCATCTCACACTTGAACTTGAACTTTGACAAAGCTGTGGATAGCTGTAGAACGAGTCCTTGTCTGTTGTTTAGTCCTAAGCTTCCACCTGAGGTTCTCTGCTCTCCGTAGTTTTGTCAGTGATTGATTTATTTCAAACTGTAGCTCATCAAGTCCCTTTCTTTCCGACTCTATGGCTTTCCTCCACTGCTTTCTCAATAGTCTTCTTTCTTTCACCAGCCTTTTAATTTATCTCTGCCTCCTAGACTTAGGCTGGATTGGCAGGTCTTCCTGTGTGTCCTGTCTTTTACTCCAAACCTCTCAACCCCATAGTAGTTGTAGATAAAGGTTCTCATTCTTTCCAGTTTTTTCTTTCAGTGGGACCCTTCTGTTGCTTCATTAGTAGGACAAAATCTGTAAGTCAATGATCTCCAGCTGTCTTTTGACCTGCTTTGGGCCATAGGAGCTGAGATTTTCTTTCCTTTCTGTTACTGGGCTGTCTGTTGCTGCAAACAACATGAAATTTTGATAAACAATGTTTGAATATTTGTAAACAAATTGTTCATGAGCCCAATTGTCTTCCATAGTATTTTTTCCACTATTGGAGGGGGGCTCATGATTGGTTTAGTTACAAACATTTCTCAAAATATCTGAATGTGGGTAAATGATGACAGAATTTTCATTTTTGGGTGAACCCTTTAAACATGCTGTAATGTGTAATAAATTAAATGAATGTATTTACAAAATTCACATTGAACCTAACATTCAATTAACCTTTACATTTAATATTTAAGTACATTAAACATCTAATTTTTTGTACTTTTACTTAAGTAAAAAATACTTTCCTACTTTAACTCAAGAAAAGTACACAATTTTTATGTAATTAGGTATTAAATAAATTTTAATATGCAATATAAAAAGAATACACAGTATGAGTCTATGCTTTTGAATGTAGTGAAATTTTTTTTGTAAAGTCCTTTTTTCCCCAAGACAAACACTCTGACAAAGCACAGATGCTTGGAAAATGTAACTAAAATACTCAAGTAGTGTCCACCTCTGAGAAATGCTTTGGAAAAGTGAGTCTGGCCGCCTACCAAAACACCTTTGTAGCAAATCAGCAGTAAGGAGCGTGTCTACTAATCAGCATCGTTGCCTGGGTTGCGTATGTCTGGGGCGGTCTATCAAAAGAAGGTCCGGATTCTATTGAGTTTGGGGGTGTTTGTTTAGGCAATTTCAAATGTCAACATTGGCTTTCAGAGATCATGCACCCCGCCTTTAACCCACACACACAAACTGGGCTTAATTTGGATGTTGTGAAGGTATGTTTAAAAAAACCTTCATAGTCTTTGTGTATGGGGTTAGGATGAAAATAAATGGGAAGGGTGATAAAATGTTTTCAAATATCAAATAAAATGAATAAATCTGATATAAATCAGAAAACTTTCAAAAATTAAGACCTGGTACTTGAACACAAATGCAAAGCGATTCCAGTACTGTATATCTGATAGGAGCACGAGTTTATAAAAGATCTGTAGGTGAGAGCAGTGGCCGGTTGCATAAACATAGCCATGACGTTAAGACTGCGTCTTAAGAATGAGTCTGACTAACTAGCAATTAGTTAGGGCTAATCAGTCTTATTATTTGTATTTAAATTAAACCAATCTGCCTTTTCATGTAGCATACTTAAAACAGGTATGATCAGTCTTGAAGAAAAAAATTCCTGATTAACTTTTAAGACTAGTCTTTAAGGTTTATGCAACCGGCCCCTGGGCACAAAGTTATGCTTTGGCTCTATTTTAAAAAAAAAAATATTGAAGTTATATAAATAATTTTTTTTACACAATTAACACAAACATCTCTGCTACAAATAAACACTTAAAGTTTGTTTGTAGGATCTACCGTTATTGTACAATTACACAGAAAGTGACAGGAGTTTAAACGTGACAACTTACCCCATAGGTGTGCAGTTCATCGTAACAAACAGAGGACTTGTTGTGTTATACCTGCTAGAAAATGTATAAAATTCAGTCTATATACTAAAGGTGGATATTGTTTATATATCTGCCTATAATAGATAGATAGCCACACATTCATCCATAAATGATCCTTGAAAGGGCTGCAAAATTAAGACAAAAAAAATCATATATGCGAGTTATTTCCCCTGATATTGTATAAACATATCATTTTTATGAAACGTATTTACATTAGTCGTTTCTCAAAATGCGTTCTTGTCTGTACTTGTGTTCTTGTGGACTTGTGAAACGTCATCAGTCGCGGCCCAAGTACTGTTCCAATTCAAAGTTCGCATCAAGCCCAAGTTCACATAAAATCCCCGGATGTGTTCTTGATCCGCCCATTTTATCGAGGATGCATCAGAGGAGACTTGTGTGGACTTATGACAGCGAAGTTTCCCAGAATGCATTTCGCGTCAGGAGTTCGTTCTTCCGAGTCTGAACTTGCAAGTTCGAACTACGAAGGACACAAGTCCGAGTTCGGTGTACTTGGTTTTGAGAAACGGCTATTGTTTTCATTTCATTATCATTGTATACCTGAGACTTAGTAATAAAACTGTGACAACTAACCTGTCAGGGATTTGCAGGAGAGAACCCAAATGCAGACGATGTCAGAGGTGAACAGAAAACACAGACATAAAAAAAGCCCACGAGGGAGCAAACACATGAACAGCACGAAACGACAAAAGACTAAACTTTACTAATACTCTATATATGAAACTAGACTAACTGGATCTTTACTTGACTAGAACTGTTAACACAAGAACAATACAAAATGAACCTGCTCAGAACTAAGGACACAATGACATTATATAGAAAAAAACAAGATAACGACGGAGAACAGATGATGGGAAAAAACAATGATTACTAGAACGAGGGGGCGGGGACAAAAGACAAGACACCGGAGGCACGTGACCCAATAAACAAAGCCATGAACCTCCACATCAGGGATGGGCAACTTCAGTCCTGGAGAGTTTAGGCTTGTTCGACTTTATGCAGCGCGGCAAGAACCGATAGCCGGATGACGTCAAAGTACCGTGAGAACGATTAGAGAAATCATACGAAGTCTAATTTCGTCTCGCTCTCGCGCTACTTCGCTGTCATCCGGCTGTCGGTTTTTGCGGAGCTGCATGAATTCGAACACACCTTATAGCTCTAACCATAATGAAACACACCTGAAGCAGTCAATTAAGGTCTTACAAGGCATACTAGAAACTTTTAGGCAGGTATGCTGAGGCAAGTTAGAGCTAAACTCTGCAGGACACCGGCCCTCCAGGACCAAAGTTGCCCATCCCTGCTCCACATGGAGCATGGGACTGCCAGAACCCTGCCATCATGACTAGATATAAATACAAAACAAGACTCTTTGGCAGGATCCTGACATAACCCTGCTGTGTAAAAATGTTTTCAATCCCAGCTATCAGTTACTAAGAGTTGCTGACATGTTTCAAAATGGTGTTATGTTTTAGGTAACAAGACAGAGATATAATAGATATAATAATATAAGCTTGGGTTTGGTCACTTACAAACCCAACTCAGAAATCAAAAAACATAAGATGAAAAAATGTACTTCCATGCCTCCAAAACACTCTTTGTTCAATATCTTTACCAAAACACATCAAAACAAACAGATTATCTTCTGACAGACCAAAAGCACAGATTGCCCAGCCCTGTATAAGTAAATTATGTGTTACACTCAACCCCACAATAGTTTGTGTCCCATGTCCAATCCCCACCTAACCATACTCACCCACTCATGCTTTACAATTTTTCCTTGATTGCTAAAACACTATAACCAGTCTTTTGAACTAAAATTTCAAAACCACAACACCATTTTTCAAGAAGCACAATCATTTTTCTGAACTATAAACACTACTTTCCTGCTTTAGTCAGATTTGGTGAACTGTTACTTCAAAACTCTACACACAAATCCCTACATTTCTCAGTGCTTACACCATCTGGTCATATAGAAAGCACTAGCATTCAATACTGTTCACTCAAGTCAACACAGCTTAGGCTCAATTAGCAAACAATTACCAAGGTGAAAACACTAAGAGTCAAAATTAAACACACATCAATCAGAAAAAGGCCTGAATCAGTTCACTGAGCTTTGAAACAATGGATCCACAGAGAAATGAAGGAATAGGTTGAGGAGAAGGAGGAGAAAAAGCAGGAGGGAGAGGAGGAAGGAAAAAAGGTGGACGTGGTGAAGGAGAAGAAAGAGGACTTGGTGAAGTGCGTAGTGAAGGGGGGGATATGATGAAGGAGGAGGAAGAGGAGGAGGACGTGGTGAAGGAGGAGGAGGGAAACGAAGAGGAGGAGGCAGAGGAGGAGGGAAAGAAGGAGGACGTGGTGAAGGAGTAGGAAGAGGAGGAGGACGTGGTGAAAGAGGAGGAGGGAGACGAAGGGCAAGGTGACAAGCAGTCTTAGATAAAATTCTAGTCACTCTAGTTGACCATGTCCTTGTCCATGGTATGACTATGAGGGAGGCTGAGCAACGAGTAAAACCTAATTTGAGTCGCTTCACTGTTGCCTTCATCTTCAGAGCCTTCAGAGAGGAAAACAGATAGATATACTTACAGTAAGACTGCTCTGTACAGTAACTTTAGTGTGCATACACTGTTGGACTATGCTACTGGAATAAAGAAATGCATAGAATTGCCTTGCATACAGATCCACATATCAGTAGATGAATGCCAGGGGTGGATCATGCAAGAGGATTTTACCCTCTGTGTTTGGCTATGACCAATAGTCTGTGATGTGGACGAGATTCACTGCCCTGACCCAGAACAAAGACAAAGGGATGTTGAGGAGGAATGTTTTTTTATTATTATTTACAGTTGTGCTGTGTCGCACATAAATTAATAAAAATGTGCTAATGCATACATTGATTGTGTTTTTTTTTGGTCATATGAAAAGGTTTTTAGCAGGAGAACCAGAAGCAACTTACCAGTTTTGGATATATTGTTTTGAATTTATTGCCCAGTGTGTAATACTATGTTGTAGTGTGTGTGTTTTTGAAAGCTTGTGTGTGATGTCTGTTTTTTCAGTAAGAGTGAACGGTTTTGAGTGTAGAGCTTCATTTTGACCTGAAAATATGTTGTTTGGAGTATTGGGTGAGGCATTATGATATTGTGTTTACTGTTTTGAGAATATGAGGGATAGTTTCAAGAAATTTGTTAATTTAAGCAACCGAGAAAAACTGTAATACAGAACACACAGTGGCTAAATAAATGAAAGGAGGCATCCCTTCACTAAATATTTATCTAAAACCAAATCCTTCTGCTCTGGGTCACTAAAAGGATAAGTAAGATGAATTTCCCCAGTTTCCGTATGTGTTTATAAAATGGCACATCGAAATAGCCTGGTTAGCCAGACCTACATCAAGATGTAAGGTCTGGCAACTCTTCACACAAACGGCTCAATGCAAGGGGCGGGATATAAGGTTGACCCTCAAAATGCCTCTGCACGCAATAGGATAGCGCTATGACGGATCAGAGCAACGAAGAAGGTGACGTAGTTACCGTAACCAGTCGGCAAAACTCCAAACACATCTTTCTTGCTTAAAAAGGACTTCAGTAGGGTTTATTTGCTCTTCTCTCAAAGAAAAACATAAGTCTAAGTCCTCCAGAGTCGCGGCCAAAGCCGCTTCAAAAGAAAGCTGTTCGCCAGCAGCAGCAGCCATTCTCTGTTTTCAAGTAGGAACCGTTGCAGCTCTGTCGTCATCATGTTAAGCACGCCCCACAGACGCTACACACGATGTGATTGGCCTGACCAAATTTTGGTTTTTGGACCGGTTAAGTGTATTGTGAGTGCCTAGACTAAACCCTGGCAGCAAATATATTTTGCGGCCGCTAGGGTGCGTCTAGATTTCTAGGCTAACATCGAAAGGGAGTAAAGCAGGTAATTCAAACAGTAAAGTACACAAAACTGATAAAACTCTTAACTTAAAATAAACATTTCCCATTTGGACAACAACACAAACCTGTTCAGCACGACTACATGGGTACCCAGATGTGACCTCTCCATTTAACTTATTCAGTGCTCAAGGGCATCTAATCACAACCTGTCAGCCATGAGACTTAAACCAACAACTCATGGGTTACAAGCCAACCTCGTTAACCATTAGGCCACAGCCATAGCCCTACCTGTTGATGTTAAAGTAATACTTTGGTGAGGCTTTACATTTTATGTACCCTGGTTTCACAGGCAAGGCTTGAGGCTCTTTATTTGACTAAGGCCTAGTCCTGACTTAAGCTAAGCCGTGTCTGTAAAACCAGGCCACGGTAATATTAATCAATTTCAGTGTTTAATTCCTGTAGAGCATTGTGTTAACATAGCAATGCAAAAGGTCAAGGGTTCAATCACACATATTGATTAAAAGACATCAACAATTAGAGAGTTTTACAAAACTTTATATTCATTTAATTTCTCTAAAATAAACTCCAATCAATCGATAAACGACAAGCATCTGTACAAAAACAGCTTGTAGATGCTGAAAGTTAATATCAGACATTTATATCGCAAGTAGAGTAATTAAGCAAACATAGTTTTAGTTTGCTGGTGTGCAGCTTAATCTCAAGATTATAGAGTTAAAATGTAAAATACAATTCAATAGAAAATCATTCAATAGAAATTCAATTTATCTTTAAGAAATACAGATCAAACAAATCAATAACAATACATTTCACAGAAATACAGTAATATACATACATACATACATATATACAAACACAGTTTTCAACAGTCAGTAGATTTTATATCATATGTGCTGTTTTATCTATATGTGCTTTTTTGTGACCAGATCTGATGTGGACTTTGCATGACCTTTAGTTAAAATATGAATATATTGATGTGATGCTATTGTTCCACTGCTTCTCTATCTGAATATAGACTGATATTTCTTTCAGACACATCCGTATCATAATTCCTATGAAATCCACAAGTGTTGAAGTTGAGCTTCTTCTTGAGAATGAACCACATGATAATGACGATCAAACAGATTATGACAGGAATGATGACGGCTAATACTGTGAAATTGTTTTGGGAAAAATATGAAATATCTTTAGAGGTGCAGGTATAATGACCTTCATCTTTATTATGATTTAGTTTTTTTAAGTTCCAGCGAGATAAGTATTCAGTAATCATTGATCAATAAATAATTCAATAACTTAGTACCTTCTTTATACCTGAGTGTGTTTGTTCCACCTGGTAACAGATTTTAAAATGAGTGTTAATAAAGCCCAAACATATCTTAAATAACATAACCAATGTTTATATACAACATTATTTTTACAACTGTTAAAACAATGTGCGTAAAAGGGTTTTATTAATATTTAGTATGGAGTTTTTGCTTTAATGACAACAAAACTCATACTGACACAAATTCAATAATCTGTGATCAATACATAATTAAATAACTTAATACCTGGTTTATCCGTAGCCGTGTTTGCTGCTAACAGATTTTAAAACGAGTGTTAATAAAGCCCAAACATATCATGAATAACATAACCAATGTTTATATACAACATTATTTTTACAACTGTTAAAACAATGTGCGTAAAAGGGTTAAATTAATATTTAGTATGAAGTTTTTGGTTTAATGACAACAGAACTCAAACTGACACAAATGTAATAATCAGTGATCAATAGATATTGAACAAATAAATACCTGTGACATCTTCAACAGCACCTGTAAATTTGTACAGATTTTAAAATCACTGTTAATAAATTCATGATAAGAGATCCAACTGAGAAAATGTAGTCCATAATTAACAATGTAGAAGAAGTTAAACTGTACCTGTTCTGCTCACACTGAAGTATGTTTCTGTTTTTCCACATTTGGTTTGCAAAAAGAATTTGACTTTTGTTGTCATGGCTTTATTTGCAGTGTAAGGACATGAAACTCTTCTCTCTTGTTTACAGGAATCACTACTGAACTCCTCTCTACAGATTGTTGGGTCATCAGCTGCTGCTGTATTAATAAACTTGTACATGGTCATGCAGCAGTTTTTGTTTGGATAAGTGACTGTGCAGTTGAGATTTATTTCAGAGTTATGTGCAGTTCCATCTTCACAGTTACTTGTGATCTCTGCAAAAGAACAGATGATATTAAACTTAATGTACACAGCAACTGAACAAAAATAATCATTTGTATCAGAATAAATCAAATGAATTTAACAAAAGAAGATTATAGATTATATTCAATTAGTCTTTTTTCATTTAAAAATAAATCTGTGACAGTTTTCAATGTTATGTGTAATACACTATAATAAGCAAATAATAACACTTCAATATACATCATCACTGTCATCTAAAATGAGTTAAAAAAGTGAATTGAGTTTTTCTTCATTTATGATCCATCACTCCATCTTTCAACGATCAACACAAGACTGACTCCAGATCAGCTGATAATGTTAGTTATTACATTCATACAAAGTCTTAACAGATGGAGACTTCAGACTGAACATTTGAGTCTTTCTGAGATCATGAAAGTAAACAGAAAGAGAATCTACACTCCTAAGTGATTTTACACTGAATCACACATTGTTAATACACCAACAAACTGACCACATTCATAAAGTTTACCAGTAAAAAGTGGTTTCTTAGATGAATGCATTATATTACCAGTCTTATCCCCACAGACAGCAGTGAAAGTCCAAACCAGCAGCACCAGTAGCACAACATTAACACCACCCATCATCCAGCTTCTGTTAGAAAGACATTATATCAATTTAGAAATTAAACAAATAAATACATTAAAATGTAAAGTCAAGTTTAGTCACCAGACTGACCAAAGTGTTTTCCAGAAATTCAAAAATGATACACATATTCATTAAATATATACACAGAACAAAAATAAAAACAACAGGAAAACAGTAGACAAAGTAGACCAACATGGATTTAAAAAGGTTAAGAATAGTGTTTTATTTGTTGTTTTTATTTTAGATTATTTGATTAAATCAGCTGTCAATCACATTCAGTGACATTAACACACATAAATAGCTACATAACCTTCAATTAAGTGCTTGAACATCATCAACAGGTTGCCTGAACACTACTAACAGCGCTCCACTTTTTAAAGTGACAAGTGATAAGCTTGTCAAGAATGCAACACATACTCGAAACGTGACCTCTATATCCCAGTAGTGAACACACACACACACACACACACACACACGCGTACGCACACGCACGTGCACACGCACGCACACGTGCACACGCACACGCACACGCACACGCGCACACGCACACGCACACGCACACGCACACGCACACGCACACACACACGCACACACACACACACACACACACACACACACACACACACACACACACACACACACACACACAACCTCAAGAACATAACAGTCACAACCCACTGGCTGTGAGACTCGAACCGGCAACTTTTGGGTTATAAGCCCAACTCACATCATTCTGTCACTTGTGCACATCAAAGAAGCAGTTTCTTATTTCTTTGAAGAAGTTGCAAATGCTTTGCTACATCAATGCAGTGATTAAGTACAATTACTTCCTGTTTCCTACATTATCAATTGTTTATGTCATGTTGATGAAAACGTATTATAACGGTCTCTGTTGAATAGTCTCAAGCCCAACGACATTTAGGCATTGGTTCAATTCTTTACATGCAAAATGGTTAAACAGGTAGTCAATATGTCAATAATATTTCTACACTTTTCCATTCGACTTTTTTTCTAAATCTGTCCTGAATTGATAAATTGCTCCCAGATGAACCTTAACAGGAATGTCAGAAGTATTAAAAAAACTGCACTGTAAGCACTGCGTGTACAGTTCTTCCTAAGGAGACTATCCTACTGTATGTTCACATTTCTACTTTTGTTTTTTCTTTGTGCTATCATGCAGTGCTGTCTTTTTCTTTCTGTATGGCAATGACATGGTCCGTCAACAATTTAAATAATTGTCATTAAAACCTCAGCCATAGTTCACATCAGACCATCCCATACCAGACCATAAACGGTTATATTGATAATATGACATGTCTTAAAGGAATAAGCCCATCTCGCTGGGTTGTAATTTAACACATTGTTGGGTCAAATATAAACAATTTCTTGATTAAATTTTGTTAGGTGTTAAAATCTGTGAAAGTAATTTCAGAAAAATAACATATTTTGTCATCCTCAATATTTGCCAAACAGTAAGTGCATTTCTCAAAACAATTCGTAAAAATAGCAAAACACCATGATTACCTAATCCTTTTGTTCATCTCTCAAAAGTAAATATCTGTGTCAACGAAGATGTCAGTGCCATCAGAATAGTCCTTGTGTTATTGTATATGGATAAGACAGACTGATGGCTTAGTCATGTTGTCAATATAACAGTTTACTCTGTTCTGATGTAAACTATGGCTTAAGTTTAGTTTAGGTTATACCATAGTGAACACTCTTAGAAGACATTGAACCTTTAGAGATTTAAAAAAAGTTGGGAGTTTGATTGCAAGAGACTGGACAGGATTCACATTTACGCTTTTACTGTTTATCATTGCCATACAAAAAGAAAAAAACAGCACTGCATAGCACAAAGAAAACAAAAAACAAAAGTAAAAATGTAAACACAGGATAACGTCTGCGCTTCCTTCACCTCCTGACATTCCTGTCTGTTGAGTCACAAATGTTCATCCATCAATATTTTTCTCAGTCGCTTCGTACATTTCTCAAATCATCCTCGACATTTGCAAAACAAGTGCATTTCTCAAAACAATTTGTACAAATAGCAAAATTATCTAATCCTTAGTTCATCTGAAGAAAGTAAATATCTGTGTCAATGAACATGTCAGTGCCATCAGAATGACAAGAGTCCTTGTGTCATTGTGTATGGATAAGTCAAATTGTTTAGTCATATTGTCAATTTAACAGTTTACTCTGGATGGATGTTCTGATGTAAACTATGGCTGAAGTTTTGATGATAGTTATTGTAAATTGTAGGTTACACCTTAGTGTAAGTTACAGTACGTGGGAGTTTGATTGCAAGTGACTGGACAAAATTTACATTTAAGCTTTTACTGTCTGTACTGTAATTCGTTGACAGACCATGTCATTGCCATACAGAAAGAAAAAGACAGCACTGCATAGCACAAAGACAAAAAAGTATAAATGTGAACATACTGTAGGACAATCTCCTTAGGGAAAACTGTACATGCAGTGCTGTAGGAATTACACTGAAGTCTTCATACCTCCTGACCCAGCAAGCATGTTTGGCTAAAACAAGGCTAAATTTGGGCTGCCAGTGAAAGCAAACATCTTGAACACCTTTTGACTCATAGCTGGACTCTACTGGGTCTATTATCCATTTCAACATCTTGGTTTTTGCTTATAGGGGATGTTTCTGTCTGTTACAGAAATTCAAGATTCACCTGGGAGCAATTTACCAATTCAGGACAGATTTAGAAAAAACGTCTAATGGAAATGTATAAAAAAATGTTTGACCATACCCTTTATAATGACAACTTGTTCAACCATTTTGCATGTAAAGACTTATACTATGAACTAATGCCTAAATGTTGTGAGGGGTGAGACTATTCAACAGAGACTCATTATAATACATTTGGATCCACATGACATGAACAATTGATAATGCAAGAAAAAGCAGATAATTGCACATCATTTGCATGGATGTACCAAAGCATTTGCAACTTGTTTAAAGAAATGGGAAACTGCTTTTTTGATGTGCACAAGTGACACAATGATGTGAAGATTGAACAAGTTATGAGAATTTCAGTTCTGATCTGAGAAATGTACCAAAACGACTGAGAAAAACTGTAGTTCGTATTATCCAGTCTCTGCAGGCATCTGCTGTGATGACATCACATGCTGCATCCAGAAAGGTCATTTGTGTATGTGGCTGGCAATCATATTTCCATCTTTATCCTGAGAAATATTCCTCAAAGGGGTTAAAGAATGAAAAGGGTGGAAGGAACTCCATCAGCATCCTGTTGTAGGCGGCAAATCATTGCCTGGTGATGTTGGAAGGAAGCTGACAATTTGCCAAACTTTCACATACTTTGGCAGGTAAACTCCAATCTGACCCCTCTTTTATTAGGGATGAGATCGTTATGGAAAGTCAAGATTCACCTGGGAGCAATTTACCAATTCAGGACAGATTTAGCAAATAAGTCTAAAGGAAATGTATAAAAATATACATTGTTCAACCATTGACTTATGCCATGAACGAATGCCTAAATGTTGTGGGGGTGAGACTGTTCAACAGACACCCTGTCACGACGCGGGAGTGGAGGGAGGACACAAACGCAGAGTTCGGACAAATAAATAACATTTAATAATAAAACGGGAACAACGCACGAGGAGTACAGGTAAACAGAACAGGAACATCAAAATGTGACACGGGAACAGACAGGGTGGTAATGACAATCATCCGGCACAGGCTGACGGAACAAAGGCGTATAAATACAAACACAATCAAACAGGTGTGGTGTGTTGGCGTAATTAGTCCATGAGAGTCCAGGTGAAACGGATGAGTGCAAAACACAAAACATGTCACGGACTAGCCGTGACATAACCCCTCCCTCTAGGAGTGGCTACAAGACACTCACATGAAACACAAAAAACAAAGTCTGGTAGGGTGGATCCAGGGGAGGGATGGAGGGCTCGGGAACCCTGGTGAAGCCGGCAGCCGCCGGGACGAAACCTACTGGTAGGGCCGGAATGCGCCAGGAGAACCGGAGCGATCGCTCTGAGGACTGAGGCAGACGAATTACCCCCCTCCTGGGAATCGTCGAAGATCAGATGCCCCTGGAAGTCACATCCTCATCCCCTCGCGGAACGGAGACCCTCACCGATGACCACCCCGGGGAAATAATCGGCGTGGTCCTTTCCGGATCCCCCGGCGAGCAGGACGGTGGACCTCCAAGGAACAGTCGACGACGACTCAACCGTTGGGGGACCGCCTGGGCCGATCCTCCTCCCGCAGGAGCGAGCGATCGCTCACGGTGGTCCCCGAGTGACATCGGGGCTGATGGAATACGAACCCCGATGTCACTACTCCCCCTCGACGAAATTCTTGGGGGAGCCGCCCTCCGCGAACTCGCTGCGTCCAATGTTGGCCGGATGATTCTGTCACGATGCGGGAGTGGAGGGAGGACACAAACGCAGAGTTCGGACAAATAAATAACATTTAATAATAAAACGGGAACAACGCACGAGGAGTACAGGTAAACAGAACAGGAACATCAAAATGTGACACGGGAACAGACAGGGTGGTAATGACAATCATCCGGCACAGGCTGACGGAACAAAGGCGTATAAATACAAACACAATCAAACAGGTGTGGTGTGTTGGCGTAATTAGTCCATGAGAGTCCAGGTGAAACGGATGAGTGCAAAACACAAAACATGTCACGGACTAGCCGTGACATAACCCCTCCCTCTAGGAGTGGCTACAAGACACTCACATGAAACACAAAAAACAAAGTCTGGTAGGGTGGATCCAGGGGAGGGATGGAGGGCTCGGGAACCCTGGTGAAGCCGGCAGCCGCCGGGACGAAACCTACTGGTAGGGCCGGAATGCGCCAGGAGAACCGGAGCGATCGCTCTGAGGACTGAGGCAGACGAATTACCCCCCTCCTGGGAATTGTCGAAGATCAGATGCCCCTGGAAGTCACATCCTCATCCCCTCGCGGAACGGAGACCCTCACCGATGACCACCCCGGGGAAATAATCGGGCGTGGTCCTTTCCGGATCCCCCGGCGAGCAGGACAGTGGACCTCCAAGGAACAGTCGACGACGACTCAACCGTTGGGGGACCGCCTGGGCCGATCCTCCTCCCGCAGGAGCGAGCGATCGCTCACGGTGGTCCCCGAGTGACATCGGGGCTGATGGAATACGAACCCCGATGTCACTACTCCCCCTCGACGAAATTCTTGGGGGAGCCACCCTCCGCGAACTCGCTGCGTCCAATGTTGGCCGGATGATTCTGTCACGATGCGGGAGTGGAGGGAGGACACAAACGCAGAGTTCGGACAAATAAATAACATTTAATAATAAAACGGGAACAACGCACGAGGAGTACAGGTAAACAGAACAGGAACATCAAAATGTGACACGGGAACAGACAGGGTGGTAATGACAATCATCCGGCACAGGCTGACGGAACAAAGGCGTATAAATGCAAACACAATCAAACAGGTGTGGTGTGTTGGCGTAATTAGTCCATGAGAGTCCAGGTGAAACGGATGAGTGCAAAACACAAAACATGTCACGGACTAGCCGTGACACACCCATTATAATACATTTTGACATGGCATAAACAATTGACAATGTAGGAAACAGCAGATAATTGTACATAATACTTTGCATGGATGTACCAAAGCATTCGCAACTTCTTCAAAGAAATGAGAAAGTGCATTTTTTATGCGCACAAGTGACACAATGATGTGAAGACTGAACAGGTCGTTTTGAGAATTTTAATTTTGATCTGAGAAATGTACCAAAGTGAAAAACTGTAATCCAGGACTAGGCCTTATTTATATTAGGACACTTAAGTCATTTTTACAAACATACCTTAGAAAAAAATTACCTGTGTGCATCTTGGGACAAAACAGTGGCACTGATAAGATATGTCAGTGCAGGTTGTTTTAAATTAAGGCAGCTCAAACATACATTTATATAAAGTATAGGCTATGGAAAAATACATACACAATAAATCTTTTTTGGTAGAAATAGTTTTTAATTTCCTTCAATTTTCCTTAAACCAAGCAATAATAAAATAAGTAGCCTATTTAAAGGGAAATGTTCTCCAGATGGCAGTTCACCCTGATGGCAAGAGATTCTGGCATTCCTTGGCAGCTGAATTGATTCCACATTATACCGCACGATTAAATCTAAACAATGTTGACATTAAAGTTTTATAATTCAGCTGGTACTGTTAAATATCTTCAGAAAAAAACATTTTATTCCCTTTGCGTTTATTTATACATTTATAAGACACAGAATATGAATTATGCATTTTCTGTTTGAGGGAGACAAATCAAGTAAAACCTTTAGATCTGTTATATAGCCTATACTGTTTTACATTCGAGCTGCTCACCCAAAATTCCTGCCTGTCCCCCCAGTCTGGCAGCAAGCCTAAAGAAATAATAAACGCGCCGCTTGCGCATCCGTGAAAATCAAAGCACAATGAACGCGAGCTTCACCTGGGCTTTAAACGCGCCGTTTAAACGAATAATTATCATTGCACCCCACTGTTTAAAACAACATCCCATTTTTCAAGATGACTGCATTGACGCAAATGCCTGTCGTGTGGTTTGTTTAAATGTTACAGCAGTGATTACTTACTGTTTTTCTTCACTCTGTAGAGGTTAAAATCACAGTGATCCTTCTTCAGGGCGCACAAACATAGAGCTGTCATCCCATTCGGCTCTGCAGTAAGGAGTTATCACGTCTCGCACGGGACGCAGGCTGAGCGCCCACTCACGCCCACTTCAGACGCATGCGGAGCGAAATTCAGAGCTCGATCAGCGCATATCCGAGAGCGCGCGTCCACTTTTGTCCAATTGCCCGGCAAAAAAACTCCGGTGACCATGTGTCCTATATATCAGCTACATATCAGCGCACCAGCGAGCTCTTATGTGTAGTGTCAAGACAATGAAAAATTCAACAGTATCGTCTCTGCCCCTCTCACGTCTGACTCAGTTTGTATACAGTAATCTTTTCCGACATACAGACTAGCTGGCCAGACATCTTTTCTAAGATGACGTAGCCTATACTCTGCTCATTATTTTCTCTTGGCTTCAGCCTGCCAACATTAGTTATTTTTGGTGTTTTCTACTCTAATCGTGGCGAAAGCGCAGCTGGAGTCTTTTTTAAATTAAATTGATTAACTGTAACGAAAGTTAGCTATATCGAAAGTTAACTGAATAAACGAAAGTTCACTGATTATGACTTCAGTAGCCTAAGTTAACTAAGAAATTAAAGTTAAATATCACCTAGGTTTTGCCAATAGTGCACTTTTCACAATTGTTTAATTGTTTCAAAGCAGCTACATGAATAAACGCAAGAGAAAAGACAGAAAAATCTGTCTTTTTTACTAATGAATTTATTTCATACTAAACCATTAAATATTAATAATAAAAATAATTGTACACACATTATTTTTTTTGAAAATGACAAACAGTGTACATGTTACAAAAACAATGAGCTGAATAAACTTGAGAGGTCTCTCAACTTCACAGCATGCACCTCTTGAACCCAGACAGGTGGTCATTGTGCTGACATTTTTCTTGTTTTGCTTTGATCTAATGGGAGCAACAGCTTCCAGTGTGCTAGAACAAACGTTGTTCAAGGTTCCTATTACAGCATCCATATCTTCATGGTTATCTGTTACATGTTTCATTTGGGACAAGTCTGGGAGAGTACTAATAAAGCTCTTTAGTAGTGGAAATTACTGTTCTGCTTAATCGGTAGCGTGGAAAGAAGTATCGTGTATGAGACAAGGCAGATGTCTGAAATAAGATCGTTCTGAGGTGATATTTCTACAACCCTTATATTGAGCCCAAGAGACAGACTCTTGTCTAATATGGTTTATGGGTTTATGGGTATGCGTGAGCTCTGTCATGTTTTGTCTAATACAGAGAGAACACAGTGATAAGAGCTTTATCTACAGCTACTACTAGCTCAGCCCAGAGGTCTGTTAGCTGCTGTTTGTTTTTATGATCAGTTATTTCTGTATTTCACATTATTGTTTCAAATGAATTTAATTCATTCAGATAAATATTTTATTACAGATTGTAGCAACACCACTCTCTTTACCCTTTAAGCGTGGTTCATGCTTATAATGTGGGGTGGATTCATTTAAAGAGCAAATGGTCAGATTCACGTTTTTACGTTTCCTTTGGTGTGTAACTGTGTATTAGTTCATGTTAACGATATGCAAAAGAAGTGAAGTGAAAAAAATAAGGGTAACAGACAGTTATGTTCAATAGCAGTGCAACATCAGTTACCTATTAAACCAGTGTTATTAGTAATATTTCTGCACTGGAAATTATTTACTTACAGATGTAGTATTGTTATAGAAAAACAATACTGATATAATGATATCCACATTATTGTTATGAGTTATTGACTATTGAAAGTGGCATGATCGAAATAATACCAATGTGAAGTTTAATTGGAAAATAAGTTCATTCTGTTAAAAATTGCTCTTTATGTCCTTTATTAAGAAAGAGGAAAACCAAATGTTTCACCCATTGCTATGAAATACATCTGCTGCTGATTAAAAAGTTGATTTGAGAGAGGAAAACGTATGAAGAAATGCAGCAAAGTTTATGATGCTCAGCTAAAATGAACATAAATGCTTAAAAGGGATCATATGAGATTTTTTTCAGATGTAAAATAATTATTTGATGTTCCCAGAGTGCGAATGTGAAGTTTTAGCTCAAAATACCATATACACTCACCTAAAGGATTATTAGGAACACCTGTTCAATTTCTCATTAATGCAATTATCTAATCAACCAATCACATGACAGTTGCTTCAATGCATTTAGGGGTGTGGTCCTGGTCAAGACAATCTCCTGAACTCCAAACTGAATGTCAGAATGGGAAAGAAAGATGATTTAAGCAATTTTGAGCGTGGCATGGTTGTTGGTGCCAGACGGGCCGGTCTGAGTATTTCACAATCTGCTCAGTTACTGGGATTGGAGCAGCAATGAAACAAACATGTCAGGAGAACAATCGCATGATCAATAACTCTGGGGAAGTGATTCTTCAAACAGAGATGTAGAGTCGGAGCACGTCCTCGTTTTGCCTTACATGACCCAACCAAGCAAGCTGTAGTGAGAGCTAAAGGAGATGTCATAACACTTTCCTTACAAGATCATCAATCAAAAGTGAGCATTGCCAAACAGCAAACAATATAATGTTTGGATGATAAGATCCATACCAACATGACACAAAGTTTACTCTGCATTGTGCACATGAATAGTATACAATAACAGGATAGATATGAATGCGTTGCTGTAAACAATATACCATTACAGGATTTTACGTAAAGCAGTAATATATAATAAATATTAATATAGCAGTTTGTATATATGAGGGTTATGTAAATAGAGGATATAAGGGAGGAATATTTGATTTGAGTATGTGTTCACCTGTGGGTGTGTGGAAGAATTTTTTTTAGATTCTGACAGAAGGTAAATCTAAAATTTGACAGGAACTTTGAGTCCTGGGCTGAAATATAATGGTTGACTTTTTTAAGATGTCAAATAAATCTTTGGTGTCCCCAGAGTATATGTAAAGTTCTAGCTCAAAATACCCCATAGATAATTTATTATAACATGTTGAAACTCTGTACAGGTGTGAGCAAAAATTTGCTGATCTCTGCACTAAATGGCAGTGTCATGGTTGGATAGGGCAGATTAAGGGGCGGTATTATCCCCTTCTGACATCACAAGGGGATCCAAATTTCAATGACTTATTTTGCCACATGCTTGCAGAGAATGGTTTACCAAAACTAAGTTACTGGATTGATATTTTTCGCATTTTCTAGGTTAATAGAGAAAAATGTTGACACTTCTATTATTTTTTAAACAATATTAATTTTCTTTGCCTCCCTTTTAAAGAACAAGACAGACTTGTAAATGTTGTTAATATTTTGATTTGGAATTGAATGTGTTATGTTTTTAATACATTTAAAATAAGGTAGGCTAATAAAATGAATGTATAACATTTCTGCACTTTTTCCACTTTTATTATTACACTGCTAGTTCCATTGTGTAATCAATAATAAAATCAACCAAACTCTGCAATGAGCTTTGAGATTTTGTCAAAGTGTTTTTCTCTAAGCTCTTTATATTTACCAGAGTAAAGGTGAAAGTATGTCTCTGTCTCGATTTAACCACTTTCACAATGATCACAGATTCGTTCTTCATTTGGGAGTCATGTTTGTCTGTGTCTGCCTTTCTCTATTGCCAGTAAGAGTCTGTATTTAGTGAGGATTCATCTCTGTTTTGCATCTCTAACAGTGTAGATAGATTGTATTTACTGTACATATCTCTGTTCTGCTGTTATATCTACATTACACTGAGAGAAAACAGGCATTTGACTTGGCAAACGCTGATTAAAGTGACAGTGCACAGTCCTACCAAACCATCTCAACCATTAAAACACACAAATAATCCATACGTCCATATCAAAGTAATAAAATGCATTTAAATTAATTACATGAGGATTTTGAGTAAAATTACAACATTAAAAATAAGTTAAGGTTTAAGTGAAACTGAAATCAGACAAGATATCTGTTTACTCATCTATATCTTCTGCTGTGGGTCACTGAAAGTATGTTAATGTTAAAAATAGCTTGAAAATAAGTTAAAAAACAAACACTTATATCACCACACACTGAATGCAGAGAATGAAACATTTTATAATTAAGCAAACGTTGTTTTAGTTCACTCGTCTGTGCTGATTCATTTCATCTTTATAGATACAACTTGCAGATCCAATTAGAGTTTTAGTAGATCTCACGCATCATAAAAGTATGGAAATTACTAAATCTGTCTTAAATCAACCTCGAGGCAGATACAGAGATGAGGGGAAACCAGCAGGCAGGAGACAAAGTGATGTAAATATAATAAAGATATTTTATTGAATAATCTTTGTCAATCTAACTGTCTTCGTCTGACTCTAAACAACACTGGGTTATTTTCAACCGTGACTTTAATAAAAACCTTGAGATGACGACCAGTGGAGACTCATATCAGACAATTTAACATAAGATTTTACCAATATTAAGAAATGTAATGTAGAATAGAATAACTACACTGTAAAAAGCATTATTGTCAAATCAACTTTACAATTTAAGTTAAGTCAACTTGTTTTTTATAAGATATGTTAACTTATTACAGGTTAAACTTTAAAAAGTACATTGAATTGACTTGCAAAATTAAGTGGTTTTAACTCATGATGCATTTTTTACAGATTAGATCAAATAAAATGAATATAATATAAAAATAATAAAAAGTAACTGATAAATAAATAAATGAAAGAATTGATTTAATGATAAATGAAATAATGTAATAGATGAAATGAAACACAAATGTATGTTTCTACTCAGATCAATGCAAAACAAGAGTTGATGTAAAATCATTTCTTCTTAATATGCAGAAATTTACATTTAAGATGATCAAACATATCAATAATAATAATACATCACAGAAATAAAATACAATAAACACAATAAAACTTACAACCACAGTCTTCAACAGTCAGTAGATTTGATCTCGTATGTACACACAAATGGTTTTATCTCCTGCATATATGCTGTTTTTTTAGTTAAAACTTGAATATATTACATATTGATGTCTACTGTTTCCCTATCTGAACAATTACTGAGGATTTTTTCATGCACATCCATATTATAATCCTTCTGAAATCCACAAGTGTTGATGAAGTTGAGCTTCTTCTTGTAAATTAATCCCATGATAATGATGATCAAACACATGACAGAAATGATGACGGCTGTAAAATTGTATTGGAAAAATTTGAAAAATCTTTATAGGTGAATTTAAACATAATTATGATGAAACTACTTCAGTGTATTATAGCAAGTAAGATCATCTGATACCAACACACACTCACATCTCTTTACAATATCCGGCATACTCTCAAATAACTTACTCTATAACATTGATATCTTAGTATTTAAAACAATATCATATTCTGTGAAATACATAGGCCTACACTATATCACTATTTCGAAACTATGCTTTGATCAATAACACATTAGTTGCTTTACTAAACCTTTAATATTTTCAGTAAAATCATTTATTATCTGGCTGAGTTGAAGTTGTGGGTTTCAGTGAGTTAAAGCAACACTATGTAGTTTTTTATACCTTTAAATAATTATTTCAGTGATTGAACAACTTTTAACTGGACAAATTGTACTGTTGCTGCAATCTGAGCAGCCTCCTAGCTGCTACAAGCACACTCTGAAAGTGTCGGTGGAGGGTAGGAAACACAGCCCCGCCCCTCCCCCTGCCTGCAGAAGAGTGTCTGATACCAGGCACTGTTGCGCTTTTCAACCACATGGGGGAGCTGTAAGTCATTTTTACATGGAAACTACATAGTGTTGCTTAAAGTAATCAATTATCGATAATTTTGTATAAGTTAATACCTGTTTGACTAGAAGTTTCCTTTGTAGATTCACCAAACCCTTCACCTGTGAATCTGTTTAAGTCCCCTGCTGTTAAAATATAAAACATAAACAATGTTTATATACTCTAACAATATTATTGTGTTAGAATAAAGAGCCAATTCAATATTTAGTATATATGCTTTAATGACAGCAGAACTCAATCTGTCATAAATTCAACAATAATTGATCAATAAATATTGAACGTGTGATTACCTGTGTCATCTTTAACAGCTTCTGTAAACAGATTTTAAAATCACTGTTAATAGATTCATGATGAAAGTTAATTTCATCAAAGAAGTTAAACTGTACCTGCTATATGCATAGTGAAATATGTTGTTTCATGACCACAGTTGGCTTGCAAAAAGAATTGGAGTTTTGTTGTCATGGGTTTATCTGCAGTGTAAGGAGATGAAAATCTGCTCAGCTGTATGCAGGAATCATTTCTGAACTCCTCTTTACAGATTGTTTGGCCTTTATCTGCTGTTATATTCATAAACTTGTACATTTCTGTGCAGCATGTATAGCTTGGATAAGAGACCGTGCAGGTGAACGTTATTTCATCTCCCACATGTGCAGTCACATTTTCACACTTAATTGTGATATCTGAAAAAAAGGTAACACTTTATTTTACGACCCGCAAAGTACCGCGTAATTAAACCGAATTTACAGCGTACCTATTTGTAACAACAGGGTAGGTAACCTGTAGGTATAAGGGAATAATATTTTAAGTTTGGGGTAATAAGGGGGTAAGAATATGAAGAATTATAAATTATTTATACTCTAAGTATTTTATAACAACAGGGTACCTATTGTAATATTACGTGGTATGTATGACTTAGTCAAGTCTATGGGGAAATTATGTTTTATTTATTTTTTATTGTGAATTTTTCATATTGACTACTGAATGTTGTATACAGTCAATGTCTACGAGCCACATCGGCAAATAAATATAACAGCATATCACTTTTATTTTAGTAGCCTATATTACTTGCTTTTAATAACAAAAGTCAAGCTGATTTAATGTGGTTATCTTTTTTTAAGGTAAGTACAATAAAAATAGCAACTTATTCCCTATTTACCAGGAAACTCCTACATTTGCGGACATATTTGAAGTGGTGCTTTGCAATTTATTTACTGTAAACACAAGTATTTTAGCCAAATATAATTTATGCAATGGCAAACCAGAATGAAACAACAGCAGATATCAGCTCCCGCTAAAGCAAAAGACGACTACATGCGTAGACTACTGCGCAGGTGTAGAGCGCGCGGTCGTCTGCAGGAGGTTTGCTGGAACGCGATCCTGAGGTGAAATTTCTTTAAGAGGTTTTAAAAACGTTCTACACTGTGGAGTACAGCTGCGAGTGATGTTAGCAGGTTCCGCATGCTGGATAAGGTGACTGGTTTTGTTAATACATGACTCACGCATTTCAAACAATGTTTTTCAAGAAAGTTGCTAGCTAACGGTAGCAGGTTAGCTAGCACATAAGTAAGCCTAAAATTTATAAACGTAACTGGCTTAGAAAACTCTGTTTCTGTCAAGGCACAGTGAAGAAACATTTACTGAAGGCTTTCATTTATGTTTTTTATATGTAATGCAGAACAGCATTTGTGAGACGACATCAACTCATCATCCGAGTGGACAAGAACACCAACAGAGGAAGCCAAGCCGCAAAAACAATGAAAAATTGTCATGACTTTTTATTTTAAATAAAAGTTATGTGATAATAAACATTAAGTGTTGGCTTAATTATAGTGTTTTAAAGATGTTTTGAAATAAGTTGTTTTAAAATAAAAATAACAATATTCTGTATGTTTATGGTATTTACCCTATAACATTTATTAACAAGAGGTGAACAAAGCACCACTTTAGTTTACAGCCCGCAAATATGAGAGTTACCTGGTACATACACAGAACAAGCGGGGAATAAGCCCCACTTCAATTTACAGCCCGCAAATATAAGAGTTACCTGGTACATACACAGAACAATCGGGGAATAAGCCCCACTTCAATTTACAGCCCGCAAATATAAGAGTTACCTGGTAACTCCTGTATACATATACAGATCAAAGAGGTACAAGTTGCTATTATCTTTATTGTGTGTTATATTTTATTTGCCGACGTGGCTTGTAGACATCAACTGTAGGCTATACAAAACACTTCATCAGGTAAGTAGCAAATATGAAAAAAAAACCTATTACACATAGACCATATTACCCAGACGTAAGTCATACATACCACGTAATATTACAATAGGTACCCTGTAGTTATGAAATACTTAGAGAATAATTTTCCATATATTCTTACCCCCTTATTACCCCAAACTTAAAATATTATTCCCTTATAACTACAAGTACGTACTGTAGAGGTACTCTGTTGTTACAAATAGGTACGCTGTAAATTCGGTTTAATTACGCGGTACTTTGCGGGTCGTAAAATAAAGTGTTACCGAAAAAAAGAACAGATGATATTAAACTTAATGTGCACATCAACTGAACCAAAATAATCATTTGAATCGTAATATATCAAATTAATTTAACACAAGAAGATTATAATTGTTTATAATCTTCTTGTTAGTTTATACTCAATGAGGTTTTATTCTATTAAACATAAATCTGTGAGAGTTTTAGTCTATATACATCATCACTGTCATCTCAAATTTATTTAAAAGTAATTTCTGTTTTTCTTCATTTCTGATCCATCACTCCATCATCTCATCTGTCAACACAAGACGTGTTGATCAGCTGATAATGTTAGTTAATACATTCACACTTTAACGAGCAGGCCAGGTGAGAGCTGTGGGAACGGCGTGAGACCGGTGATGCGATTGTATCCCACGGAGGAGTCTGGAAGTATAAATTTAGGAACGACGACGGTCGAGGACGAGAGAGGACCAGGCATGAACATTATTTTATAGTGTTTTAATGTGATTGATGTTTTGTTTGTGACTGGCAGTCGTCCGTGAGGGGCTGCCGGCTTTTCCTTTTTTTTTTGTGCTTTGTATATTAAAGTGTTAAATGTGTTCCAGTTTCCTCTCCACTTACATACCTCATTACACACACAAAGTCTCAAAACAAATGTAGAAATAAATGACTTCAGACTGAACATAAATCACCCTTGAGTTTTGTTTTTTTGAGATCATGAGAGTAGCTAAACAGGAAAGAAATCTGCACTACCAAAGGATGTTACATAGTTTATTTGTTACAGGACTGAAGTGTTTTTTGGATCACACACTGTTAACACACCAACAAACTTCACAACAAACATCATAAACACCTTATTAAAGAAGAACTGAATGATTAAATCATTTTATAAATAATATTATAATCATTTCATTACCAATATTGGCTTCAGAGACAGCAGTGAAGGTCCAGACCAGCAGCACCAGTAGTATAACATTAACACCACCCATCATCCAGCTCCTGTTATAAAGAAATTCTATTTATTTAAAAATTATAAACAATTAAAATGTATTACATTAAAATGTAGTCATGAAGTTTGTATAAAATGTTACAGTAGTGATCACTTACTGTTTGTCTCCACTGGGTGAAGGTTTAAGATCGCAGTGATTTTTCTGAGATATGCACAGATATTAAACACTACAATACTTTCACTTTGAAAATGAGGGAAGAGTTATAAAATACCCAGTACTGGTTATTGGAATGTTGTTGGCTCATTGCTCGTGTTAATATGGAAACTTCCACCCACAGTAAGAGATTAATAAACAGCATGTAATGATAGCCTTGTGACAGAAGTTATTAACTGTAAAGAGTGTCCCTACGGTTTTAATCTTATTTGTCAAACAAGACCTTTCCTGTAAAAGGTCATGTCATGTCAATACTCCTAAATAGTCCCTCAAACCTTGGTCCTCTGCATTTTCTATTGATACGCTGCCTCTGGGATTTTTGGGGGACATAATAGCTCTTTTCACAAAGACAATAGGGAAAATACATGGAAAATGCACATGGGATCATTTTCCGGGATCATTAGATGTTTGTTCATTCACACTGCCAATGATTTGCTGGAAACTGTGTGTGCGTTCACACTCACACACGTGACGTCTTTAAAGTCCTACTTGTCTTGTTCACACTGAGGGCTTTATGGGTATCTTGTTAGGTCCTCTTTCCGGGAACAATCCCAGAACATTTACGGGACGTGTTTGCGTTCACACAGAAGCTTGTCTGCCAATTTTTAGGGTATTTTCTGGGACCAAAGTGCTGTGTGAATGAGGTTAATGTTTAATTTCTTTGCTATGCTGTCAACACACAGATTTATCTACCACTAAATCAAAATAATAATAATGCTGAAACTCCTATCTTCGAGTGTCTTGAGGATATAAAGGGTTGGATGTCTCTAAAAAATTTTTTACTTAATGAAAATAAATCAGTGATTATTGTGTTTGGACAGAGTGACATAGTAAATCTTGGACCATTGGCTATTTATAACAAATTGGTGGTAAAAAATCTGGGTGTATATTTCGATACTCCTAATCTCATAGTTCGATTATGAGATTTTAGCCCAGATTTCACAGACTGGGTCACTATTTACAAAGTAAGTGTCAGTTTAAGAATTGTCACATTCATAACAGATAAATGTCCAATGTTGTTTCTTTATCAAAAATCTGCATACCAAATTAATATGAAATGTTCCTTGAAGAGACGTCTTTTCTTCATTTGATTGCATCTGGTTTAAATTCACAGAATTCCTTCAAAGTATGTTGTTGTCTCCCAAAAACGTGTGTCCTTTATTGTCACACCCATAACATATGACAATACCTATTCTACTGACAATAAATAATACTAATGGTAGCACTTTATTTACACTATAAGTAACTGTCATTAACCCACACTTGCCTGTAAGTACTAAATAATTATATTGTACATTCATTTGTAAGTACAGTAGCGTTTCCTATTAGTTGAAGTATACACTATACATATGTATCTGGTATTACCCAGTACGTATCTAGAGTTACATAATAACTACCAAGTACACTCACCTAAAGGATTATTAGGAACACCTGTTCAATTTCTCATTAATGCAATTATCTAATCAACCAATCACATGGCAGTTGCTTCAATGCATTTAGGGGTGTGGTCCTGGTCAAGACAATCTCCTGAACTCTAAACTGAATGTCAGAATGGGAAAGAAAAAATTATTTAAGCAATTTTGAGCGTGGCATGGTTGTTGGTACCAGACAGGCTGGTCTGAGTATTTCACAATCTGCTCAGTCACTGGGATTTTCATGCACAGCCATTTTTTAGGGTTTACGAAGAATGGTGTGAAAAAACATCTAGTATGCGGCAGTCCTGTGGGGGAAAATGCCTTGTTGATGCTAGAGGTCAGAGGAGAATGGGCCGACTGATTCAAGCTGATAACTTTAACTGAAATAACCACTCGTTACAACCGAGGTATGCAGCAAAGCATTTGTGAAGACACAACACGCACAACCTTGAGGCGGATGGGCTACAACAGCAGAAGACCCCACCGGGTACCACTCATCTCCTCTACAAATAGAAAAAAGAGGCTACAATTTGCACAAGCTCACCAAAATTGGATTGCCTGATCTGATGAGTTTTGATTTCTCTTGAGCCATTCAGATGGTAGAGTCAGAATTTGGCATAAACAGAATGAGAACATGGATCCATCATGCCTTGTTACCACTGTGCAGGCTGGTGATGGTGGTGTAATGGTCTGGGGGTGTTTTCTTAGCACAGTTTAGGCCCCTTAGTTCCAATTGGGCATCGTTTAAATGCCACAACCTAGCTGAGCATTGTTTCTGACCATGTCCATCCCTTTATGACCACCATGTACCCATCCTCTGATGGCTACTTCCAGCAGGATAATGCACCATGTCACAAAGCTTAAATCATTTCAAATTGGTTTCTTAAACATGACAATGAGTTCACTGTACTAAAATGATCCCCACAGTCACCAGATCTCAACCCAATAGAGCATCTTTGGGATGTGGTGGAACGGGAGGTTCGTGCTCTGGATGTGCATCCAACAAATCTCCATCAACTGCAAGATGCTATCCTATATGGGCCAACATTTCTAAAGATTGCTTTCAGCACCTTGTTGAATCAATGCCACGTATAATTAAGGCAGTTCTGAAGGTGAAAGGGACAAACGCAGTATTAGTATGGTGTTTCTAATAATCCCTTAGGTGAGTGTATATACCACAGGTAAGTATAGTAATTTTACCCTTTAATTGCCATGTAGATACTCAAAAGTAAGTACCAGTACACATAGTCTGTAAGTATGTACAAGGTAAGTACACGTACTGTAAAATAACATGCAACAATACTGATTATATATTGACAATATATAATACTCAATCTACTGGGCATCGAAAGCATCATCACCCGCCAGCTGCATCACTGTGTGGTTTAGAAATTGCATCACCCACAACCTCAAAGCCCTGCAGCGCATACAGAAAACAGCAGAAAAAATCATTGGTGCCACACTCCCTTCTCTTCTGGACAATATGTACAATAACAAACTAACCCAGAAAGAAATCAACATAGTGGGTGACGCCATTCATCCCTCACACTGCTTCTTTAGTCTTCTGCCCACTTCCCTCCAGGCCTGATCCATGAGACTGAAAAACAGCTTCATCCAAGAGGCAGTTGGAAAGCTGAACTCTCTTTCCTCTTTACCCTCTGTCTTCAGAAGCACCAAACTGTAGCACCCCTCCAATGCACACAAAAATAATCACACACTGCACCAGCCACTTTAATATAAATACTGCTATCAAACCTACACACTGTTGGCACAATTTACTGTAAATATATACTTTACTTTTGTAATACCCGATATAAGGTATAATTTCTGTTATTCTAAGATAAAGTGTACCAAAGTTAAGAACTTGAGCATAATCTGCACTCCTGTCTTCCTAAGGAAATATGGATAACAATCCCATTGGTGCCACAGGTCACAATCCTGACCAACCAAATCCTGATGTGGGACTTTGATCTCCTATGTGTAAAGCTGTATAAAAGGTGGCCTGGCAAAATATATTTGGGGAAGCATTCTTTAGCAAGAATCTTTCCCACACTTTGTGTATTCAAACATTATGGAAATATCTGTATTCAGAACTTCCCACACTGCTATGTGCCTTTGATTGCCAGGTATGATTTTTTTCTCTGTGGGTTTTTATTTTCTATGCTGATCTTTTAGTAAAGGCTTTGAGCTTTATATTTTTGGTTGATGAATTGAAATAACCAAATTATTGATTTAAGTGTAACCTGCCTGGCAAAATAAATTGTTAACCTTTATTCATTTGAAGACTATTTTATTATATTTTAGATAAATATATTGAAGGGGGCCTAGATAGGATTATTGCCTGTGCGACATGGGTCATTTAAACTCGGGTACGACAGGCATGTGTAGACTGTAGCCTACGATGATGACACGGAAGCTTCAGCGGCTCGTTAGCCTAACGTCACCAGCATGTGCTTGTGGTAAACAAATGCAACAAATACGGTACACAGGTCGTAGCAGCAAACACACTGTGAGAACAAACTGTCAGAAAACTACCGTAGGCTATTTTTGGACTCAAGACCGGGAAAACAGCCGTCATTGAACCTCGTAACCTGTACGACAAAGGACCACCAATGAAGAGCCACGATCACAGAAATCACGACGATTGTTTCTATTTTTATTTAGCTGACGCTTTTATCCAAAGTGACTTACGATTGTTATATATATCAGAGGTCACACGCCTCTGGAGAAACTAGGGGTAAAGTGTCTTGCTCAGGGACACAATGGTGTTTCACAGTGGATTCTCACACTAAATGCGTGTGTCTTATCTACTGCGCCATCACCACCTCGATTATACTTGATTTTATCTACTATTTTGGACAGATTTTCTCCCTTAAAAGTCCCTTAATGTCCAAATCCAGGCCTGGAAAAACAGTCTGGTTGAGTATAAGGAACAAATTGTATCCGCAAGATCAAACTATTTCTCACAAATGATAACAAGTTAGAAAAACAACCCAAAGCAACTTTTTCTTTCAAGAAACAAACTCCTATTTAGGAAAATATGTCCAGTGTGCGTAACATTGTCTCAAGTATGAAAGCTACCACATCTGTTGTTGACCCCACACCAACTTGTTTGTTTAAGTCATGTTTTGAAACTCTCTGTCCTGCTGTACCAAATATAGTCATTGATTCTCTGAGATCTAGGGTGGTGCCAGCTGCACTTAAAATTGTTGCTGTTACCCCATTACCGAAGACAAATAACTTTGATTTTGAGACCCTTAAAAATGTTCAACCCATCTCCAACCTTCCTTGTTTTTCTAAAATACTAGAACAAGTTGTGGTTTGTTTTTTAAGAGCTTACTTGACTGTTACCAAACTATTTAAGCCCCCAGTCTGGTTTCCGTAAGTTGCACAGTACTGAAACAGCACTGGTAAAGGTTTTTAATGATTTATTAATTGCCTCAGATTCTGGTTATATATCTATATTGATTATATATCTATACATGAAGTCATGCTTATTGGTTCACCACATCAGTTACGTAGAATGAACCGCCATCCTTAGAGGTGGATGACTCCACTGTATAGTGAAAAGACAAATTAAAAACTTTGGGGGTGATATTTGATCCCAACCTACAGGTTAGAAACACTGTTTAAGTATCTTTCTTCCACCTCAGAAATATTGTGTAGGACATGTGTTCAAGAGATCAGCATTGGGTTTGCTTGTGTATAGTTACCCATAAAGCAATAAACCCCTTTTTTGTTGCTGATAACCAAGACTCTATCTCTCTGTCTTCCTCTCCCAAATTCCAATTCACTGAAGGTCTACTGAACCTGTAACCGTATACATTGTATGTTGTGATGCTACTAAGGTTACATCTTCTTGTTTGGTGTCTTTTTAAAGGTCGTGGTGCAATGGTTAAGAGTGTCTAATTTCTATAACTTCAAGATAAAGTGCACCAAAGGTTAGAATTTATTTATAATTAATCTGCACTCCTGCTCCCAAGGAGGTTAAACATTTTTACTGTTTTGGAATATATTCAGCTGATTTCCGGGTCTGGTGCTAGCACTTTTATCATAGCTAAGCACAATCCATTGAATCTGATTAGACCATTAGAATTGCGCAAAAAATAACCAAACTTGACTCTTCTGTAGTTACATCATGTACAAAGAAAGACAGAAAATTAAAAGTTGTGATGTTAAAAATAGCTTAAAGATACAGTAAGTTTAAAAAACAGACATTTATATAACCATGCACCGAATGAAACGTGTTATAATTAAACAAACATCGTTTTAGTTTTGGTTTCAGTAGATCTCTCTCCCTGTCAAGAAATTAAGAAAATTACCAAATCTGTCCTCAAATATCAACTCTGTTGTGAGTTAATATTTTAAATCAACCACAGGGCAGATACAGAAATAAAGATACAGCAGACAAAGTGATGTAAAAACGGAATATTAAAGATGCTTTATTGAAAAATCTATGTCAATGGTCTGATTGACTTTGTCTGACTACATTACATATAAAAGACAATTTAGGGCCAACATAAGATTTTAAAAATATTAACCCTCCTGTTATGTTACAATTTTAGCAACACTTTTAATGTTTGGGGTCATATTGACCCCAAATAGTTTAAGTAAGGGATAATGTAGAGGCAGCCGGTAGTTATGTAAGGGATAATGTAGAGGCAGCCGGTAGTTATTGGGAAAGTATGAAGCAGAGGATCTTAATAAGGTATTACGATCATTGTATGCATCTGTGCAAAGTTTCGCGGAAGGATAAAAATGTTTATCCTCCGCTTCGCGTCGGGTCCTGATCACACTGTCGGGGCTTATTTCCCAATAACTACCGGCTGCCTCTACATTATCCCGCTTATTACACGGCTACTTGCCACAGAAGAAAAAAACTGGACATGAATATGAATTTGAAACATTTTATTGGCATATTTGTTTTAAATTAACATTTTATCCTTCCGCGAAACTTTGCAAAGATGCATAAAATGATCGTAATACCTTATTAAGATCCTCTGCTTCATACTTGTCTGTCTCCATTTTTTCTCTTTTAGCCAGTCTTTGAGAAGTTTTAATGCCTGTGTTTTTGTGTGTGTTGGCTTCGTAGCTGTCATGCTCTATTTTGTCAAGTTCAGTCTCAGTAAGCTCTCTGTGTCTTGTCGTGGTTGTCGACTGTTTGTCACAAGATGGCGCCAAACAGACAGTAATCTTTATTGATCTTTATTGGCGCGGAGCGATTTTACTCGTGAAAGTAGTCCGGCTATGCGTTATTATTTTGGAGCGGTTATTATTTGAAAAGAACGAACCTGCAAATGTCTCAACTGACCAATCAGAATCAAGCATTCCAGAGAGCCGTGTAATAAGATATAATAAATAACTTTAAATTTAAAATAAGATTATAGAAAAAAACATTTTTATATACATACATAAGATTAAGTTCTATAAAAACATATCTTTTGTAGCAAATAAATGTAGTGTTTATTTAGTAAAAAAAATAGAAATAAAAATAAATATAGCTGCAAGCAGCAATGCCGGGGTCAAGCCGAAAAGGGCACAGAAGGGTGTAAAGTTGAGTTTGGATAAGAATACTACAGAACCTAGGTAAACCTCATGATTTCAAATGAAAAAAACGCAAAAGTAATCAACAAAAATAATCTATGTTCTTGTCTAATGCAATCGTCCTTCTGTTATTGACAATCATGGAACATTAGAGCACGGAAGGACATGTGAGTGATGTATGCAGTGGCATAACATGGGTCACAACATGTTACAACAAGTTAAATCAGTCAAAAGAGACCATCCCCATGTCTCTACGATGTTCTGATGCAGAGAAAAAGCTCTTTCAAAAACAGTTGATTAGGCAATCTCATTGGTTGCTAGAGAGTAGATTCACATCCACCAGCGATAATAGTCCAAGCCATGAAATGAAGAATCCATGATGACTTATGATTTTAGATGTGTTGTTGCAGTAGTTTTAGGCAAAAATTGCTATTTTCTATCTCCAAGCCACTAGGTGGCGCTATGACAAAATTGTGCATGCAACCTCAGGGCATGACTGCGTTACATTTAGCTAGTTTTCTGACTATACACTTTAGTTCAGCAAAGAAATAGTTGTATGAACATAGGGCTTGCTTGATATGAAAGGTTTTGTCCAATTATAAGGCCAACTAGTGGTGAAGGCATACCAATGTTTTTGTGTGACCTCAGACTCTGCTCGTACATCAGCGTATCAAATCTGGTGAAAAAATCTCTTTTCGTTGCGAAGTTATAACCATTTATGTGTAAAAAACACAAAATTCAAAGGTAATTTCTCGTTTTTTGCAATTTTCGGCCATTTCTGATGAAAATTTTAATATAACGCCAATAAAACTTTTTGTTCAGAAGGTAATGCAATATTCTTCCTATGGTGTTTTCGAGTCGATCAGAATAACGCTCGCGAAGATATTCGCGCTTGTTTTTTAAGTGCTGTTTTGCTGCGCAGGGCTAACCGTAAAGCGAAATCTGGCATGTTTGGTATCGTTGGACTCGGCGACTACCCAGGACTCCTAAAAATCAAGTCCCGTCAAAATACGTTTATCAGAGCCAAAGTTATAGGTGTATAAAACATTCGTCTGGCCAGTAGGTGGCGCTGCGACGAAACTGTGCATGCACCCTCAGTTCCTGACTGGCATCTTAAGTACCAAGTGTCGTGTCAATAGGCCTAAGTTTGACGAAGATACAGCCTAAAATCTGTTTTTTTGCGCTCTACGTAAAATTCGTTAAGGTGGTATTTGACAACGGATTGCTGTATCGAAATTCTTTTGATAACTTTTTGCCATGAGTGTCTCAAGATGATACATACCAATTTTCGTGGCAATCGGACAAAAGCTCTAGGACGAGTTCGAAAAAGTAGGTTTTTTGAATAATTCAAAATGGCGGGAAAATTTTCATGACGGAAAATGACGTCATAGAGTGTAATCGAATCGTCTTGAGCCAAGGAATCAGAGGAAGCAAGAATTTTGTTTCTAGGACTTACGGATCAGAAGTTATAAGCAAAAACATAAGTGCAATTTTGGACTGTTGGTGGCGCTAGCGGGTTTGACATAGAGACTCCAAATTTGCTGTGGGGACACATTGGAGTGTCCTTTATCAGTGTGCCAAATTTCATAACTTTCCTACGTACGGTTCTATGGGCTGCCATAGACCGCAATGGCGGAAGAAGAATAACTAATAATAAATATAGCTGCAAGCAGCGATACCGGGGTCAAGCCAAACATGGCAAAAAATGATTCATACGTGATGACTGTCATGATTTAACATCTAAGTTTGCATTAGTTTTATGAAAAAAAGGAATTTTTTTGTATCTTGAGACCACTAGTTGGCACTGTGCTGAAAGAATAGATGGTGACTCAGGTCATGACTGTGATGACACATACCAAATTTAGTGTAAATACAATAAAGCGATAAGGAGATATAGCCTTAAATGACTTGACCACTAGGGGGCACTGACCAAAAAATGTATTGTGACTCAGGTCTTGATTGTGATGACACCCACCAAATTTGGTGTGAATACAATAAAGAGATGCAGAGATATAGCCTTAAATGACTTGACCACTAGGGGGCACTGACCAAAAAATAAATTGTGACTCAGGTCTTGATTGTGATGACACCCACCAAATTTGGTGTTAATACGATAAAGAGATGCAGAGATATAGCTTCAAATCTCTTGACCACTAGGGGGCGCCGGGAAGTTTACAAGTCCTCCCAGAACATGTTGCTGATGAACCATACCAAGTTTCATAACAATACGCAATTGCGTTTCTGAAATACTTGAACTTAAAGAAAAATTCAAAATGGCCGACACACAAAATGGCCGACCAAAAAACATTTGGTATCGTTTGACTCGCCATGCCTCACGAAATCTAACAAGACCAGTCTCATAATTTTACATTCAAATTTGCAGTAGTTATAAGCAAAAATAGACATTTTTTATATCTCGTGACCAGCAGGAGGCAGTGTGACGAAATGGTGCATGCACCCTCAGGTCATCACTGTTATGACATATACCAAGTCTCATATTAATACGCAAAAGTTTTGCGAAGATACAGGCTCAAAAACATTTTGGCGTGCTCGCCCTCGCATTCTTTGATGCGTTATACGAGAACGGATAAGTCTAACGAAAACCTTTTGATAACTTTTTGTCTAGAGTGTCTCTAGATGATGCATACCAAAAATCAAGCCAATCACACAAGCGCTCTAGGAGGAGTTCGAAAAAGTAGGTGTTCAATATAATTCAAAATGGCCGACAGGAAGTAGGTTTGACTCAGACATATTTGGTACAGTCGGACTCAGCATGAGCCAAGGAATCAATAGAGTGAAGTCTTATGTCATAGTGGCAATTTAATCAAATGACATAAAGATTTAAAAAAAAATTTTTACATATCCTGACCACTAGGTGGCGCCGTCTTTAAGATTTATAGGTGCGCTCAGAACATGTCACTGATGAACCATGCCAAATTTTGTAGCGATACGCCATTCTGTTTGTGAAATACTGAACTTAATGAGAAAATTCAAAATGGCCGACACCCAAAATGGCCGACCGAAAACCGTTTGGTATCGTTTGACTCGGCATGCCTCAAGGAATCTAACAAGACCACCTTCATGATTTTAGACACAAGTTTGAAGTAGTTATAAGCGAAAATAGGCATTTTTCGAATCTCGTGACCACTAGGTGGCGCTGTGACGAAACGTTGCAGGCACCCTCAGGTCATGACTGTAATGACATATACCAAGTTTCGTGTCGATACACATAAGTTTTGCGAAGATACGGCCTCACATCTGTTTTGGCGTGCTCGCCGCCGTACATGTTGTCATGGTATACGAGAACGCATTGGTCTATCAAAAAGCTTTTGATAACTTTTTGTCATGGGTGTCTCTAGATGCTATATACCAAAGGACATGCAAATCGGACAAACGCTCTAAGAGGAGTTCGAAAAAGTAGGTTTTACGGGAAATTCAAAATGGCGGAAAGATGTGCATGACAGAATTGACATCAATGTGTGCAATTGAATCATCATGAGCAAAGGATTCAGAGGAAACAAGAATTTAGTGTCTATGACTCACGGGTCAGAAGTTATGAGCATGAACATAAGTGGATTTTTGGACTGTTGGTGGCGCTAGAGGGTTTGAGTCAGACACACCAATGTTGCTATAGTTACTTCTTAGACTGTCCTCTACATGTGTGCCAAAATTCACAACTTTCCTACGTACGGTTCTATGGGCTGCCATTGACTTCAATGGCGGAAGAGGAAGAATAATAATAATAATAAGAAAACTAACAATAACAATAGGTGTCTACGCCACTTCGTGGCTTGACCCCTAATAATAAATATAGCTGCAAGCAGCGATACCGGGGTCAAGCCGAAAAGGGCACAGAAGGGTGTAAAGTTGAGTTTGGATAAGCAGACCGAAGAACCTAGGTAAACCTAATGATTTCAGATGAAAAAACGCAAAAATAATCAACAAAAATAATCTCTGTTCTTGTCTACTGCAATCGTCGTTCTGTTATTGACAGTCATGGAACATTAGAGCACTGAAGAACATGTGAGTGATATTTGCAGTGGCAAAACATGTGTCACACAAGGGCGTAGGTTTGATTCTGGCATTGGTGGGGACATAAATAAAATGGTCGCATTGCAAAAACTGTTTATCACCGTTTACTTGACATAAACAACAGACAACTCAGTATGCACTTTACTCAGTGACATCTGACTCGCCACCCCCGGTGCCATCCCAAATTTAATGTACTATAATAAACAATTCGTTATGTCCTAGAGCCTAATAAACAGTAGCTGTTTAAGTCTTTGTCAAAAAAAGAAAATCACATAGTAACATATATGAATCCATATTAACTTTATAATATTGAAGAATATGCAATTAATATTTAATTCTTAATTTAATTTTGCCAAAAAATCCCAGTGTTGAAGTAGGTATATATATCATGCTGTTTCCTGAACACAGTTTATTAACGTTTCTGTAGTTTACATTAAATCTTCTTTTCATTAACAGACAGTTAATCAGTGTGAAAAAAATAGTTTGTTTAAAATGCAACATTATGTCTACATCTGTGCAAGTAATGACCACAGTGCAGTAATGAAAGTATTCAGCAATCATGACATGAATTCATGTTTTTACCATGTTGGGGTTATTTTCTTTCATGGATTAGGGACCCTCTAAATAACCTTGCCATCCCATTTATAAAAGGTTGACACAAGTTTGCAACTCCTCAGGGTTAACATGGGATTGTCCTGTATTGGTGAAAACACTGTCCTTGAATCATTATGTGGCACAACTTTTTTTGTGCATGAAACAGTTACAGTGGGTATAATAATACTTTCTTCCTCACTTACCTGTCGCCCGAATAATCACGCACGTCTTGTTGAGTGAACTTTGGCGCGTTGTACAAAGTGAAACCATCCTATCACACGTAGCGAGTAAAGACAAGCCCATCAAAAAGTGATGTGCGTTAGAGAGGCGGGACTCAAGAATGCTAATCCAATCATATTAGCAATGTGCGTTAGAGAGGCGGGACTAAAGAAATGCAAAGCCAATCATATTAGCGATGTGACTTACGGAGGCGGGCATTGCAGAGAACGAAAGCTGTTAACCGTTTGTGTACCACATAGAGCGTTATTTTTACAGAACGGGATTGCAAAAGATTTCTAATCTAATTTAAATGATTTCTGACAAAAATATAATAAGTAAAAAATAGAAAACACAAGAACAAGACGGACATTAGTGGTTATATATGAATACAGATTAAATGTTTGGTCGAAATTATTGCTAGGGACAATTCAGTCTTCTCTGAATATTGGTAGGGACATGTCCCTAGCGTCCCACCCTAAATCTACGCCCATGGTGTCACAACATGTTACAACAAGTTAAATGAGTCAAAATACACCATCCCCATGTGTCTACAATGTTCTGATGCAGAGAAAAAGCTCTTGCAAAAACGGTTGATAAGGTATTCTCATTGGTTGCTAGAGAGTAAATGAACATGCACCAGTGATTATAGTTCAATTCATGAAAGGAATAATCCATGAAGACTCATGGTTTTAGATGTGTTTTTGCAGTAGTTATAGGCAAAAATAGCCATTTTCTATCTCAAAACCACTAGGTGGCGCTATGACAAAACTGTGCATGCAACCTTAGGTCATGACTGTGTTACATCTAGCTAGTTTCATGACTATACACTTTAGTTAAGCAATAAAATAGTTGTATGACCATAGGGCTTGCTTGATATGAAAGATTTTGTTCAATTATAGGGCCACCTAGTGGTGGAGGCATACCATTTTTTTTGTGTGGCCTCAGACTGTGGTCGTACATCTGCGTATCAAATCTGGTGAAAAAATCTCTTTTCGTTGCGAAGTTATAACCATTTATGTGTAAAAAATGCAAAATTTAAAGGTAATTTTTCGTTTTTTGCATTTTTCGGCCATTTCTGATGAAAATTTTAATATAACGCCAATAGAACTTTTTGTTCAGAAGGTAATGCAATATTCTTCCTATGGTGTTTTCGTGTCGATCGGAATAACGCTCGCGGAGTTATTCGCGCGTGTTTTTTAAGTGCTATTTTGATGCACAGGGCTAACCGTAAGGCGAATCCTGGCATGTTTGGTATCGTTGGACTCGGCGACTACTCAGGACTCCAAAAAATCAAGTCCCGTGAAAATACTTTTATCGCAGCCAAAGTTATAGGCGTATAGAACATTCGTCTGACCACTAGGTGGCGCTGCAACGAAACTGTGCATGCACCCTCAGTTCCTGACTGGCATCTCGAGTACCAAGTGTCGTGTCAATAGGCCTAAGTTTGGCGAAGATACAGCCTAAAATCAGTTTTTTTGCGCTCTATGTAAAATTCGTTGACGCGCTATACGAGAACGGATTGGTTTATCGAAATTCTTTTAATAACTTTTTGCCTTGAGTGTCTCTAGATGCTGCATACCGATTTTCGTGGCAATCGGGTAAAAACTCTAGGAGGAGTTCGCAAAAGTAGGTTTTACGAATATTTCAAAATGGCGGAAAAATTTTCATGACGGAAAATAACGTCATAGGGTCTAATCGAATCGTCTTGAACCAAGGAATCAGAGGAAACAAGAATTTCGTTTCTAGGACTTACGGATCAGAAGTTATAAGCAAAAACGTAAGTGCAACTTTGGACTGTTGGTGGCGCTAGCGGGTTTGAGATAGAGACTCCAAAATTGCTAGGGATATTATTTGGACTGTCCTCTGTCAGTGTGCCAAATTTCATAACTTTCCTATGTACGGTTCTATGGGCTGCCATAGACCGCAATGGAACAGGAAGAAGAATAATATTTAAAAAGAAAAAGAAAAAGAAAAAGAAAACTAACGGATACAATAGGGGTCTTCGCCCATTCTGGGCTTGACCCCTAATAATAATAATAATTATTATAAAAAGAAAACTAACGGATACAATAGGGGTCTTCGCCCCTTCGGGGCTTGACCCCTAAATATAGCTGCAAGCAGCGATACCGGGGTCAAGCCAAATATGGCAAAAAATGATTCATACGTGATGACTGCCATGATTTAACATCTAAGTTTGCATTAGTTTTATGAAAAAAAGCAATTTTTTCGTATCTTGAGACCACTAGGTGGCACTGTGCCGAAAGAATAGATGGTGCCTCAGGTCATGACTGTGATGACACATTTCAAATTTAGTGTAAATACAATAAAGCGATACGGAGATATAGCCTTAAATGACTTGACCACTAGGGGGCACTGACCAAAAAATAAATTGTGACTCAGGTCTTGATTGTGATGACACCCACCAAATTTGGTGTGAATACAATGAAGAGATGCAGAGATATAGCCTTAAATGACTTGACCACTAGGGGGCACTGACCAAAAAATAAATTGTGACTCAGGTCTTGATTGTGATGACACCCACCAAATTTGGTGTAAATACGATAAAGAGATGCAGAGATATAGCTTCAAATCTCTTGACCACTAGGGGGCACCGAAAAGTTTACAAGTCCTCCCAGAACATGTTGCTGATGAACCATACCAAGTTTCATAACAATACGCAATTGCGTTTCTGAAATACTTGAACTTAAAGAAAAATTCAAAATGGCCGACACACAAAATGGCCGACCAAAAACCATTTGGTATTGTTTGACTCGGCATGCCTCATGAAATCTAACAAGACCAGTCTCATAATTTTACATTCAAATTTGCAGTAGTTATAACCAAAAATAGACATTTTTTTATATCTCGTGACCAGTAGGGGGCAGTGTGACGAAATGGTGCATGCACCCTCAAGTCATCACTGTTATGACATATACCAAGTCTCATATTAATACGCAAAATTTTTGCGAAGATACAGGCTCAAACACATTTTGGCGTGCTCGCCCTTGCATTCTTTGATGCGTTATACGACAACGGATAGGTCTACCGAAAATCTTTTGATAACTTTTTGTCTAGAGTGTCTCTAGATGATGCATACCAAAAATCAAGTCAATCACACGAGCGCTCTAGGAGGAGTTCGAAAAAGTAGCTCTTCAATATAAATCAAAATGGCCGACAGGAAGTAGGTTTGACTCTGACATATTTGGTACAGTCGGACTCAGCATGAGCCAAGGAATCAATAGAGTGAAGTCTTATGTCATAGTGGCAATTTAATCAAATGATATAAAGATTTTAAAAATGTATTTTACATATCCTGACCACTAGGTGGCCTCGTCCTAAAAATTTATAGGTGCGCTCAGAACATGTCACTGATGAACCATGCCAAATTTCGTAGCGATACGCCAATCTGTTTGTGAAATACTGAACTTAATGAGAAAATTCAAAATGGCCGACACCCAAAATGGCCGACCGAAAACCGTTTGGTATCGTTTGACTCGGCATGCTTCAAGGAATCTAACAAGACCACCTTCATGATTTTAGACTCAAGTTTGAAGAAGTTATAAGCAAAAATAGGCATTTTTCGAATCTCGTGACCACTAGGTGGTGCTGCGACGAAACGTTGCAGGCAACCTCAGGTCATGACTGTAATGACATATACCAAGTTTCGTGTCGATACAATAAAGTTTTGCGAAGATACGGCCTCACGTCCGTTTTGGCGTGCTCGCCGCCATATATGTTGTCAATTTATACGAGAACGCATTGGTCTATTAAAAAGCTTTTGATAACTTTTTGTCTGGGGTGTCTCTAGATGCTACATACCAAAGGACATGCAAATCGGACGAACGCTCTAGGAGGAGTTCGAAAAAGTAGGTTTTACGGAAAATTCAAAATGGCGGAAAGATTTGCATGACACAAATGACATCAATGTGTGCAATTGAATCATCATGAGCAAAGGATTCAGAGGAATTAAGAATTTAGTTTCTAGGACTCACGGGTCAGAAGTTATGAGCATGAACATAAGTGGACTTTTGAACTGTTGGTGGCGCTAGAGGGTTTGAGTTAGACACACCTATGTTGCTATAGTAACTTCTAAGACTGTCCTCTACATGTGTGCCAAATTGCATAACTTTCCTACGTACGGTTCTATGGGCTGCCATTGACTTCAATGGCGGAAGAGGAAACATAATAATAATAATAATAATAAATATAGATGCAAGCAGCGATACCGGGGTCAAGCCAAATATGGCAAAAAATGATTCATACGTGATGACTGTCATGATTTAAGATCTAAGTTTGCATTAGTTTTATGAAAAAAAGCAATTGTTTCGTATCTTGAGACCACTAGGTGGCACTGTGCCGAAAGAATAGATGGTGCCTCAGGTCATGACTGTGATGACACATACCAAATTTAGTGTTAAAACAATAAAGCGATACGGAGATATAGCCTTAAATGACTTGACCACTAGGGGGCACTGACCAAAAAATAAATTGTGACTCAGGTCTTGATTGTGATGACACCCACCAAATTTGGTGTAAATACAATAAAGAGATGCAGAGATATAGCCTTAAATGACTTGACCACTAGGGGGCACTGACCAAAAAATAAATTGTGACTCAGATCTTGATTGTGATGACACCCACCAAATTTGGTGTAAATACGATAAAGAGATGCAGAGATATAGCTTCAAATCTCTTGACCACTAGGGGGCACCGAAAAGTTTACAAGTCCTCCCAGAACATGTTGCTGATGAACCATACCAAGTTTCATAACAATACGCAATTGCGTTTCTGAAATACTTGAACTTAAAGAAAAATTCAAAATGGCCGACACACAAAATGGCCGACCAAAAACCATTTGGTATCGTTTGACTCGGCATGCCTCATGACATCTAACAAGACCAGTCTCATAATTTTACATTCAAATTTGCAGTAGTTATAACCAAAAATAGACATTTTTTATATCTCGTGACCAGTAGGGGGCAGTGTGACGAAATGGTGCATGCACCCTCAAGTCATCACTGTTATGACATATACCAAGTCTCATATTAATACGCAAAAGTTTTGCGAAGATACAGGCTCAAACACATTTTGGCGTGCTCGCCCTCGCATTCTTTGATGCGTTATACGACAACGGATAGGTCTACCGAAAATCTTTTGATAACTTTTTGTCTAGAGTGTCTCTAGATGATGCATACCAAAAATCAAGTCAATCACACGAGCGCTCTAGGAGGAGTTCGAAAAAGTAGCTGTTCAATATAAATCAAAATGGCCGACAGGAAGTAGGTTTGACTCTGACATATTTGGTACAGTCGGACTCAGCATGAGCCAAGGAATCATTAGAGTGAAGTCTTATGTCATAGTGGCAATTTAATCAAATGATATAAAGATTTTAAAAATTTATTTTACATATCCTGACCACTAGGTGGCGCCGTCCTAAAGATTTATAGGTGCGCTCAGAACATGTCACTGATGAACCATGCCAAATTTCGTAGCGATACGCCAATCTGTTTGTGAAATACTGAACTTAATGAGAAAATTCAAAATGGCCGACACCCAAAATGGCCGACCGAAAACCGTTTGGTATCGTTTGACTCGGCATGCCTCAAGGAATCTAACAAGACCACCTTCATGATTTTAGACTCAAGTTTGAAGAAGTTATAAGCAAAAATAGGCATTTTTCGAATCTCGTGACCACTAGGTGGCGCTGCGACGAAACATTGCAGGCACCCTCAGGTCATGACTGTTATGACATATACCAAGTTTCGTGTCGATACAATAAAATTTTGCGAAGATACGGCCTCACGTCCGTTTTGGCGTGCTCGCCGCCTTATATGTTGTCAATTTATATGAGAACGCATTGGTCTATCAAAAAGCTTTTGATAACTTTTTGTCTGGGGTGTCTCTAGATGCTACATACCAAAGGACATGCAAATCGGACGAACGCTCTAGGAGGAGTTCGAAAAAGTAGGTTTTACGGAAAATTCAAAATGGCGGAAAGATGTGCATGACACAAATGACATCAATGTGTGCAATTGAATCATCATGAGCCAAGGATTCAGAGGAACCAAGAATTTAGTTTCTAGGAGTCACGGGTCAGAAGTTATGAGCATGAACATAAGTGGACTTTTGGACTGTTGGTGGCGCTAGAGGGTTTGAGTCAGACACACCAATGTTGCTATAGTAACTTCTTAGACTGTCCTCTACATGTGTGCCAAAATTCACAACTTTCCTACGTACGGTTCTATGGGCTGCCATTGACTTCAATGGCGGAAGAGGAAGAATAATAATAATAATAAGAAAACTAACAATAACAATAGGTGTCTACGCCACTTCGTGGCTTGACCCCTAATTATTAATATAGCTGCAAGCAGCAATCACCGGGGTCAAGCCGAAAAGGGCACAGAAGGATGTAAAGTTGCGTTTGGATAAGCAGACTGAAGAACTTAGGTAAACCTAATGATTTCAGATGAAAATATAGCTGCAAGCAGCGATACCGGGGTCAAGCCAAACATGGCAAAAAATGATTCATACGTGATGACTGTCATGATTTAACATCTAAGTTTCCATTAGTTTTATGAAAAAAAGCAATTTTTTTGTATCTTGAGACCACTAGTTGGCACTGTGCTGAAAGAATAGATGGTGACTCAGGTCATGACTGTGATGACACATACCAAATTTAGTGTAAATACAATAAAGCGATAAGGAGATATAGCCTTAAATGACTTGACCACTAGGGGGCACTGACCAAAAAATGTATTGTGACTCAGGTCTTGATTGTGATGACACCCACCAAATTTGGTGTGAATACAATAAAGAGATGCAGAGATATAGCCTTAAATGACTTGACCACTAGGGGGCACTGACCAAAAAATAAATTGTGACTCAGGTCTTGATTGTGATGACACCCACCAAATTTGGTGTTAATACGATAAAGAGATGCAGAGATATAGCTTCAAATCTCTTGACCACTAGGGGGCGCCGGGAAGTTTACAAGTCCTCCCAGAACATGTTGCTGATGAACCATACCAAGTTTCATAACAATACGCAATTGCGTTTCTGAAATACTTGAACTTAAAGAAAAATTCAAAATGGCCGACACACAAAATGGCCGACCAAAAAACATTTGGTATCGTTTGACTCGCCATGCCTCACGAAATCTAACAAGACCAGTCTCATAATTTTACATTCAAATTTGCAGTAGTTATAAGCAAAAATAGACATTTTTTATATCTCGTGACCAGCAGGAGGCAGTGTGACGAAATGGTGCATGCACCCTCAGGTCATCACTGTTATGACATATACCAAGTCTCATATTAATACGCAAAAGTTTTGCGAAGATACAGGCTCAAACACATTTTGGCGTGCTCGCCCTCGCATTCTTTGATGCGTTATACGAGAACGGATAAGTCTAACGAAAATCTTTTGATAACTTTTTGTCTAGAGTGTCTCTAGATGATGCATACCAAAAATCAAGCCAATCACACAAGCGCTCTAGGAGGAGTTCGAAAAAGTAGGTGTTCAATATAATTCAAAATGGCCGACAGGAAGTAGGTTTGACTCAGACATATTTGGTACAGTCGGACTCAGCATGAGCCAAGGAATCAATAGAGTGAAGTCTTATGTCATAGTGGCAATTTAATCAAATGACATAAGAATTGTAAAAAAATTTTTTACATATCCTGACCACTAGGTGGCGCCGTCTTTAAGATTTATAGGTGCGCTCAGAACATGTCACTGATGAACCATGCCAAATTTTGTAGCGATACGCCATTCTGTTTGTGAAATACTGAACTTAATGAGAAAATTCAAAATGGCCGACACCCAAAATGGCCGACCGAAAACCGTTTGGTATCGTTTGACTCGGCATGCCTCAAGGAATCTAACAAGACCACCTTCATGATTTTAGACACAAGTTTGAAGTAGTTATAAGCGAAAATAGGCATTTTTCGAATCTCGTGACCACTAGGTGGCGCTGTGACGAAACGTTGCAGGCACCCTCAGGTCATGACTGTAATGACATATACCAAGTTTCGTGTCGATACACATAAGTTTTGCGAAGATACGGCCTCACATCTGTTTTGGCGTGCTCGCCGCCGTACATGTTGTCACGGTATACGAGAACGCATTGGTCTATCAAAAAGCTTTTGATAACTTTTTGTCATGGGTGTCTCTAGATGCTATATACCAAAGGACATGCAAATCGGACAAACGCTCTAAGAGGAGTTCGAAAAAGTAGGTTTTACGGGAAATTCAAAATGGCGGAAAGATGTGCATGACAGAATTGACATCAATGTGTGCAATTGAATCATCATGAGCAAAGGATTCAGAGGAAACAAGAATTTAGTGTCTATGACTCACGGGTCAGAAGTTATAAGCATGAACATAAGTGGATTTTTGGACTGTTGGTGGCGCTAGAGGGTTTGAGTCAGACACACCAATGTTGCTATAGTAACTTCTTAGACTGTCCTCTACATGTGTGCCAAAATTCACAACTTTCCTACGTACGGTTCTATGGGCTGCCATTGACTTCAATGGCGGAAGAGGAAGAATAATAATAATAATAAGAAAACTAACAATAACAATAGGTGTCTACGCCACTTCGTGGCTTGACCCCTAAAAATGCAAAGTAATCAACAAAAATAATCTATGTTCTTGTCTACTGCAACTGTCCTTCGGTTATTGACAATCATGGGACATTAGAGCACTGAAGGACATGTATGTGATGCTTACAGTGGGCAAACATGGGTCACAACATGTTACAACAAGTTAAAAGAGTCAAAAGAGACCATCCTCATGTCTCTGCGATGTTCTGATGCAGAGAAAAAGCTCTTGCAAAAACAGTTGATAAGGTATTCTCATTGGTTGCTAGAGAGTAAATTGACATCCACTAGTGATTATAGTCAAAGCCATGAAAGGAATAATCCATGATGACTCATGGTTTTAGATGTGTTGTTGCAGTAGTTTTAGGCCAAAAAAATGCCATATTCTATCTCAAAACCAGTAGGTGGCGCAATGACAAAATTCGTGCATGCAACCTCAGGTCATAACTGTGTTACATCTAGCTAGTTTTATGAATATACACTTTAGTTTAGTGAAGAAACAGTTGTATGACCATAGGGTGGCTTGATTTCAAAGGTTTTATTCAATTATAAAGCCAACTAGTGGTGCAAGCATACAATTTTTTTTGTGTAGCCTCAGACTGTGGTCGTACATCAGCGTATCAAATATGGTGAAAAAATCTCTTTGCGTTACGAAGTTATAACCATTTATGTGTAAATCAGAAAATTTAAAGGTAATTTTTCGTTTTTTGCAATTTTCGGCCATTTCTGATGGAAATTTTAATACAACGCCAATAGAACTTTTTGTTCAGAAGGTAATGCAATATTCTTCCTATGATGTTTTCGAGTCGATCAGAATTACGCTCGCGAAGATATTCGCGCGTGTTTTTTAAGTGCTGTTTTGCTGCGCAGGGCTAACCGTAAGGCGAAATCTGGCATGTTTGGTAACGTTGGACTCGGCAACTATTCTGGACTTCAGCGAAACAAGTCCCGTGAAAAAACACAGATCAGAGCCAAAGTTAAAAGCATGTACAACATTCGTATGACCACTAGGTGGTGCTGTGACGAAACTCTGCATGCCCCCTCAGATCCTCACTGGCATCACAACTACCAAGTGTGGCGTCAATAGACATAAGATTGGCGAAGATACACACTAAAACCTGTTTTTTGGGCTCTACGTAAAATTTGTTGACGCGCTATACGAAAACGGAATGGTTTATCAAAATTCTTTTAATAACTTTTTGCCCTGAGTGTCTCTAGATGCTACATACCATTTTTCGTGGCAATTGGGCAAAAGCTCTAGGACAAGTTCGCAAAAGTAGGTTTTATGAATAAATCAAAATGGCGGAAAATTTTTCATGACGGAAAATGATGTCATAGGGTCCAATCGAATCGTCTTGAGCCAAGGAATCAGAGGATACAAGAATTTAGTGTCTAGGACTTACGGGTCAGAAGTTATAAGCAAATACATAAGTGCAAATTTGGACTGTTGGTGGCGCTAGCGGGTTAGAGATACAGACTTCAAATTTGCTGTGGAGACTTTTTGGACAGTCCTCTATCAGTGTGCCAAATTTCATAACTTTCCTACGTACGGTTCTATAGGCTGCCATAGACCGCAATGGCGGAGGAAGAAAAAGAAAAAGAAAAAGAAAAAGAAAAAGAAAAAGAAAACTAACAGAAACAATAGGGGTCTTCGCCCATTCTGGGCTTGACCCCTAAATATTAAATTTCTCCATTTTAATGGAGAACAGTTTTACCACTTTTTCACATATTAATACTTGACCGACACTTTAATTCAAAGTGACTAAAGTAACTTCAAATCAAAAAGTATCAAGGAAAAGTCAAAAAGTAGGTTTAAAGGTTTAAAAATACAATTAACATATTTTCAGAGATGTCAAAAGCTTTGGGGGACATTAATGATAAATGAAATAATGTAATAGATGAAATGAAACACAAATTTATGTTTCTACAGATCTATCAATGCAGACCAAGAGTTTCTCCTTAATATGCATAGAAAACTATAAGGAAATTTAAATTTAAGATGTATATACACTGATCAAACAGATCAATAACAATAATACTTCACAGAACTAGAACGAAAAACAAAGCAAATAAAACACTTCAGTCGTTTTACAACTTACAACCATAGTCTTTAACAGTCAGTAGATTTGATCTCGTATGTAAATGGTTTTATCTTATGTGCTGTTTTTGTGAACAGCAGATCTGATGTGGCTTTTAACTTTAATGATCTTTAGATAAAACATGAATATATTACATATTGATGTGATAAATACACAGTGAAGCTTACAACCACAGTCTTCAACAGTCAGTAGAGCAGCCCAGTCTCCTGAAAATGCGTATAAATAGCACGAAGTGTAAAACTCGTGCAATACATACGCCAAATTCCACTTTGGCGTGCATATGATACATGGACAAAAACATTAAAATATGGACAAAAACATCGAGAAACCTGTATATTAAATAACCTCATTAAGCAAATCTAAAATCTAACCCTAAACCCAAGCGAAAATGGTTTAAAAAACAGAAAAAAATTGAGAAACCAATAAATAAAATGACAAAAAAAAGATGCCCCGTTTAAGTGAATGGGAAGGACTGGCGTATCATATGCACGCCAAAGTGGAATTTGGGGTATGTATTGCACGAGTTTTACACTTCGTGCTATTTATACGCATCCTCAGGAGACTGGGTAGGTAGATTTGATCTCATATCACAAATAGTTTTATCTCCTATATATGTGCTGGGTTTTTAGTTAAACATGAACATATTACATATTGATGTGATGCTGTTGTTACACTGTTTCTCTATCTGAACATTTACTGAGGATTTTTTCATGCACATCCATATTATAATTCTTCTGAAATCCAGTGTTGATGAAGTTGAGATTCCTCTTGTAAATTAATCCCATGATAATGATGATCAAACACATGACAGAAATGATGGCGACTGTAAAATTGTATTGGAAAAATTAAGAAAAATCTTTATGGGTGAATTTAAACAAAACTCTGATGAAACTACTTCAGTGTATTATAGAAAGTTAGATCATCTGATACCAACACACACTCACATCTCTTTACAATATACTGCACACTTAATTAACTTAATCTATAACACTAATATCTTGTGTATTAATAGTATATCAAACTAAAAATACATTCAATGTCACTATTTAGAAACTGTTTTCGCTATAACTCTTAACGTTGTGCCGCATTACCATCTTGGTTGTGCATTATTTTAAAATAATTCTCCTTATAAATAATGAATAAATCAATAACTATAATGAATATGGTAAAGAAGACCTTACAGCTAATCTCTGTTGTCATTTTAATGGGTTTCAGTGAGTAAGTAATCAATAATCAATAATTATTACCTGTTAGGCCAAAAGTTTCCTTTGCAGATTCACCAAACCCTTCACCTGTTAATGCTGTTGGTTTACCTGCTCAAAGATTTAAAAACCTTGGTTAATAGAGTCAGAATAAACTGTATAATACATAACATGTTTACATACTGTTGTATGATAGTTAATATATATTTTTTGTATGAAATTCAGAGTTTATTAGTATTTGCTGTAATGAACACAGATGTCAATCTGAATTCAATCATCAGTGATCAATAAATAATAAACGAATGAATACCTAGGTAATCTTTAACAGTTTCTGTAAACAGATTTTAAAATCCCTGTTAATATATTCATGATGGAAGTTCATTCCATTACAAACAATGTAAAAAATGTTAAACTGTACCTGTTGTGCTCACACTGAATTCTTTTGTCTCTGCTCCACAGTTGGCTTGCAAGAAGAATTTGAGTTTTGTTGTCATGGCTTTATTTTCAGTGTAAGGACATGAAAATGTGCGCAGCTTTCTGCATTTCAAATCATTTCTGCACTCATTTCTAAAAATTTCATGAGCTGCTGCTGTTATATTCATAAACTTGTACATTTCTGTGCGGCATGTATGGTTTGGAAAAGTGACTGTGCAGTTGACAGTTGTTTCCTTTCCCACATGTGCAGTCACATCTTCACACTTAATTTTGATATCTGTAAAAGAACAGATGATATTAAACTTAATGCACCCAGCAACTAAACAAAAATTATATTATATTGTATCAGAATAAATCAAATAAATTAAAAAAGATTACAGATTATACTCAATTAGGTTTTCTTCATTTAAACATAAATCTGTGACAGTTTACAATGTTATGTAGTGTAATACACTATAAGCACTATAATTATCACATCAATATACATTATCACTGTCACTTTAAAATTAATAAATAAAAAAAAATGCATCACTTCATCATCATTTGTCAACAAAAGAATGGCTGGGTAAAATCTTGGGTAAATATTGGACAGAACACACCGCTGGATTAAAACTGACCCAATACCATGGTTTCATAACATTGGGTCATTTTAACCCAGCATGCGTTCTGTCTAGGGTTGCAAAGGGGCGTAAAATTTCCAGTAAATTTAAGGAAACTTTTCAATGGGAACTTAATCTGGGGAATTTTGGAAATATTCCAAATTGAAAACTTTATGGGAATTAAGAGAAATGTTTATAAACTGTATTATATAAAACATAAATAAACATTTTGTTTGGTTATAAGCAGACATGCATGCATGGTAATACAAATTTTAAAAGTGACGTCTTTAATGATTTAATTGCAACTTTAATTGATTCTTTCATTGAGCAACACAAATGCATGATAAACATTATTATAATAGTGCTAGCTTACATTTAGATATCTGATTTACTGGCTAGCTAGCTCTGTATGAACACATTTTGGTAAACTCTTATAGCTTCTGTCAAGGCCTGGAAAATGGAGGTGAATCCACCCCTTAAGTAATATAGGGAGAATTTTTTTTAAATTTCAGGGGAAGTGAGTGTGTGTGGAGCATCATTTTAGACACAACATTTTTAAATTATCCCACCTAAATGTTTTCTCAGTCAGTGTATTTGTCTTACAATGGTATTATGTTGTTGCACACTATGGGTGCTTTCCCGGACAGGGATTATCTAAAGCCAAAACTACACTTTAAAAAAATAGTGCTTAATAGCACCAAAAGCTCGTAATCATAGGGGAACTGTTTTTAGCACTATATAGCACCTATAAAGCACCTACGAAGAACCATACGGGAGTGACAGCACGAAATATGGTATAGCACAATAGGGTTCTACACTGGTGCTATATGGCACTTAAAATGGTTCTCTTATGGTTACGAGCCAGGGAACCACTTTTATTGCAATTTAGCACCGTTTGTTTTTAGCATGCAGACCTTAGTTTAATTATTAAATATAACAAGTTTAAAGAACACCGTATTAAAAACATTACTTCTGTACATTTTGAGGCAAAACAAAGGGCACTGATGTATTTAGGATATGTCAGTGCAAGTTGTTTTCAGTTTGGACAGCTCTTACATTTATTTTAATCTAAGACTAGTCTAATCCCTGTCCGGGAAACCACCCCTGTAGTTTTCACACAGCACATAGAAGTTTTAAACATACAGTATGTAAGTAATTTCTGTGAATACATGCACAGATGGATATTTTGACATTATTTTGTGTGCAGGATTCAAGAAATGATATGTGCATGTTATGGGAGAATGCAAGTATACGCAGGGGGTGTGGCCTAAGTAAGTATTATGCCTTGTGCATATGACTGAGAAATGTGCAGGGTAGATATTCAACTGAAATTGCATAACATCTTGTTTTAACCCCGGAGAACCAAAGAACCCTTTTGTTTGCAGCAATTTACATTGGCCAAATTTGACCCGTGTGTTCTCCAGGGTTAATCAAAATTTGCGGTAAGATTTTTTTTTTAAACTACATTTAAGTTCCTTGTTATAAGCAACTCTCCAATTTTTTAATTCACAATATATTCCCATTAATTCCCATGGAAAGATTCCAGCCTTGAAAATTCCCAGAATTTTGCAACCCTACATCTGTCCAATATTTACCAATGAACATTGCACACATTTGAGTCTTTCTGGGATCATGAGAGTTAACAGAATGGAAATCAGCACTGCCGAAGAAAATTACAGAGTTTATTTGTTACAGGACTGAAGTGATTTCTGGATCACACACTGTTAACACACAAACAAACTTCACAACAAACTTTATAAACTTTACCAATAAAAAAGTTATTAAAGAAGAAATGTATGATAAAATCATTATATCATTATTATTATAATCATTTCATTACCAATATTGGCTTCAGAGACAGCAGTGAAGATCCAGACCAGCAGCACCAGTAGTAAAACATTAACACCACCCATCATCCAGCTCCTGTTATAAAGACAGTATGACAATTTAGAAATTAAAAACAATTAAAATTAATTAATTTAAAATGTTTAGTCATACATATAACAATAAAATAATCCGAACATGGATTTTTCCCTATTCTTGTTATAAAAACGAGAAACAACAAACTTGTTTTATGTTCGTGTTGTTTTTATTTCACATTATTTGATTAGATAGCTGTCAATCACATTTAGTGACATTAAACACACATAAATACATCACTTAATCACAAGGTCGTAAGTTTGATTTGGACATTGGTGTGGACATAAATACAATTTTGTAAAATTCCCTTCTGAAAAATCCAGCTAAGATCAAGCCGGTAGCTGTTTTTTTTAGATGGTTTAAGGTGGTCCTTCCAGCCTTACCAGCTAAGTACAGCTACACCAGCCTAAATGGTGTTATTTACTAAAATTTGTCATTTGAATGAAAACAACAAACAAAAAATATAATTGCTTCCTACATATAGACAGCTCAGTGTGCACTACTGTACAAAAAGTCTACACTGTTTTAATTTGCAACTCATCCTCTGGGATTGTCATCATGTATTGGGAGAAAACACTGACACTATTATCAATATTTCACACAACGTATTTTGTGCATAACACTGTTGATATAAGAACGTTTTCTTTATCACCACCATCATGTTTATTTCTCAAAACAGTCCATATTCAAAACAGAGGATCAAACAATATTCATGACAGGTACATGATTAAGGTAAACAGCTCATTCATGCGTCAGCTCCGTACATTCTCATCTGTGCTGCTCCTGCTCACTGCAGAGAGAGAGATGCGCGCATCCCCGGGGAAAGCAAGACCTCGCGCTCGCGGGGCAGTAAGGGCACACGAAATGCATACACATCTCAAGCTACAACTCATCTAGATTGGTCGCCATGCCAAGTTTGGTAAACAGTCGCCAAAGGGGTCGGAAAAGTCGCAAAACCTGCAAAGGTGGCGACACTGCTTCAGACAGAGTGTAAAGACATCATAAGCCAATCATCGAGCGATGTGAGTTAGAGAGGCGGGACTCAAGAAAGGAAAAGCCAATCATATTAGCGACTTGAGTTACAGAGGCGGGACTCGTTGGAGAGAACAAGATCTGTTAACCGTTTGTGTACCACAGACTGCCTTACTTTTACAGAACGCTGTTATAAAAGATTTGAGTGTCATTTAAATGATTCATGGGTAAATAAATGTTAAATAAAAAAGTAATAAGTAAAAACACAAGTTACAGACGGACATCAGTGGTTATATGTATTACATGTAGATTAACTGTTTGGTCGAAATTATTGCGCCTTTGCTTAACCATCATTACCTAAACAATGCAAGATAACAGCGTTTTACTTAAACGTGTAACGTTACACAAGTCTGTTGTTTAAGAAATCTTATCTGTCACAGTAATGTTAAGATGAAAACCCGTGAACGCGATTCAGCAACATCACAATAATAAATACAAAACTCCGTAGGCTATTACTAAACTATAAGATCATCATCGTAATACAGATTCATGATTTTGTTAGCCTATAAAAGCAAAGATGCAAATAACATATTCAGCAAAACTAATGTAAGGTAGTCATGAAGTTTGTATAAAATATAGTGTTCACTTACTGTTTATTTGTCTTCACTGGAAGGAGGTTTAAGATCTTCTGAGATACGCAAAAACATTTAAAACACTACGTTACTTTCACTTTAAAAATGAGGGAAGGGTCAAAGTACGTAATGCTGCCCAATACTGAATGTTGTTGGCTTATTGCCGTGTTTAGATGGAAACTCCCAGCAGCAGTAAGAGATTCAAACAGCATGTGAGCTAAAATTAGAGCATGACCGCAGTTAAATGTAAAGTCCTTCAGTTCTCCATTCACAGATGAAAAGCAGATTCACATCTGTAGATATTACTGGTGTTTATAGTGAAGTACAGGAGTTTTCATTTATGTTGAAGTTCAAAACTTTAGCCTGACTTTACTGAAATGCTTCTTTTGATCTTATATACATTTTATTTTTACACCCATTGCGTTATCATGTTTCCCTCATCTGAAATAGAAAACTCATAAATAGAACGCTATTTTCCTGATGTCTGTACTTTATTATCAGGAGTTTAGGAAAATACATTGGCAAGAAAAAAAATGTAAACCCCTGGGCAAAAGGTTTTTTACATTGATTTAAAAATAAAATGTGATCTGATCCTCATCTAGGTCACAACAATAGACAAACACACTGTGTAAAAGCTGACAACAAACAAATAATTCTAGTTTCTTGTGTCTTTTTTGAAAACACCCACTATTCACAGACAGTCCTGGAGGAAAATAATTGAACCCTTGAATTTAATAAATTGATAATGGTAAATGGATTGCATTTATATAGTGCTTTTAACAGACCTATGGCCATCCAAAGCACTTTGCATCACATTCATTCATTCACTTACCGACGGCGGTTCAACACCGACAAAACGGGTTCAACTCAGACACATTTGTCGGATGTCTGGTGTGAAGCGCTCTCTTGAGGTCATCTCTATGAGGTTAAGGTCTGGGCTTTGACAAGGCCACTCCAAATTTAACATACTATCTCTGTATTAAAAAAATATATATTTATTTAACACTTGTAAACTTGAACCCAACTTTCATACAAACACTGAAAACCCTAATAAGTTGATTGAACTCAAATGATTTGAGTAAACTTGTTCCCTCAATTTAATTGTGTAATGGAGTCTCCGAAAACGTGCATATTTAAGTTTAAATAACTTGGTGCTTATGTAGACTTAACTTAAATTGTTTAGTTCACCAAACTTTACGATTATTTAATGTACTTAAACAATAAAGTTCACTTAATTTAGTGTTAATTTCAAGTGTACTTGTAAGTAAACTCAACATGACAATTTTACTGACATTAGAATTTCATTCTAAAGAATTAATTCTATTTCTTTAATTTTAAAGTTATTTTTTTTTTGACTGTAAGCTTTGTGCACACTGCACTTAAATAAAACAATGACAACAATTTTAAGTTGAATAGACTTAATGTTTTAATTTCTTCCAATATTCCTGCACTCTTAACCCGAATTAGTTGACATTACTAGAAATTTACCTGTTGCATATAACTTAAAGTTTTTATCACTTTATATTTCTTTTGATATTATAACTTATAAATGGTATTATAACACATAATTAATAAATGACTTTAAGTCAATCATTGAATAAATGTGATTCTCCACAGAAACACACATAAAACTGTGTTTTTGACATACATTTTCATAGGAAAAACAACATAAATAACAATATTTGTCTTGAAGTTATGTAACCCAGAGTTATACACTTTCAAGTAAAAACTTTAGAAAAAAAAACATCAAAAGCGCATTTTTATTTTTGTGTTTATTAGAGGACTGAAAAAACATACAACCATGTTTTGCACTTTCAACAGTGTTTTGTGTAATTTCAAAGGGTTTCCTGTAAAATGATACCAAACTTTTGTATGTAAACCTCTGCATGTGGGTATGGGAAGCTTTTGAAATTGGTTAGGCCAAATCCAGGCGAAAATCCCCAAAATAGCTTCAGGGTGTAAGAAGATAACTAATGTTTTTTTTATTTTACAAATTTTCTGTTGGTCTTTTATTTACTTTATACACAGCAAAATCACCAGTGTTACATCTACACTGCTGTATACAGACATGGTGTTTCCCATATAACCTACAGCAGTGTAGATTTAACACTGGTGATTTTGCAGTGTAGGATAAGTGAAGAGCAACAGCAGAGAAACTTCAGAATACAAACAATACATTCAGCAGTTATTCATCACATGTGATACATTTATAATACAGTAAAACTTTAGACCGATAAAAAAGATCAGACATCAATCATTATAGAGTATATAAATAAACTTTATGTTGCCCCCCCCCCCAAAAAAAACTGCAGTTTAGGCAATATAATCATGAGAACATTTCGGTATATTATATTAAAATTAGTTTGAAGATGCAGAAAGTTTCAAAAACAGAAGTTAATATTACCAACGCCAAATGCAGAGAATAAAGCACTGAATAAATTAGAGAAATACAAGCAAACATAGTTTGGTCTGTGCATCTTAATAAGTTTATACAGGCCAAGTGTTGATTTTAAAATTATTTTCTTTAACATATAAATACGCTACAAGTCATTTTACATTTAAGCTCTATATAAAATACAATCTGATAAAACAGATCAATAACAATCATATTTCACAGAAATATAAAACAGAAAACGGAGCTTTAGTCCTTTTAAACCATCCAATCAAAGACTCATAATCCTGCAACATAAATATTAGGTTGAAGTGATGCTGTTGTTACATGGACACTGTCTGAGCATTCACTGATGTTTCTTTTAACGCTGCTTCTTCATCTGAAGGTTCACTGATGTTATTTTCACATGCAGCCATATTATAATCCTGCGGAGGTCTAGAAACACCCATATCATAATCTGGTGGAGATCTAGACGTCTTCCGTCTTTTCCAGAGAAACAATGCCACGATCACAATGACGAAACAGCTCAAGAGACAAATAACGACAGCAATCGTTGTTTTATCTAAAATAAATATAGAGGTGCATTTAAACATGATTATGACATTGCAATCTCAGTGTTTTAGATCGGATCTCTTCAGTACTGCATATGTGAATCATGAGGTGAAATTATCTCAATATCTGGAAACTCTGCTTTGATCAGTTACACATTGGTTGATATTTTGGACGTTGTTAAGCATTTAAAACTTTTAAAAATAATTAATTTTCCAATGAGTTAATCTGTGATCAATAATTACTTGAATAAGTTCATACCTGTTGTTTGCACAGGAGGTTCATCTGAAGATTTAACAGATTAACAGATTTTTAATAAACTGTAATAAACCCCAAATATACAGTATAATATATAACATAAACAATGTTTATATACTGTTACAACATTCTTGTGTAAGACTAAAATGGGTTTATGTAATATTTAGCATGAGTTTATAAGTATTTACTTTGATGACAGCAACTCAATCTGACATGAATTCAATAATCAGTGATGAATAAATATTGAATGAATGAATACCTTTGTCATCTATAACAGCACCTGTAAACAGATTTAAAAATCAATGTTAATAAATTCATGATGAAAATTTATTTCATTACAAAAAATGTTTTGTAATGTTTTAATAGAAGTTAAACTATACCTGCTATATTTGCAGTGAATGATCTTGTGTGTGATCCACAGTTGGATTGCAAAAAGAATTTTAATGTTGTTGTCATGGCTTTATTTGCAGTGTAAGTACATGAAAATCTGAGCTCTTGTTTACAGGAATCACGTCTGAAGTCCTCTCTACAGATTGTTGGGTCATCAGCTGCTGCTGTATCAATAAACTTGTACATCATCCCGCAGCATCTTTTGTTCAGATAACGGACCGTGCAGGTGAGATTTATTTCATCTCCCACACGTGCAGTCACATCTTCACAGTTAATTTTGATATCTGCAAAGGAACAGATGATATTAACTGTATTCAACTCAATAAAAACATGTATTTTATGAAATTAATAAGAAATTAAATGAATTAAACAACTAGACTTATTACTATTTGCTAACTTATAGTTTTTTAACACTATTTATTTTCAAATTTGTCGATCACTCTTAACAATGTATTGTTTATTTTCTAATGTGTTATTAATCCTTTAGTTATCTTGCCAGTAAATAATAACTATACTATTATTCAATAAGCAGAGTAACAGGGTTTATACAGAAATCCTTAAGTTAAATTTACTACTTTTTACTACCTTTTTTACTACCTTCAGAATATTTTTTAAAACCATCACGACACTGAATTGCAAGTGTTAATCAGCGACCTTTCTATTATTTACACAGATTTTGACATATATAACATACAAAAAAGAATTAAAGTGAAAAAAATTCTTCTGACTGAAATATTTTTCAGGCCAAGTCATATTCCTTTACCTAACACTTTATGTAGGCGAGACCAATAGCATTTTAAGGGGAGATTTTTTTGCCATAAATTCCATATTGAAGTCTCATGTGGCATATAGGTAGCTGTAGTTTGCAGGGCATTTCAGATTAAGGCGAAACAGCTAAATAACTCACTATACTGTATAAAAAGAAAACATGAATATCACCACCTTTAATGAATCTTTTATTAATTATTTATTAATTGTAAATGTATTTATTTTAGCATTTACTAATAATTTTTTTATCAAAGTTGAAACTGTTAACATTAGTGAATGCACCATGAACTACCGTCAATTACTGTAATGACATAAACAAGAATGCTTATATACTTTATATTTTTCATTGTTTGTTTATGTTATATAATGCATTTACTAATGTGAACAAATACAACTTTTTCATATCATATTATTCAGTACACATAAACAAATAATCCAGGGTCTGTTCTGTTCACACAACAGCTTACAGTCACAGCTCTAATACAGAAACGTTATGTATGAACGAGTAACTCGAGTCAAACTCGTGTAGAAATCGCACAGGATGTCTGTAACCATCGTGACAGTTGTTAATTGAATGACTGTACATTTATCAACAAATTATTATGTTACAATAGAGGCAACGCTGATGTGCTAGTTTATGCGCAATGTTTCTGCTGTTTACTTTCTCCTAAGTGTTTATATGAGGATATTTGCAAAGACGGGATTTTTGAGGCATATGTGTTATTTAAGGCCAATAAAGCGGCAAAAATACGTACAACACAAGCTCAATGAGAAACGAATGCGCGCCTAGCCTGCTCCTCTGACACAGAAACAGTGGACGCACTGTTGTTTGACTTTGAATGGCTTAAATCACTTGTTTTTAAACTGCTGTGCTTAAATATATGTACAAATGTTACGTTTTTGTGCCCACACGCAAATGCAACTGCAAGAACCGACAGGTGGATGACATCAAAGTCCCGCGAGAGCATTTCGGAAGCAGTTTCCTCTTATGATTCCTCGTCAATCGCTCTCACAGGATTTGGATGTCATCTGCCTTTTGGTTGTTGTGGCGCCACATGAAGTTTACCCACGAGTTAAGCAAACCCGTTGTACCAGCCACTGGCTATATCAGCATAGCATTAAAAAGCGTGCCGCGGATGATCAGTAACGTGAGAAATCATTTACCCCCAAAATAGAGGACCCCTTACGTTAGTCATACTGTGCAAAGACACGCAATTACCTGTTTTCTTAGCCCACGAACTGAAAGGCTTGCCAATCTTCATCATTTCGCTAAGCCAAGTCAATCGTCTTTTACACATTTATCGATCTTCAAAACATCGGAGCCTTCCTGCATTATAAGTTTGACCATGCTAGCTGAAATAAAGTTTTACCTCAGCTTAACGTGATACAGTCAGAAAACCCGGAGTGGATCAGGTCCGTAGTGATTACAGAACGCTTACAGCGGAGAGAGGAACGTGATTTGGCTCCACTCCAGGCTTTGATCACATCCCAGAGACGAAAGACCTTTGATTATTTGCCCAGATATGCAGGTGATTTGAACTAATTTCCAGGCATCATAACATTACAAAAGGCAATCGAAAATTTACTACCTCGTCAGATGACGCTTACTACTTTTTACTACTTTTTACTGGCCTTAATTTGGCATAATTTAATTTACTACCTTTTACTACTTTTTACAACCCCGCGGAAACCCTGAGTAAGTCAAGTCACAAGTGCATTAACACAATCTGTGTGATTTATCAATGTAAAACATGTCATGTATTTGCTGTTGTAAGTCTTTAAAAAAACTGCATAATATATAACATGAACAATGTTTATATATTGTTATTACATTCTTGTGGGAGAGTAAAAAGGTTAATCGAAAATTTAGCATGAAGAAAATATTTTTCATTCGTAGACTTTGAGAACTTTGCATATATTGTTAAGATATACAAACATTCCTCAAAACATCTGCCTTCATGTTCTCCAGAATAAAGGAATTTTTACAGGTTTGTAACAACATGAGAGTGAGTACATTTATGCAAGTAATTTAGGAAAATTTGCATTTTTGGGTGAACTGTCCCTTTAATGACATGCATACTCAATCTGACAGGAACTCAATAGCCTAATCAGCGATAAATAAATATTGAATGAATGAATAATTGTGTCAAAAGCATCTGTAAACAGATTTTAAAATCACTGTTAATACATTCATGATAGATGTACAAATGTGAATTTATTTAATAAGAAACGATTTTAAAGGTGTTAAACTCTACCTGTTATCTTCACAATGAAGTCTGTTGTCCTTTGTCCACATGTGGTTTGTAAATAGAATTTAAATTTTCTTGTCATGGTACTTTTTGCAGTGTAAGGACATGACAATCTGCTCTCTTGTTTACTGAGATCCTTGCTGAACTGCTCTTTACAGATATCATCACCAGCTGCTGTTGTATCAGTAAACTTGTACTTGGTCGTGTAGCAGATTTGGTTCAGATGAGAGACTGTGCAGGCGAGATTTATTTCAGCTCCCACAGGTGCAGTCACATTTTCACAGTTAATTATCATATCTGCAAAAGAACAAATGATATTAACTGTATACAACAACTCAATAAAAAACAATATTTCTATCTCAAGAAATGAAATAAATTGAACAACTAGACTTATTACTATTTGCTAACTTATAGTTTTTTAACACTATTTATTTTCACATTTGTCGATCACTCTTAACAATGTATTGTTTATTTTCTAATGTGTTATTAATCCTTTAGTTAACTTGCCAGAAAGTAATAACTATACTATTATTCAATAAGCAAAGTAAATCAAGTCATAAGTGCATTAACACAATCTTTGTGATGTATCAATGTAAAACATGCCATGTATTTGCTGTTGATTTAAGACCCAAAATAAACTGCATAATATATAACATGAACAATGTTTATATACTGTTATAACATTATTGTGTGATAGTAAAAGGGTTCATTAAAAATTTTACATGAAGAAAATATATTTCAGTTGAAGACGATAATTTGCGTCATCGTAGACTTTGAGAACTTTGCTTATTGTTAAGATGTACTAACGCACACTTACACACCAAAGGAAATGTAAAATAGTGAATCAGATAATAGTGGCTCTTTAACTTAACATTTAGCATGAAATGTATTAGATATTTGGTATTGAAAGTATTTCAATGAAGTTGTTGCTTTAACGACAACTGAATCGACCCAAACCGATCATGAGCCCCATTCACTTTCATAGTAGGAAAAATAATACTATGGAAGTGAATGGGGCTCATAAACAGATTGGATACAAACATTCCTCAAAATATCTGCCTTCATGAATTTATACAGGTTTGTAACAACATGAAAGTGAGTACATTTATGCAAGTTAATTATGAGAAAATTTCATTTTTGGGTGAACTGTCCCTATAATGACATGCATACTCAATCTGACAGGAACTCAATAATCAGCGATAAATAAATATTGAATGAATGACTAACTGTGTCAAAAGCATCTGTAAACAGATTTTAAAATCACTGTTAATACATTCATGACAGATGTACAAATGTGGATTTATTTCATAATAAACGATATTAAAGCTGTTAAACTCTACCTGTTGTGCTCAGACTGAATTCTGATGTCCTTTGTCCACATGTGGTTTGTAAATAGAATTTAAATTTTGTCATGGGTTTTTTTGTGGTGTAAGGACATGAAACTCTTCTCTCTTGATTAAGGAGATCCTTGCTGAACTGCTCTTTACAGATAACATCACCAGCTGCTGTATCAGTAAACTTGTACATTGTCATGTAGCAGATTTGGTTCAGATGAGAGACTGTGCAGGCGAGATTTATTTCATCTCCCACATATGCAGTCACATCTTCACAGTTAATTATGATATCTGCAAAAGAACAGATGATATTAATTGTATACAACAACTCAATAAAAACAGGTATTTTATGAAATGAATAAGAAATGAGAAATGAAATAAATTAAACAACTAGACTTATTGCTATTTGCTATCTTATAGTTTTTTAACACTATTTATTTTCAAATTTTTCAATCACTTTTTCAAATAAATGTATTGCTTATTTTCTAATGTGTTATTAATCCTTTAGTTAACTTGCCAGTAAATAATAACTATACTATTATTCAAAAGGCAAAGTAAATCAAGTCACAAGTGCATTAACACAATCTGTGTGATTTATCAATGTAAAACATGTCATGTATTTGCTGTTGTAAGTCTTTAAAAAAACTGCATAATATATAACATGAACAATGTTTATATATTGTTATTACATTCTTGTGGGAGAGTAAAAAGGTTAATCGAAAATTTAGCATGAAGAAAATATTTTTCATTCGTAGACTTTGAGAACTTTGCATATATTGTTAAGATATACAAACATTCCTCAAAACATCTGCCTTCATGTTCTCCAGAATAAAGGAATTTTTACAGGTTTGTAACAACATGAGAGTGAGTACATTTATGCAAGTAATTTAGGAAAATTTGCATTTTTGGGTGAACTGTCCCTTTAATGACATGCATACTCAATCTGACAGGAACTCAATAATCAGCGATAAATAAATATTGAATGAATGAATAATTGTGTCAAAAGCATCTGTAAACAGATTTTAAAATCACTGTTAATACATTCATGATAGATGTACAAATGTGAATTTATTTAATAAGAAACGATTTTAAAGGTGTTAAACTCTACCTGTTATCTTCACAATGAAGTCTGTTGTCCTTTGTCCACATGTGGTTTGTAAATAGAATTTAAATTTTCTTGTCATGGTACTTTTTGCAGTGTAAGGACATGACAATCTGCTCTCTTGTTTACTGAGATCCTTGCTGAACTGCTCTTTACAGATATCATCACCAGCTGCTGCTGTATCAGTAAACTTGTACTTGGTCGTGTAGCAGATTTGGTTCAGATGAGAGACATTGCAGGCGAGATTTATTTCAGCTCCCACAGGTGCAGTCACATTTTCACAGTTAATTATCATATCTGCAAAAGAACAGATGATATTAACTGTATACAACAACTCAATAAAAAACAATATTTCTATCTCAAGAAATGAAATAAATTGAACAACTAGACTTATTACTATTTGCTAACTTATAGTTTTTTAACACTATTTATTTTCACATTTGTCGATCACTCTTAACAATGTATTGTTTATTTTCTAATGTGTTATTAATCCTTTAGTTAACTTGCCAGAAAGTAATAACTATACTATTATTCAATAAGCAAAGTAAATCAAGTCATAAGTGCATTAACACAATCTTTGTGATGTATCAATGTAAAACATGCCATGTATTTGCTGTTGATTTAAGACCCAAAATAAACTGCATAATATATAACATGAACAATGTTTATATACTATTATAACATTATTGTGTGATAGTAAAAGGGTTCATTAAAAATTTTACATGAAGAAAATATATTTCAGTTGAAGACGATAATTTGCGTCATCGTAGACTTTGAGAACTTTGCATATTGTTAAGATGTACTAACACACTCTTACACACCAAAGGAAATGTAAAATAGTGAATCAGATAATAGTGGCTCTTTAACTTAACATTTAGCATGACATTTATTAGATATTTGGTATTGAAAGTATTTCAATGAAGTTGTTGCTTTAACGACAACTGAATCGACCCAAACCGATCATGAGCCCCATTCACTTTCATAGTAGGAAAAAAAATACTATGGAAGTGAATGGGGCTCATAAACAGATTGGATACAAACATTCCTCAAAATATCTGCCTTCATGAATTTATACAGGTTTGTAACAACATGAAAGTGAGTACATTTATGCAAGTTAATTATGAGAAAATTTCATTTTTGGGTGAACTATCCCTTTAATGACATGCATACTCAATCTGACAGGAACTCAATAATCAGCGATAAATAAATATTGAATGAATGACTAACTGTGTCAAAAGCATCTGTAAACAGATTTTAAAATCACTGTTAATACATTCATGACAGATGTACAAATGTGGATTTATTTCATAATAAACAATATTAAAGGTGTTAAACTCTACCTGTTGTGCTCAGACTGAATTCTGATGTCCTTTGTCCACATGTGGTTTGTAAATAGAATTTAAATTTTGTCATGGGTTTTTTTGTGGTGTGAGGACATGAGAAACTTCTCTCTTGATTAAGGAGATCCTTGCTGAACTGCTCTTTACAGATATCACCACCATCTGCTGCTGTATCAGTAAACTTGTACATTGTCATGTAGCAGATTTGGTTCAGATAAGAGACTGTGCAGTTGAGATTTATTTTATCTCCCACATATGCAGTCACATCTTCACAGTTAATTATGATATCTGCAAAAGAACAGATGATATTAATTGTATACAACAACTCAATAAAAACAGGTATTTTATGAAATGAATAAGAAATGAGAAATGAAATAAATTAAACAACTAGACTTATTGCTATTTGCTATCTTATAGTTTTTTAACACTATTTATTTTCAAATTTTTCAATCACTTTTTCAAATAAATGTATTGCTTATTTTCTAATGTGTTATTAATCCTTTAGTTAACTTGCCAGTAAATAATAACTATACTATTATTCAAAAGGCAAAGTAAATCAAGTCACAAGTGCATTAACACAATCTGTGCGCTGTATTAATGTAAAACATGCCATGTATTTGCTGTTGATTTAAGACCCAAAATGAACTGCATAATATAACATGAACAATGTTTAAATTCTGTTATAACATTATTGTGAGAGAGTAAAATGGTTCATTAAAAATTTAGTATGAAGAAAATATATTTCAGTTGGAGACAATAATTTGCGTCATCGTAGACTTTGAGAACTTTGCATATTGTTAAGATGTACTAACACACTCTTACACACCAAAGGAAATGTAAAATAGTGAATCAGATAATAGTGGCTCTTTAACTGAACATTTAGCATGAAATTTATTAGATATTTGGTATTGAAAGTATTTCAATGAAATTGTTGCTTTAATGACAACTGAATCAAACTAAACCGGTCATGAGCCCCATTCACTTTCATAGTAGGAAAAAGAATACTATAGAAGTGAATGGGGCTCATAAACAGATTGGATACAAACATTCCTCAAAATATCTTCCTTCATGTTCTCCAGAATAAAGGAATTTATACAGGTTTGTAACAACATGAGGGTGAGTACATTTATGCAAGTAATTTAGGATAATTTACATTTTTGGGTGAACTATCCCTTTAATGACATGCATACTCAATCTGACAGGAACTCAATAATCAGCGATAAATAAATATTGAATGAATGAATGAATAATTGTGTCAAAAGCATCTGTAAACAGATTTTAAAATCACTGTTAATACATTTATGATAGATGTACAAATGTGGATTTATTTCACTATAAACGATATTAAAGCTGTTAAACTGTACCTGTTGTGCTCAGACTGAATTCTGTTGTCTTTGCTCCACAGCTGGTTTGTAAATAGAATTTAAATTTTGTCATGGCTTTATTTGCAGTGTATGGACATGAAAATCTGTTCTCTTGATTACTGAGATCCTTGCTGAACTGCTCTTTACAGATATCACCAGCTGCTGCTGTATCAGTAAACTTGTACATGATCATGTAGCAGTTTTGGTTCAGACTAGAGACTGTGCAGGCGAGATTTTTCTCATCTCCCACATATGCAGTCACATCTTCACACTTAATTATTATACCTGCAAAGAAACAGATCATATTACAGTTTTTCTCGATTGCTTAAACACTATATATTTTTCTGAACTATAAACACTGCTCCCCTGCTTTAACACATGAGTCAGATTTGGTGAACTTTTACTTCAAAACTCTACACACAAATCCCTACATTTCTCAGTGCTTACACCATCTGGTCATATGGAAAGCACTAGCATTCAAAACTGTTCACTCAAGTCAGCACAATTAGGCTCAAATAGCAAACAATAACCAAGGTGGAAACACTAATTTCTTGTATAGCATAAAAGTTGTGATTACCTTAAGCCCTTTTCACACAGACATTCCGGAAAATACACGTAAAATGCATCCTGGATTTTTCCGGAATGGTTAGAGTTTTTGTTCATTCACACTGCCAAGATTACACGGCATTTGACTGTCCCGGAAAGACACGCGACCTATTGAAAGTCCCGCCCTCTCTTCTACGCAGCGTCTGAAGTTTGCAAAGTATTTATTATTCCTCTCTCCAGAAACAACTCGCGTGCATTTTTGTTTATAATAAGACTACAAAGGAGCGCGTGAACGCACAGTTCTATGCTGGTGAATGATCTCAGCTTCAGAGTGGATATTTGACGAGCTCCCTGATCTCTGCTTTCATACAGTTTTCAGACATTTCTCATCGTGATTGTTTATATGCATTTAAAACCCGCATTTTGAGGAGCTGAACAATATATCTTGGTGGGATGATGCACGGGTATTTTCGTTTATTATAGCTCAAATGAGCACGTGACGCGATATTCTTTTATGCTGCTGAATGATCTCCGTTTCAACGCAGTAAGTGACGAGCTAACTTACCTGATATCTGCTTCAGTCCAGTTTGCTGACATTTCTCCTCGTGAATGTTGTAAATCCCTCATTTTAAAGAGTTGAACCAACTTCATGTTGCCATGACACGCGCGTCCTCACGACGGCACGTGCGTCATTGTTTATGCGTCTCATATATCATTTCCTGATAACTGCTTCAATCTAGTTTGCACCATTTCTCGTGGTGAATGTTTATATGCATGTTATCTCTCGTTGTAAGGAGCTGAACCATAACTTGTGTTGTGATGACGCGCGCGTCCTCACTTCGACACGCCCATTACGGCATTTTTGCGGCTTTCTGTTCACACAGAGGGTTACCCGCGTATCTTACTAGGTCCTCTTTCCGGCAACGATTCCAGAAGATTAACGGAACGAGTTTTTGTTCACACAGACGCTTGTCTGGCAATTTTACGGGTATTATCTGGGACCAGAGGTCTGTGTGAATGGGGTTCCATAGTCAAAATCAAACACACATCAATCAGATCCTTCAAAAGATAAAAGGGCCCGAATCACTTCACTGAGCTTTGAAACAATGGATCCACAGAGAAATGAAGGAATAGGTCGAGGAGAAGGAGGAGGAAGAGGGAGAGGAGGTGGTAAAAGAGGTGAAGGGAGACATAGGGCAAGGTGACAAGCAGTCTCAGATGAAACTCGAGTCACTCTAGTTGACTATGTCCTTGTTCATGGTATGACTATGAGGGAGGCTGAGCAACGAGTAAAACCTAATTTGAGTCGCTTCACTGTTGCCTTCATCTTCAGATACTTCAGAGAGGAAAACAGATAGATGAACTTACAGTAAGACTGCTCTATACAGTAACTTTAGTGTGCATACACTGTTGCTACTGGAATAAAGAAATGCATCAAATTGCCTTCTATACAGATCGACATATCAGTAGATGAATGCCAGGGGTGGATCATGCAAGAGGATTTTACCCTCGCTGTTTGGCTAGGATCAATAGTCTGTGATGTGGATGAGATTCTCTGGCCTGACGCAGAACAAAGACGGGATGTTGAGGCGAAATAATTTTTTTTTAAATGTTTTACAGTTGTGCTGTGTAGCACATGAATGAATAAAAATGTGCTAATGCATACATTGATTGTCTCTTTTTTTGGTCATGTGAAGTGGTTCTCCCCCTCAAAAACCTTAAGCAAAGTTTTGGATATATTGTTTTGAATTTATTGCACCAGTGTGTAATACTATGTTGTAGTGTGTGTGTTTTTGAAAGCTTGTGTGTGATGTCTGAGGGAAAAGTTTGGTTTTTCAGTAAGAGTGAATGGTTTTGAGTGTAGAGCTTCATTTTGACCTGAAAATGAGGGATAGTTTTAATAAATGTGTTTAAGCAACCGAGAAAAATTGTTATTGTATACAACAACCCAATAAAAGCATGTTTTTATGAAATGAATAAGAAATGAGAAATGAAATGAATTAAATAGATAGACTTATTACAATTTGCTAACTTGTAGTTTTTTAACAGTTTTTTTTCCTTCGAATTTGTCGATCACTCAAACAATCACTTTTCAAAATAAATGTATTGTTTATTTTCTAATGTGTTATTAATCCTTTAGTTAACTTGCCAGTAAATAAAACTATACTATTATACTATTATTAGGGTCTGCAGAACCTGTAAATGTAACATGAGCTTCTATTTTCACAGTTTCTCTTTAGTCAAGCGGAGACTTTTTTTGCGTTACTTTACGGTTACTTCCGCGTGAAGTCTATCTTTCATACATACTGTACGCACATGGACAAAACCATGAGAAAGCCGGTTAAAGTATTTACGTGCCATGCGAAACCTGCTTAATGAGCAAAAACTACCTGTGCCGATCGGTTTTTGCTTACGCCGTTTATGGGCTTTCCCCGATAAAGAAAAAACGTTTAACGCGTTTACATGACCCCACACGTTATCAGTTTATTAAGCATAATCGGCGTAAGACTGTGCATGTAAATGCACTCAACTTTAATAGTAGGAAAAAAAATACTATGGAAGTGAATGGGGCTCATAAACGGATTGGATACAAACATTAATCAAAATATCTGCCTTCATGTTCTCCAGAATAAAGGAATTTATACAGGTTTGTACAACATGCGAGTGAGTACATTTATGCAAGTAATTTAGGAAAATTTGCTTTTTTGGTGAACTATCCCTTTAATGACATGCATACTCAATCTGACAGGAATTCAATAATCAGTGAGAAATAAATACTGAATGAATGAATAATTGTGTCAAAAGCATCTGTAAACAGATTTTAAAATCACTGTTAATAAATTTATGATAGATGTACAATGTGGATTTATTTCATAATAAACAATATTAAAGAAGTTAAACTTTACCTGTTATCTTCACACTGAATTCTGTTGTCTTTGCTCCACAGCTGGTTTGTAAATAGAATTTAAATTTTGTCATGGCTTTTTTGCGGTGTAAGGACATGAAAATCTGTTCTCTTGTTTCCTGAGATCCTTGCTGAACTGCTCTTTACAGATAACATCATCTGCTGCTGTATCAATAAACTTGTACATGGTCATGTAGCAGTTTTGTTTCAGATAAGAGACTGTGCAGGCGAGATTTATTTCATCTCCCACAGGTGCAGTCACATCTTCACACTTAATTGTGATATCTGCAAAAAAAAAAAAAAACAATAGATGATATTAACTGTATACAACAACTCAATAAAAACTGGTATTTTATCTCAAGAAATGAAATGAATTGAACAACTACACCTATTTGCTATTTACTAACTGATACAGTTTGTTTAACCCATATTTCAATTTGTATATTACTCTAACAATTAATTTTCAATTATGCAATTGTATAATCTAGAGTTTCTAAAATGTATTCATATTTTACCATCATCATCCTCACAGACAGATGTGAAGGTCCAAACCAGCAGCATCAGTAACACAACATTAACAACACCCATCATCCAGCTTCTGTTATTAAAAAAAATATATTTATTTTTGTTATTTTCAAACATTCAGTCCTGCTAACGTTATAGATCATACTGTTGTTTTCGACTCTTAACGTTTATGTTGGGGGTTAAATCGATTAAACCCATAACTAAAAATATGTAATCGACATCCCATACAGAGATCAAGATTAAGAAATACTTTTACAATCACTTTAACAAATATCATAAAACAAGAATATTAAACCATCTGATATCTTTCAGTCACGACAGAACTGAGATCTAAGTTACAGAAAGTAAAGAGGGTGTTACTGTTACTCTTAAAGTGTACATTAAACTGCTTTAACAAACATCAATCGTTAAAATAAGATTACATGTATCCATATCAAATTAATAAAATACATTTATAGACGAAAACGAGAATTTTAGGTTAAAATAATAAAACCAAAAACAAACCTGCTGTAAGACGCAGTAAGCCCAAATCTCTTTCACTTTCACAATGACTTGTGAGAAACACCGTTTCTGCTCCCTTACAAGGCACTTCAGGAAGAGGACGCTGCATAAACGGCTTCAGATAAAGAGAAAATTAAAATGTTTGCATAGCTACATTTGCTAAGTGTATTTTTAACGGCTACACTACAGTTTCCATTAAGAGTTTTAAGAGCTTCATGGTTTCGCCCCTGATCTCATGGTGTTTTTCTTTCTCGTTCACACTTTATGGTTACAGCTGTCAGGCAGTTTTACTCACTACTGCCCCTAGAGGCAGCACTGATTTCTGACGCTCCGTCATGAAAAGATTTCTGCTTTGGTCTCTCTGTGCTGTGTGTGAGGGTTTCATTTAGACATCTTGTGGTACAAATCTTTAGTATGAAACCCATTGCATACATTAAGCTTTAAACTATTTTATCAGTGTTAAACGTATTAAATCAATCCAGCAAACTTTATCATGGACACTCTCTCAGTCAAAAGCAGAAACAACAAATACACACACAAAGAGATACTTCACAATCACTTATTTACATGTGTACTAAAACACCAATGACTCCACGAAAACATATATACACTGTAATTATATAATTGTAGTGTAATGCCACATAGCCCAAGTTGCTCATTGGTTGGTTTCATGTAGATCTGTAAACCAATCAGGGAATGTTTCCCAAGGAGACAATATTAACCCTTTGTGTACTGCATTTATTTAGTGGTTTGGGCTGGGAAATGAAACTCATAACTTCATTGTCATCTGAATCCATCTTTGCTTATAGTGTTCATCAGAATGTAGAAATTGTATTGTTTGCCTGCACAACGGATCAACTGTTTTGTTAGTTTACTTTGTTAGTTTGTTTATGCTGTTTTTGGTTATTTAGTGATGGTTTATTTAAATGTGTTGTGTTGAATTAAACTACATTTGTGAAGTGGGAGATGTTGACTGTGGGTTGATGTGTTCACAGTTTGCTGTGTTGAAGATTTTGCGGTGTTTCATGAGTGTATTTATATTAGATGTGTGTATGTGATGACTTCACGAGGAAGGCTGTCTTTCCTGTGATGTTTGTTTACATTTTGTTCTGTGCTGTGTAAAGACTTGCCAATATTAATACAACTTTCACCAGAACTGTTATGATAAAATCTATTTTTAATAAGTTTATCGTTTGGGTCTTGCTTACTCCATCAATTAGACCTATGTGCCTTATTTAAGATTTCCCGGAGTATTCTGGGACCTAACAATTTGCTTCCCAATCACCACATAATGTTTTAAGTATTTAGCCTCTTTACATACTTAACATACTTTCTAGAAGTCAGGAAATGTCACTTTCCTGTCCTCCCTTCTAGGGTATTGTTATAGGAATTTCACAATTCGGTTTTATTTTGATTCTTGACGCTTCGGTTCAATTAGATTTAATTCAATACGATATTGATTTACTTGCTTCGGTATCGATTTAATAATAGAACTATTAGATAGTTCTATTATAGAAGAACAGTAGAACCCAAAATGAGCCCATAGGATTTGATGAATCGATATTAAATTGAGAAACAAATAATTGCAATGCATTGATGAATCGATATTTTTACCCAGCCCTACTCCCCACCCTTAACAATCATAACATTGCTCTTGATGTCATTACAGTTAATATCAAAATCTGAATAATATTGCAAACAAATCCTGAGTAACTGCTGAAGACCAGCACTATATGAACAAAACAATACCAAATCATATCCATACGTTAAATGGTTTAACTGCTTTGATAGATCATCCATATAAACATGAAATAAAAGGGAGACAAAATGTTTTCCTGTCCGACTCCATTACACTGAATGGAGCAGACACACAATTACCCAATTTTACATATATTAATGGACAAACAAACCAAAACGCACATATTTTCACAATAAGTTTATGAGTTCCTCAGTTTTGTTACTTATAAAAACATTTTTAATGATTTACATGATCAAAGGCTTTAGAGGCATCAATAAAACACATGAACATTATTGTCACCTTTCTATGGAGATGATTTGGCATTGTATCTGGATGGTAAAGTATTGTTAGCAGGTTATAAATATCTCTGCTACTATAATTTACCAGTCAAAGCAAATAGCTTGTAACCCTCTGGCTTGAAAAACAGTTACACCAGCACTACATATCACAGCAGTGTTATTGCACTGCAAAATACATTTCAGTTTAATAATAAATGAGCACACACAATACTTGAACAGGTGAAGGTTTGAGTGAAAGCCAATTTTTCATTCTTTCTTGATTAATAATGGTCACAGATAGCAGAGAAAATAAATACTTAAATATATCAACTTGGAAAAAACATCACCAAATCATCTGCATCCATTAAATGGTTGATAATGGTTGATAAACAAAGGCTTTAGAGGCATCAATAGAACACATGAACATTATTGTCACCTTGCTATGGAGATGATTACAATGGCATTGTATCTGGATGGTAAAGTGTTGTTAGCAGTGTTGTTACCCTCAACACTGAGCACCACTACAATGATTTTAAACACAAGCTGTTGAATTCTATTGAGTCACAGAATCTTAAGCTTTTATTCAGCTGTCATATTCAGTAAATGTTATGTTCCTGTAATGATTTTTGTGCATTTACAGTTTATGTTAATATTAATACATTTCAGTGTTTCATTTTAAAGATATTTTTGCTTATTTAAAAAATACATTAAGCGTTGTTATGCTTATCATTGCATTGTCATATTTCTGTGAAGACCTCCGTCTTTAAATAAATATGTTTAGATCATCTTTAAAGTTTACACAAAGATTGATAAACTAAAGTGTTAAAGTGAAAAGCATCAGCATAGAAAGAATACAAACAATAAATTTAGCAGTTGTTCTTCCTAATTCATGGGATAATACAATTTATAATACAATAAAACTTTAGACTGTATAAAGAAGATCTGATGTAAATTATATTGAGTACTGAGTATTTAAATAAACTTTATTTATGTACTTTTTCCCAATAAACTGCAGTTAGGAAATAAAATCATGACAAACATGATTTGTACTTGAAACATGAAAAATTAGTTTGAAGATGCAGAAAGCTGCAAAAAAGATGCAAAAAACAGACATTAACATCACCAACACCAAATGCAGAGAAAGCATCAGAAAAATAAGACACCCAACAAAGTTTTTGTGTGTCTGTGCATTTTAATATTAAGTTTAAACATCAGGCCACATGATGATTTTAAATTATTTCCTTTAACATATGAACATGCAGAGAAAACTATAAGTCTTTTTAAGATGTATATATACAATACAATCTGATAAAACAGATCAATAACAATCATATTTCACAGAAATATAAAACAGACTTTAGTTCTTTTAAACCATACAATCACAGTCTTATAATAATTCAGTAGTGTTGTTTATCATTCAACAGTCATTAGATTTGATCTGGTACACAAAAGAGTTTATCTATATGGATTATTATTGGTTACCAGCAGATCTGATGAAGACTGTAACGTTAAAGATTCATAATCCTGCATGAGCTTTAGTTAAAACATGAATATTAGCTTGATGTGAAATGTTTACTTTATCTGAATGTTCACTGATGTTATTTTCATACTCCCATATTATAATCCCGCAGAGATCAAGATGTCTTCCGTCTCTTCCAGACCATAGTCATGATTAAACAACTCATGAAAATAATAACGATGGCTGGTTACTGGTTCTCGTTGAAAGAAATATAAAATATATTTAAAGGTGCGTTAAAACATGATTATGACATGATTTAAAACATAAAAATATCCCACTGTATTAGAAGAGATATGAGGGATTCTGGGAGTTTCATTTACATTCAGGCATTTAGCAGAGGCTTTTGTCCAAAGGCACATCTTTGCTTAAACCAGTAGTGTTAAATGTACACTGCTGGTGTATATAGTGTCAACAGGTCTGCTGGCACTCATAAATACCAGCAGTGTACATTTAACACCAGTGATTTTGTTTTGTACAAAGTGGCAATTTTAACATGCTATAATAAACGATCTATCTATACACTGTGGACACCAAAGACTTATTTTACACATTAAAAATCTCATAATATGACTATTTTAATCCATTTGTGAGTCAAAGAAACTAGTGTTAAAAATGTAACTATCTTGAAAGTGTTAATTTAACTCTGATAAGTGGAGCTATATTAACTCAATATTCAAATCAACTCTGTGACTTTTTGCTGTGTTTGGTTCTGCTACAGGGTGAAATGTCTGTTGGCACAATATAATACAGAGCTACAGTGTAACAGACAGACAGACAGACAGGTGCAGTTCACACAGGGGCGTCAGTTTGTGTTGAAAAGTGGTGGGGACAAAAGATCAGACGAAAAATCATTACAGCATGACTGGAAAAATATTGAATAACGGCACATCAAAAATGGGCATATAGCGTAGGCCAGTCAACAACACAAAAATATTTAGCATAAAACCCTCAACAATGTCAACTGCATATATAACAGTCCCTGCAACACCAGCTCAACCAAACAGTGGCAAAGCACCATACTGTAGAAAACAGCAGCGCGTTAGGTCAATAATTACAATGAAATTCATTACATATAAAAGAAAACACACCATAAGCATACAACGCAACATATGTGTCCCTGGACCATAAAACCAGTCGTAAGTCGCAGGTATCGCTTGATTTTTCATTACATTTTAACCAAATGCTTTCAAAAAGTGGTGGGGACAAAATCAGCCATTTCAAAAATTGGTGGGGACATGGCCCAGTGTAAATGACACCTACTGTATGAGTTCACATATAACCATCTGTCCATTTATGAAGGCCTTAGGGTCACAACAAAACAAGATAAAACTGCTGCTGTCCTTGAGAATGAGATGCACTGTAGTGCTTAAAACAATTGGTGGAAATACTGACTGACTGTTACTCTTAATATTGTCAATCTTGGTTTATTGGCTGTTCCATTTCTGTTCATAAAATATCTGTTAAAAATGTTAAAAAAAATTTAAATACAAATATTTACATGTTATTTAATTTGAGAGGATCTTTCTTTTTTAAGCTGAGTTTTCAGTACTTACAAAACAAAGGTAAACTAACTTAAATAGAGAGAACTAAGAATAAAAATTTAAGTAATATACATCAGGATACCAGGGGAGTTCGGTGCTGCATATAAAACGATATATAAATATGTATTTACATGATACGTATCTTGCCAATCACCAATGTGTCTGTTATCTTTATGTCTGAGATTTGATGGCCAAAGCAAACCAGGTATAGAGGTACATGAAACAGATTTAATGACATTAAAGTAACTGTGTCATCATCAGTGCCTGTGGCAGATTAAAGTTAAAAAATAAAAAATGTTAAAGTCGACTATCATCTCGAGAGGTTTTAGTGTATTTATTTCCGGGCTGTATTGACCGAAAAAGGCAACCAGCTGTTCTGTTTTATAAACAGATTTATAAGCATACTGAATGAGGCAGATGACTTTTAGGATTTAGGATAAAGATTGATAAACTAAAGTGTTAAAAAAGTGTAGAGCATCAGCAGAGAAACTTCACAATACATTCAGCAGTTGTTCATCCTAATTCATCATGTGATTGATGATACAATTTATAATACAATAAAACTTTGACAGTTTAAAGAAGATCAGACATCAATCAATACATTTATTTAAATTTTTTCCCAATAAACTGCAGTTAGGCAATATAATCATGACAAACATGATCAGCACATGTTACAAAAATTAGTTTGAAGATGCAAAAAGTTTCAAAAACAGACATTATCATCACCAACACCAAATGCAGAGAATAAAACATCAGATAAATGTGACAAGTAAACACATTGCATTTCAATATTCATTCATACACTGAAAAAAATGAATCATTGAATTTAATCAATTTTTTTAAGGTAAGTGGTTGCAATCAATTTATTTAAGCTACATTTAAACAAAAGTTTTATATTTTACTTTACTTTACTAATCTTTTTTGTTTAAATGTAGCTTAAATAAATTGATTGCAACCACTTACCTTAAAAAAATTGATTAAATTCAATGATTCATTTTTTTCAGTGTACAGGCCAAGTGTTGATTTTAAATTATTTATTTTAACATATAAATATGCAGAAAAAACTATACATTATTTTACATTAAAGATGTATATACAATACATTCTGATAAAACAGATAAATAACAATCATACTTCACAGAAATATAAGTCAGTCAGTCAGTAGATTTGATCTGGTACACACAAAAGAGTTTATCTATATGGATTCTTATTGGTTACCAGCAGATCTGATGAAGACTGTAACATTAAAGATTCATGAGCTTTAGTAAAAACATGAATATTAGCTTGATGTGATGCTGTTGTTACACTGACATTGTTTCTCTATCTGAACATTCACTGATGTTTCTTTCAACACTGCTTCTTCATCTGAAGGTTCACCAAAGTTTTTTTCACATGTAGCCATATAATAATCCTGTGGAGGTCTAGAAACACCCATATTATAATCTGCTGAAGATCTAGACGGTTTCTGTCTCATCCAGAGAATCAATGCCACAGTCACAATGAAGAAACAGCACAAGAGACAAATGATGACGGCAACAGATGATTTATCTTGTTGAAAAAAATATTTAATATATTTAGATGATTATTTGTTGAAAATATAAAAACAATCTCAGTGTATTAGACAGGATATCTTCAAAAAACTGCATGTGTGCTACTGTATCATCAAGTAAAACATATTTTACAATCAATAATTACTTAAATAAGTTAATACCTAGACCAGGGCTGCGTTCCCCGATAACGTTGTCTCTAAGCACGCTATGAAGACTCTTAACTACAGGTACAGTATAGCTTTTCTAGGCGTGTTTCCCAAACTGTACCATAGCGGGTTTCTTAAGGTATTCCTTCTTACGTACGACGTTACCAGGTACTGTCCATGGCGATGGTGCTGAATAGGTTGATATTGATTGCTCGACAATCAATTGTTCACTTTATGTAATATGTTTTGCGGTGTTCTTTATTAAAGAAACATTTCAGAAATAGTTAAAGTTAAATTTATTAGGAATATCTTGTAAAAATATTTCAAATTGTAAAAACTAAATATAAACCTTGTATATTTTATATCAAACCCACCTGTGCAAAACCCGCAATTCATTTCCAAACGTATCATGTATAAACTGCTCCAATGCATCCGTTATGCCTTCACTTTAAAGGATAATTTATATTAAGAGTTCAAATAAGTGCGTTGCACAGGGTAATAAGGTGGGTCGTGAAAGTCACCTGCTTGGATTTGCATTAAAATTAAATATAAAACAAACTGTCGTTCATTAGTTCACACATTTATTGTGCTTGGACACTATGATTGCATTAGATTTTAGCTTTGATAATTTTAATGTGGAAATTTGACCTTTGGAGACTATACAAGCAGTAATCAAGTGCGCAGTTTATTTTGAATGTTTATAAAGAATATGGCATGCAGTTGCCTCAAAGTTATAAAACATAAAAAACTTCATGATGCAAAGTTGAATTAACATTAATAATAATATTTAGGAAAATCAACAATTATGATTTCGTGATGAGTGTGCTCCCGTGGCATGCGATTTTTTACTTGATTAGTTTTTTTTTCAGCTAAAATAGCCGGTAAACTAAAGATTTAACGGATATGAAATGCACAAATGAAATAGTAAGATTCGCTGTATAGCTGCCTGCCATAGTTTCACCAACTCCTCCACCTAAAATCTTTTTTTAATAGTTTCTTAAGCATGTAATAATAGTTCACAGCTGATGTTCCTTTGGAAAAAAATAATTAAAAATCAACCATCAGTGTAATGATGTCTAATTATGTGAATGTTTTATTCTTTAAATTAAAAAAAAATTGCCTAATTTAACACTGAGTGTACTTCAACTTTTTTTTTTACAGATATTTAGTTATATAGACTGCAATGTACACAAGCTTTTATCACAGTGATGGCCCCTAGCGGAGTCATGTGGGATAAGGTAAAGCTAAGAGTGCTCCAGACCAACCTTCCGAACGAATGACTTGCAGAAGGGATACGTAACTAAGAACGTTTCGGGAAACACGTATTAACGATAAGGTACAGCTTAAGGTACAACTTAAAAGAATATTCTACTCATTTTCAATATTAAACTATGTTATTACCTTAACTAAGAATTGTTGATACATCCCTCTGTCATCTGTGTGCGTGCACGTAAGCTCTGGAGCGCGCTGCGACACTTCGATAGCATTTAGCTTAGCCCCATTCATTCAATGGTATCAAACAGAGATAAAGTTAGAAGTGACCAAACACATCAACATTTTTCCTATTTAAGACGAGTAGTTATACGAGCGAGTTTGGTGGTACAAAATAAAACGTAGCGCTTTTCTAAGTGAATTTAAAAGAGGAACTATATTGTATGGCGGAATAGCACTTTTGGGAGTACTTCGACGCGGCGCAGTAACACCCTCCCTCTCCCATTATGAGAGGGAGAAGGGGAGCGGACTTTTCAGGCGAGTCGAAGTACTCCCAAAAGTGCTATTACGCCATAAAATATAGTTCCTCTTTTAAATCCGCTTAGAAAAGCGCTACGTTTTATTTTGTACAGATGACAGAGGGATGTATCAACTCTTCTTAGTTAAGGTAATAACATAGTTTAATACTGAAAATGAGTAGACTATTCCTTTAAGAACGACGTAGAGCTAAGAAGGTTTCGAGGAACGCAGCCCTGAAGTTTCCTCTTTTAATGTGTTTGATCCATCTGTTAACAGTTTTTAAAACACTTCTAATTAACCCCCAAATATACAGTATAAAATATAACATAAACAATGTTTATATACTGTTACAACAACATTATTGTGTGAGAGTAAAAGGGTTAACTGAGTATTTAGCATAAATTTCTAAATGTATTACCTCTCTGATATTTAAAGTATTTAAATAAAGTATTTGCTATAATGACAGCAGATCTCAATCTAACATGAATTCAATTATCAGTGATGAATAAATATTGAATAAATACCTGTGTCATCTTTAACAGCATCTGTAAACAGATTTTAAAATCACTGTTAATAGCTTCATGATTAGATGAACAAATGTGGATTTATTCCATAATAAACAACATTGAAGCTGTTAAACTGTACCTGTTGTGTTCACACTGAAGTATGTTTCCTTTGCTCCACATGTGGTTTGTACAAAGAATTTGAATTGTGTTGTCATGGCTTTATCTGCAGTGTAAGGACATGAAAATCTGCTCATCTCTACACAGGGATCCCTGAATACCTCTCTACAGATTGTTGGGACATCATCTGCTTCTGTATTAATAAACTTGTACATCATTCTGCAGCAGTTTTGGTTCGGATAAGAGACTGTGCAGGTGAGAGTTATTTTATCTCCCACATGTGCAGTCATATCTTTACACATAATTGTGATCTCTGCAAAAGAACAAACGATATTAACTTTATACAACAACTCAATAAAACAGGTATTTTATCTCAAGAAATTAAATTAATTGAACAACTAGACTAATTGCTATTTACTAACTTATACATTTTTTCTAAAGCTATTTATTTTTTAATTTGTCTATACTCTAACACTCTAACAATCCTTTTTTCAAATAAACGTATTGCTTATTTTCTAGTTTGTTATTAATCCTTCAGTTAACTTGCCAGTGAATAATAACTATAATATTTTTCAATAAGCAAAGTAAGTCAAGTCACAAGTGCATTAACACAATCTATATGCTGTATCAAAGATGCACTTTAAAGAGAGACGCAGAAAAGGTGTAGTGGACGCTCTGACGCTCTCTCTCTCTCTCTCTCTCTCTCTCTCTCTCTCTCTCTCTCTCTCTCCCTCTCTCTCATCACCTCGAAATTTCCAACTGTTTGATTTTTGTTTTCATTTATGTAATGCCTTTCAATAAATGTAATGTGTCCTTAGAGACGCCGGTTTTATTTCACACTTTACATAAATGACATGATTAGTTCAAATAAAGATTGCCTTGTCACTGTCAGTGTTGCCTGTCATTCATGAATTATTTTAATAAATCAATTAAAGAATCATTAAGTTAGCTATATGCTTAAGCAAGGAGGGGATAGACTTAAAGAAGAGACGCATACAGCCACAGGTAACTCGCGCACGCATCTCTCTCTCTCTCTCTCTCTCTCTCTCTCTCTGGTCCTTCTCTTTCAGTTCTCTGTCTCTCTCTTTTAAAAATTAATTTAATAAAAGTGATAATTCATTTAAATAAAAGCAATACAATGGCACTACTTTATTTAAAGCGGATGGAGTGCAAGCCTTAACTTAAGAAAAGGGGAAGTCCAATCTAGACATTTTAGCCTGTTTATCACGGGTAATTTATGTCCACTTTGCATTATACATGAGGAAAAATAAATAAATTTGCACGATTTCGATTGTTAGATTGATAGTGTGTTGAAGCGGAATTTTCGTAACGGTCTTTAATGGACACAATTAACCAGAATGCACTGCGCGAAACTGAGTCATTAGCTCCACCCACTAACCACTGTTCGATGCAGTCGTCAGGTTTGTTTGACTTCATGCGGCGCCGCAGGAACCGACAGCTGGATGACGTCAAGGTTCCGCGAAAGGGATTTAAAAGCAAACTCCTCCGTATGATTTCGCGAATCGCTCTCGCGGTACTTTGACGTCATCCGGCTGTCGATTCTTGCAACGCCACATGAAGTTGAACAAGCCTAACTTCTTTTACCGCTCAACTTGCTCTCAAATCAACTCAAGTCAACTTGAAGTTAGCCGGCAGACGAACCCATCCAAAGAGTAACTCCGCTTTAACCGTCTCTGAGGGGGAAATCACCAAAGCCCTCGATAAAAGATGACTAGAACCTGTGCAGTATGTGGATGTAAGGACAACAAATTCAGGCCACCGGGAGTTTTTATTGTTGACATCAACGCGACCCTCAGCTGACCCACCACTACACTACTTTGAATATGCAGCCAGCACTTTCGTCAGGAAGATTTTGAGAACTGTTTTCAGCCCAGTTTTTCCGCGGAGGTAATGTAAAATTGTTAAAATATCTAAAACATCATTTGGCTTAGTTGTTGCTTGTTTTGTGTAACTACGGTAAACATACTACGTAGAAAGTTATTATCATGTTGTTGTTATTATAAACACGAGCAAAGCAAGCTAACGTTAGCTCCTGTGCAGCTGTCAATCAAAAACGTTATCATCTACTGTCAATCATCTCGCCTCAAGACCCGCCCCCATTTAGAACATTCAGAATTAATGTAGTCGTGCATTTTTCTTCCGGTGATTTGATGACGCGTCAAATCACCGTTACTGTAGCATTAAAAAGCTTTAATTTTTTATATGGAGTTAGTACATTTGATGGCAGCACAATCAACTACATATATGGCATGAAATATAGTGTTGGAGCATAATGTTGTTTTAGGGTGGACTTCCGCTTTAAGAAAATGACCTCATTTTTACCCGTCTGTTAAAAACGCGGTGGGTGGTTCTTCGCCTCTACAGTACGTCATGCATTAAAACCCTTTAATGCATGGCTAGCCGTGGATTATCCCTTACCTAACCTACACTTACACACCAAAGGAAATTTAAAATAGTGAATCAGAAAATAGTGGCTCTTTAACTGAACATTTAGCATGAAATTTGAAAGCTTTTTAATGAAGTTGTTGCTTTAATGACAACTGAATCGAACCTTACCAATCATGAGCCCCATTCTCTTTCATAGTAGGAAAAAAGAATACTATGGAAGTGAATGGGGCTCATAAACAGATTGGATACAAACATTCCTCAAAATATCTTCCTTCATGTTTTCCAGTATAAAGGACTTTATGCAGGTTTGTAACAACATGAGGGTGAGTACATTTATGTAAGTTAATTGTGAGAAAAAAATTATTTTTGGGTGAACTATCCCTTTAATGACATGCATACTCAATCTGACAGAAATTCAATAATCAGTGATAAAGATTTTAAAATCACTGTTAATAAATTCACGATAGATGTATAAATATGGATTAACTTCATAATAAACAATATTAAATCTGTACCTGTTATGTTCACACTGAAATATGTGCTCAGTGGTCCACATGTGGTTTGTAAAAAGAATTTGAATTTTGTTGTCATGGCTTTATTTGCAGTGTAAGGACATGAAACTCTGCTCAGATGATCACTTCTGAACTCCTCTCTACAGATTGTTGGGACATCATCTGCTTCTGGATTAATAAACTTGTAGCTCTTCATGGAGCATCCTTTTCTCAGATAAGAGACAGTGCAGGTGAGATTTATTTTATCTTCCACACGTGCAGTCACATCTTCACAGTTAATTGTGATCTCTGCAAAAGAAAATATGATATTAACTGTATACAACAACTCAATAAAAATATATTTATATCTCAAGAAATGAAATTAATTGAACAACTAGATTTATTCATATTTACTAACTGATACAGTTTGCTTAACCCATATTTCAATTTGTCTATCACTCTACCAATCAAATTTCCAAATAAATTACTTGCTTACTTTCTAATTTCTAAGTGACATAAAGCAACGTAAGTAAATTCACATTTACACGATTTATGTGCTGTATTGATGTAAAACATGTCATGTATTTGCACATAAACATGACATGTATAATGTTGTGTAATGTAATAGACTATCATGAGCAAATATTAACTTCAAACTACACAGCATTACTAAATTCTGTATTTCTTCATTTATGATCAATCACTTAATCATCTCATCTGTCAACACAACACTGTCTCCAGATCAGATGATACAATTCACTCTTCTCTCTTCATAAAGGGTTTATTTTTGTCTAGGCAATCATACTGATACTTCAAATACATTCACTCGTAAAATGTAATAAGAAGACATTATGCAGAATTGTATAATCCAGAGTTTCTAAAATTAATTAATATTTTTACCATTATCATCCTCCTCACAGACAGATGTAAAGGTCCAAACCAGCAGAACTAGTAACACAACATTAACAACACCCATCATCCAGCTCCTGTTATTAAAAAAATAGAAAGTTATTTTCAAACATTCAGTCCTGCTAACGCTATAGCTCAATCTGTTGTTTTCGACTCTTAACGTTTATGTTGGGGTTAAATTGATTAATTCCATAATTAAAAATGTGTAATCGTACATCCCAAACAAAGCTCAAGATTAAGAAATACTTTTACAATCACTTTAACAAATCAAAAAATATCATAAAACAAGAATATCAAACCATCTGATGTCTTTCAGTCACGACAGAACTGAGATCTAACTTACAGAAAGTAAAACAGGGTGTAACTCTGTTACTCTTAGGGCTGGTTTCCCGAACAGAGACTAGCTTAAACCAGGACTAGGCTTGGTTTAATTAGGAAATATAACTAGTTTTAACAAACATGCCTTTACTAAAACCATTACTTGTGTGCATTTTGAGGCAAAACAAAGGGCACTGATGTATTTTAAGATATGTCAGTGCAAGTTGTTTTCAGTTTGGATGGCTCTTACATTTATTTTAGTCTAGGACTAGTCTAATCCCTGTCCAGGAAACCACCCCTTAAAGTGTACATTACACTGCCTTAACAAACATCAATCGATAAAATAAGATTACATGGATCCATATCAAATAAATAAAATACATTTAAAATAAGACGAAACGAGGATTTTAGGTTAAAATAATAAAACCAAAAACAAACCTGCTGTACAAGACGCGGAAGCCCTCAAATCTCTTTCACTTTCACAATGACTTGTGACAAACGCCGTTTCTGCTCCCTTAAAAGGCACTTCAGCAAGAGGACGCTGCATAAAACTGTAGGCTATCTCTTAATAAAGAGAAAATTACATTGTTTTCATTGCTATATTCACCAAGTGTATTTTAATAGCCAAACTATAAGACAACTGCGCAGCTCCCTTGGAGTTTACTCCTTCTTCGTTTACTTCTTCTTCTTCTGGTGTTTTATGGCGGTGTGGCAAACCAACGGAAAGGTGCATTACCGCCTCCTACTGATCTGGAATGAACATGGATTTGGAAGAAAGGAATGCAAAAAAAAACAAGGGAAATTAAAAACTAAATTCTATCTATTGTTACATTGGAGTTTACATTAAGAGCTTTGATCTTTAAATGGAATAGGGTATAGGGATGATCACTGCAGATTGGTTTCGCCCCTGATCTCAAGATGTGTTTCTTTTTCTTTCACACTTTATGGTTACAGCTGTCAGGCAGTTTTACTCACTACTGCCCCTAGAGGCATCACAGATTTCTGACGCTCCATGATGAAGAGTTTTCTGCTTTGGTCTCTCTGTGCTTTGTGTAAGGGTTAGACACTTTGTAGAACAAATCTTTAGTATGAAATCCATTGCATACAGTAAGCTTTAAACTATTTTATCAGTGTTAAGTGTATTTAATCAATCAACCAAACTTTATCATGGACACTCTCTTTGTCCAAAGCAGAAACAGAAAATACAAAGAGATACTCGACAATCACTTATTTACACGTGTACTAAAACACCAATGACTCCACATATTTGAAAAAAATATTTATATAATTATATAATTATAGTGTTATGCCACATAGCCCAAGTTGCTCATTGGTTGGTTTCATAGATCAGATAGCAGAGAAAATAAATACTTAAATATCAACTTCTTAAAGAAACATTTCATATGTGGACATGATGTCACAACCTGGTAGTTAAACCTAGACTTAAACACAAGCTGTTGATTTTTTTAAAAGTAATAACATCTTAAAAAATAACAGAAGATAACATTACATCACATTATACATTTCAGTGTTTCATTTTAAAGACGTTTTTTTTTTGCTATACAATAAGCATTGTTATGCATGTGCTTACATTGTCATGTTTCTGTGAAGACCTCAGTCTTTAAATAAAGATGTTTAGATTGTAATTCCACATATGATCAATCACTGCAAGAGTATTGAGTATAAATAAACTTTATGTATTTTTTCCCTAATAAACTGCAGTTAAGCAATATAATAATGACAAACATGATCGGTACATGATAGAAAAATTATTTTGAAGATAGACATTAACATCACCAACACCAAATGCAGAGAATAAAGCATCAGATAAATGAGCAAACATAGTTTGGTCTGTGCATCTTAACAATAAGTTTATACATCAGGCCAAGTCTTTATTTAAAATGATTTCCTTTAACATATTAATATGCAGAAAGAAACTTTTTCAATTCATTTTACATTTAAACTGTATACAGAATGCACTCAAAAACAAAAATGATTTCACAGAAATCTATTCAACATACTTTAAGCTTTAGTCCTTTAAACCATACAATTACAGTCTTATAATAATTCAGTACTGTTGTTTATCATTAAACAGTCAGTAGATTTGATCTGGTACTGTACACAAATTAATTTATCTATATGGATGGTGACCATTAGATCTGATGAGAACTATAACATTAAAGATTCATAATGAGCTTTAGTTAAAACATGAATATTAGCTTGATGCGAAATATTCACTTTATCTGAATGTTCACTGATGTTATTTTCATACTCCCATATTATAATCCCGCTGAGATCTAGATGTTTTCCATCTCTTCTAGAGAATCAATGCCACCACAGTCATGATTAAACAACTCATGAAAATAATGTTGATGGCAATTGTTACTGGTTCTTGTTAAAAGAAATATAAAATATATTTAAAGTTGTGTATAATTATGCATAAGCATAAGTAAGCATAATTATAACATTGCTTAAAACATTAAAAAAAACTCCCACTGTATTAGAAAGGATCTTTTTAATATACTGCACTTGTGCTTCAAAATTATTTGTGTTCCAAAATTTTTTAAATACTATAATATACTTTGTAAGAAGTTTACATGATGACATCATAGAAATGTGATTAAATTCAGATTAAAATTCTGGCTACATTTAAAATATAAACATATTAATCATTTAATAACTGTTGAAATTATAAAATGTTTGTTTTTAACTGCTAAATAGGTGTCCAATGATTGGATAAATAAATAATTGAGTATTGTACCCCTATTGAAGTGGCTCTGCCTGACACACAATATATTATTATATTTAACAATCAAATGATTTAGTTAGAAACTAGTTGCTATGAATACAGGTGCCATCAGTTGTCTTCTTATGAATTACTTGTTTGTTAGTGTTGATAATGCAAAGTAGTCCCTTCGTTACCGGTTGCATATGTCAGATTTTTGCATAACTCAATCAAATTCAATGTAATGGTGAAGCAATAGATGAAATAGTCAAACTGATGGAAAGTTTGCAAAGACATTTCATGCTCCATCTTAATTTTTTTTGTATTTTTAAAATATAAGTACAGTAATTTATTTTGATAAATGTGGTGGCTGCTGTATTTTGTAGTTTATTTCGATATACTTAAAACTAAGGTATTTGGTATTTTATTTAAAAAAAACTTTTTGATGTATCTTTGCCAAACCCTGTGTGCAATAACAACAAATTTTTATAAATGGGCTGAAATATACAGCATTTTTGAGAATTAAATAACTTGCGGTTTGTTTTTGCTGTGGTCATCATTTAAACTTTATTTATGTGCACATTTAAACTTTACCCGTGTTTAGTTTTATGAATGGGGTTGTACTAAGTTATGTGCAGCAAGTTGCATTCATATGATAATTGATAAAATGATAAAAAAAGGAAATCCACTGAACCTCTTATACTCTGCCTGAAAAACCCACTTATGGTCAAAACAGAATCTTCAAGTCTTAAATGAAGCCAAGACTGAAATTATTTTGTTTGGGGTAAAGCCATGTGAAAATTTTACTCCATCTTTGAACATTTTGCTCCTTATCATGTGCAATGAACATCTTGGTGTGACGTTTGAATGTAACTTAAATTTTAATAACATTTCTGTGGTCAAATCGAGCTAAAATCACATTTAGAACAGATTATACACATGTTTGTTCTATCACATCTTGATTAAATTATCTTTATTTTGGTTTGACAATCTTCTTTTAAAAGGTTACAACTTGTTAAAATGCGCCCGCTAGGCTTCTGACGGGCAGACGACGGGTTAACACGTCACCCACTCTGACTGTGTTTAACTTGCTAACAATCAGTTCCAGAAGTATGTTTAAAATGGTATCTTTTGTTTTAAAAGCTCCTCATAACCTGGTACCATCTTACCTTTTTGATGAACTTACTGTCCAAAAGCCCAATAGAACCCCCAGGTCCAGTAATCTTAGCCTTTTGTCAGTGCCCAGATCAAGACTGATAAACAATTTTTATTTATTTCAATTACACAAATTAACTGAGATGATTTTGTCTCCCAATGCGTCACGTTGAAAATTTTAATTGAACACATGAATTAAAATAATTTTTATACATTTGATATTGTGCTTCATTTAAGACATTTGCCATACATCTTAACTCGTAGCATTTTGTAATTTCAGAGGACAGGTCAGAATGATCTTAACTGGAATATTTTACAGCCCAAAAGGCTGCAGGCCACATCCCAGACGGCAATTCAACATCGATTCAACGTCAAGGTTGAATCAACGTTGAATTACCTTTTGATTTTGTAAATTGAATCAATGTTGAACAAACAACTGACATTATTTCAACTCTATAATTTAACGTTAATTTGTAATCATTTTATTTACCTTTTGCAACCGTTTAGCATTAAATGTTGTATCAACGTTGTTTCAACATTGAAACAAGAACTGACATTATTTCAACCATATTTCAACGTTGAAGGTCGCTCCTGGGATAGTAAACTGCAAGAACCACCAGTCAAACCTTTGCATTATTAGTGTTAGAATAAATTTTAATCAAGTCTAGGGATATGTTTCATATTAGGGACCATAAAAACACAGACACCGAAGGCCGCTCAAATCATAGTCAGAGGTTTATTAAAAAAATGTAAACAATTTATAGGGAAAAAAAGAGAACGTCCCCTTCAGACAAGAGGATATAAAAGTCTGATTAATGGTACAATGTATGACTCAAAAACAAATATACATAGCAGGACAGGGAAGTTGAAACTAAGAACAAGGAAGTCTGCCTCTGTCAACAACATGACCTGAGCTGACCAGTTCATTGTGAGTTTTGGCACGTCCAAAAGCAATGGCTCAATCTTAATATTTGCAAGCTAAGACAAATGAAAGTTACCATCACTTTACAAGCCATATGAGGAAAACATAATGCAAGGAACATTGAATGTACAAATGTGGGGTGTGGGAGAAACCTCTAAATTCTAGTAGCGGCTGCCAAGAAAAAAAAAACGTAAAATGAAAGTAAAGTTCTTAATTCTAAGCCAAAAAAACCAAAAGTTCTGCAGCCAAATCATGTGATTTTACAGATCGTCCCCAGATTATTATGATCAAACATTTTAAAAAAGTGACCAATAAAATAAAAAGTGAAAGAGACGTGATTGTTTCAGCTTTTTTCCCATTGACTGCAAGTCATAAACAGACACAAATACTGGCCAACTATCCTTGAGACAGTCCCAGGCTCTATGTAGAGGGTCATGCTTATCGGGTCAACTGTCTCCGGTCTCTTATCTCTTGTCCTGCCCTCTCGTTAACCTGCTTATTGCTAATAATTAGTTAATTTCCATCACCTCGTTATCTTGTTTGGTTTTCTTATTTAATGTCATTGTTTTCTTAACCCTGTGCAGGATCATTTCGTACAGTCATGTTTGTATTGACTCAAGTCCAGTGTTTCAATATAGTCAAGTTAGTGTAAAGTCTGTAGTAGTCTGTCTGTTTGTGAAAGTTTTTTGTTACATGTTGTTTTTCCCCCACATGGGCTCTTGTATTTGTGCCTGTCAATAAAGTGTTTTCTGTTGTACTCTGAAATCGTCTGCACATGGGTTCATCCACTTCAGTTCCTGACAATACAAATCTGTGGATCCTCGTTAATTTTACCTCCAGTCTGTGTGGACTTTATTTACAGGCTTCTTAATGCTACGTCTTGATATTTTATATAAGGTACAATTATTGCTCACTCAAACTATAAACTCAACATTTTGAATTCATATTGAGCTAGCATATTACTTACAATATGACAATATAATGTGTGATGTCACTGTGATTATCCAACCCTCTATCACGAAATTATGTACCTGTAGTCAAATAATTTTGAGAGTGTTTTCCGTGACACTAACACGTTTTTTCGCCTTTTTGCATGAACATGTCACATATTTCTTTGAATGTGTCACTGTCACGTATTTGTTATTCAACTGTTTTGTCCTATTTTCAAACCATTGACGCTTCGGTTTAGGGTTAGATTTGCGTTAGGATGTCACTTTAAGTTTGGTTTTGTACCTTTTTTTCATAATTTATTTTTTATAATTTATGATTTTTAAACCATTGTCACCTGGCATTAGGTTTAGAGTTGGGTTTGGGTAAGGATGTCATTTTATGTAAATCTAAAGGGGGTCACACACCGGCCGCTCAGCATCGCGCCGCGTCGAGTCCGCGTCTAGGACAACTCAGAGGTATCGTAAACCGGAAGTGCACTTTAAAAAGCGCGAGCTTCGTCGGACAGCTTCGTCTACTCCAAAATGCAAAATATACGTTAGCAGCCAATGTTAATCATTAATGATTTGGGACAAATATGATGTTATTTACAGTAATGTTAAACTATGTGAGTGGCGCTACAGGGATTTGAGCAACTTCCTGAGTTGTAGCTGGGCTGTGCGGACAGGTGCCGGTGTGCGTAATACTCATAGAAAGCAATGTGTTCGAGTTTTTTAGAACGGCGCGGCGCTGTGCGGCACTGAGCTGTGCGTCCTTTGTGTGACCCCCTTAACCCTAAACCTAAGCGTCAATGGTAAGAAAATAGGACAAAACAGTTGATTAATAAATACGTGACAGTGACACGTTCGCAGAAGTATGTGACATGTTCATGGAAAACACTATATGTGACTATAGGTACGTATTTTCGTGATCATGGGTTGGATAATCTTATGATCTGTGTTTACTGGGTTTTACACCTTTCTGTAAATATCATTAACCTAGAAAATATCTTAAATGGAAGACTGTTTCACCAATCATTATTACTATTCAGCCTTAAGTGACCCTATACACATTACAATAAAAAAATAATTTTAAAACAAAATTTTTTGTGTTTTTATGTTAAATTGTTAGTATGGTTTAATATAACGAACATGTTTAATAACAGATTTTTATTGTAAAGTACGAGTATGCATACTTTACGCTAGTTGGCTTGTTCCGTTAATTTAGACCATTCAACCTTCCAGGTAAGTTCTGTATGCTATGGTTTATCATTTATATAACTGATAACATTACTTTAACGTACAGACATCTATTGAGCCTGCTGTTCTGTCTGCTATTGTTTAGTTGAATAACTTGCCGTTCCAGATTAAATGTCTGTTCTTCGGCGTGGATTTTGTGAAATAATTTTCTAAATAAACGTGACGTATACCGGTAGTCCCCATACGGAAATGTAATATATGTGAATATATGAAATATCCCTATATGAAATATATGGTAATATAAAGTAGAAACATATATGTACATATATGTACAACCATATATGACACCTATTCGAAAATGGAACAATTTCATATATGGACATATATGTCTATCCCATACAAATATATGTCTATGTGTGCAAAAAACATACATAGACATATATGTCATCTATATGATTATTTATATATGTGACATACATGACTTCACATATATGGCTAATATATGTTGCATACATATACTTATCATATATCATAAAATAATTAAATTTGAACCGTGGATTTTATCTACTTTTTGCATGTTTCAGACCACAGGCAGGACATACAACCCATTCACACAACTTAACACACAAACACAATTTATTATTTGTAATGTACCTGATGAGTCCAGTCGGGCCTCGAACCCGGGTCCTCCCGTTGAAAGTCACCTCCACTATCCACTGATCCACCCAGCCGTTGGATGGGAGGGGCTAACAACTTAAGCTATTTGTCTGTTGCTGAAGTAGGCGCTGTTTAGCTTGTATTTTACAGTGTTCGTTTTATTATTCCTCCTGTTTTTATTTTATGCAGGGGTACACAGTGCAAATTTAACCCTTTGTGCATTCACATTTGTGTGTTCAAATTTAATACATCCACTAAATTAAACATCTGTAAAAATTTATCAGATTATTTTTTGCATAAATTTGTTAGTCAGTACTGATCAAAACTACCAAATTTTTACAAAAATTCCATGATTTTAACTCTTTAATTGCCAAGTTCATAAGTGGATTTAGGGAAAACCTAAATGACAAAATTTCAATACAAAAAGTGATTGTAGACTGGATTTTTTTTCAAACTTTTTCGCAGTCTTAGGCATGTCAAATATAAAGTAAAAACATTGGCTTTTGATTATTGTTTTCTTCCTCATTTATTGTTAGTGGCTGTTTTTGCCCCATTGACTTCCATTATAACCACATTTTTTGATTGCAGAGCAATGACACCTTGTTATCATGCATATTTGAATGTTGGTGGTTTTTACTTTTGCAAAGAGGTCAAATTTGTCATTTTTACTGTTGATCACCATGTGGCACCATTAACCCTTTAGTAGACCTGTGCTGTGCAGATCTTAATTTCTAGCTTGTACATTGAGTAATATGGGGCGGTTTCCCGGACAGGGATTATCTTAATCCAGGACTAGGCCTTAGATTAATTAGGAAATATAACTAGTTTTAACAAACATGCCTTACTAAAAACATTACCTGTATGCATTTTGAGGCAAAACAAAGGGCCCTGATGTATTTTAAGATATGTCAGTGCAAGTTGTTTTCAGTTTGGACAGGTCTTAAAAATGTTTTAGTCTAGGACTAGTCTATAGTATTGTGTGTGTATTTGTGTGTGCGTGCGAGTGTGTTTTAAAATCATCCTGATCCAGTAATAGGCTACTTTATGATCTGGTAAATTGACACAATCACATGAATTTTTGCAGTGTTTATCGCATATTAAGACAGAAAAGAGACTGCTTTCATCTCTAATGAATATAACCATATAATAACCATGTTTTCTGCAGGTTGATTTAGCCTAAATATTATAACTAAAACTATAGTGCACAATAGTAGGTCAATGTAGTATAGTATGGTAAACAATAAGTTTGAAAAGTTTAGCATACTATAGTATAAAGCATATAGTGGGGATTGTCAGTGGAATGTACACACTCAGAAAAAAACTACAAATGCCACTGAGGTGGTTTTTAAAAAAGTAACTTACACCCTATTTGTGCGTGGTATTAGTATAATTAAATGTACATATTAGTACAATACCACATGAACCAACATGTATTCATATCTGTACCTAGTGACAGCTTTTCTTCTGAGACTGCAGTTTACTATTTTTTCACATGGTTTATTATATTTTGATTATAGTGAGACAATGATACATTTGTGGTTAAAATGGTTTAACTACAAAACCCTGGGTATTCATAATCTGACATTTCACACTGTGCATTCCTAAACCCTACCCCTACGATCACTAACCATGGTTTTACTACAGTTAAAACCAAAAAAACATGGTTCCTGTATTAAAACCATGGTTCTCTCTAAACCCCACTTTTAACCCTAGGTTAAGGAGCATTTCACACTTGTAATTTAGAAGCAGGGTTATCCCTGAAATTAACCCAGGGTTATGAAACACTCCTCGGAAGCACGGTTAGCCCTGTTTTTGTGGGATTAACCCCGCATTGCGGTGCCAAATGCATGCAGTTTGAAACTAGGCAGGGTTATAATGTTATGATCCGAATAATTTTTAAACAATATATTTACAGACCTATATAGGCTATGTTGTTTTAGAAATCTAGACATAAAACATATTGATATCATATGGTTGGAGCATACAGTATCATGTAAAAATCCATCTTATATGGTTGTAAAATACAAACCCATATAAGAATTCATACATATACATATTTTAAATATATGTATTTAAATACATTTTAATATGAGTATTCCATATAGGTTTAAAACATATATCTTCATATATCAAGAGTATCTATATATGTTATATTATTATATGTATTTATATACATTTTAATATGAGTATTTCATATAGGTTTAAAACATATATCTCATATATCAAGAGTATTTATATATGTGATATTCATATATGTATTTATATACATTTTAATATGAGTATTTCATATAGGTTTAAAACATATATCTTCATATATCAAGAGTATCTATATATGTGATATTAATATATGTATTTATATACATTTTAATATGAGTATTTCATATATGTTTTAAACCTATATATTCATATATCCAGAGGATCTATATATGTGATATTAATATATTGCATATATATGTAACATATATGCCAAGATCGGTTTTGATATAGGGACATATATGTCATATATTACATTTCCGTATGGGTCTACTGTGACTTATATGTTATTTCCTCTTATTACACGGCTCTCTGGAATGCTTGATTCTGATTGGTCAGTTGAGACATTTGCAGGTTCGTTCTTTTCGAATAATAACCGCTCCAAAATAATAACGCATAGCCGGTACTACTTTTACGAGTAAGATCGCTCCGCGCCAATAAAGATCAATAAAGATTACTGTTTGTTTGGCGCCATCTTGTGACAAACACTGGACAACCACGACAAGACACAGAGAGCTTACTGAGACTGAACTTGACAAAATAGAGCATGACAGCTACGAAGCCAACACACACAAAAATACAGAGTGGGCATTAAAACTTCTCAAAGACTGGCTAAAAGAGAAAAAAATGGAGACAGACAAGTATGAAGCAGAGGATCTTAATAAGGTATTACGATCATTTTATGCATCTGTGCAAAGTTTCGCGGAAGGATAAAAATGTTAATTTAAAACAAATATGCCAATAAAATGTTTCAAATTCATATTCATGTCCAGTTTTTTTTCTTATGTGACAAGTAGCCGTGTAATAAGCGGGATAATGTAGAGTCAGCCGGTAGTTATCGGGAAATAAGCCCCTTCAGTGTGATACAAGACCCTCCGCTTCGCGTCGGGTCCTGATCACACTGTCGGGGCTTATTTCCCAATAACTACCGGCTGCCTCTACATTATCCCTTACTTAATGATGCATTTTTGAATGATGTGGCTTATATTCAGGTGGTTTATGGTCCGGAAAGTACAGTAAATCCTACCTTACCTAAAAATGCATTTTTAAATGTGTTTCTATCAGAAAATGAGTCGCCGTGTGTGTGAAGAAACATCCTGTAATTATACAAATCCATCTATTATTTTTTGTGTAATCTCCTTTAAACCACATCAGTCACACAAAACAGGCTGTTGGGCATCTTCTATCATTGTGATGTCAGCGCGTAGTTCAATCTTGCCAGAGACATGTTTTGATGTAGTCCAAAGCACATTTGTAAGCGCTCTACCCACTAATTTTCACATGGGAAAGGAAACAGAATCTCTGTTTGACTTATAGCTTATGGGTGTGTTACAATACACTCTTAGAACGAATGTGTTAAAAACAACACATTAGTGTTGATTCTGGGACAACACACTAACTGCGTTGTCCTGGAATCCACCCATCTCTGTGTTATTTTTGAAACAACACATTTTGTGTTACTTTTAACACAACATGTGTTATACTTGAACACAAAATCAACACAAAATGACACACAATGTGTTAAAATTACACATAATGTGTTAAAAGCTTACGCACAATGATGTGTAAAAAATTAACACATCCTTTCTAAGAGTGTAGCTGCTTCTATTCTCTGCCGGTATTTATGGGATGACTGCTAAAGTGCAGTCATCTTATCATTTATGACGACTGTCAGTATTCCTGCCAAAACCGTGGTTGCAGGGGCGGACTGGGATTAAAAAGTGTCTCTGAACTTTCTCACCCAAAGCGGCCCACAACACCCTGCTTGCAACACACCACAGCACAATAATGGCCCAACATAAATTCTACTATTACATTTAAGGATATCACATTTATTATAAAATAATGCATTTGAACTATCTGTCAATGACATTTTACTAACTTATGATATAAAACAAGGTTAAACCTGAGGCTTTGACTGAGTAGTGTTTTGTCTCATATCTGAGGGTGAAGATCTCTCACATCACCGTTTTTTACAATTGCTATGAGAGATTTTTCAATACTTTTAACAATTTTCCAAAACTCTTAACACAGTTAGCACTACATACGCACGTGTAAGCTATACTATTAACACATTTCTTGTTGCTTTAACACAAAATGCATATAATTAACACAAATTTAAAATGCTTGAACTTCTTTTACACACACAAGCTTAAACAAGACCAAAACAATAGATTTTTTATGTCAAATTTACAAATGCTTTCACACAGCATGTCAAAACAGATAAGATCAGGTGCTTAACCTCAAAAGGTCAAAGTAAACCGTTATTATGAATTGAAACACAAATATACACCCTGTATTTTAGTCCATTGAGAATGAAAAACAGCTGATTGTACCAATGCTCATCTCGAAAACACATTCAGGTTCTTTCAATTGCATGACCATGGTATCCAATACAGTAAAAGACGACGTCTTTAGGTCGATCTTGTGTGGAAAAGGAACAATTTGAGCAACACAAAAGTAAGATAAATGCCATGAGTCAGCGGAAGACCACCGGAACAAGGGAGAGGTTTTGCTCCAGTCCCTTGTGAATGCAATGGATGGTGCATGCCCAGATATCACAACTGAACAATGTCAGGATGGATGATGAGACATGTCAAAGGATTCTTCCCAAGATGTCTTCTCAGAGAAAATATCAGGTGTGATGTGGATGAAAACATTTGGCTAAATAGAAAGGCAATAGATTAGATGATGACATTTTCTTTTTTACCGTATTCTTCTGTGGCTTTTTCTGTTTGTCATTTTGTACTTTTTACTTTATACTGGAAATGGGAACGGAGTGATTTGCTCGCAGCACCCGCAAAGCCCCCTGATGGGGAGCAGAAAGTTCGGTCAGAGTTGTGCAAATCACTCCGCTCAAGTAGCAGTGTTTCACCTTGTGAGATTATAGTTCCCAGTATGTATAGTGTTAAAAGATGGCTGTGTCTCATATCACCTTGTTATATGTACATAGTGTGACTATACAAATCACAACACATAAATAAGAAAATGTTTGCGTTATTTTGTCACTTATTGGGAGCAGTTTGTTAGCTGGAGCCATTCACATCCAGACTTTGTGTTAAGATAAGCTAGCGGGGGCTGTGTCAGACAGAGACAGCACGCACAGAGATGAGAAAGGTATGTGTGGACTTATCAAACTCTGGGGGATACAGTGAATAAACTAAATTACCCAAATGTGGGCGTTTGGAACCGGGTTCTTAAATTTTGATTTGTCAACATTTGGACACTGTGGGTTGGACACTGATTTATTTATTCTGCTACTATATATTACTACAAAAATGACTTACAAAGCGTACAATACAGAATATATAAGACATAAGAAATCTGCTTATTTTGTTTATAATAGTATGTTTGGGGATACTTGTAAATGAAAAATCAAATCATTTTAAAATAGGCAAATAATTTCATAAGCTCATGTCTCCATTTAGTGCATAAGAAGTGATATAATAATATTTTCATAAAATGAAAACAATACTGAATACATGTAGTAGTTTAATATGTTTATTACGGTTTGTTCAAATAACTTACAATGTGCTGAATGAAAAAAGATGCTGCTGACTGTCAGACCACATGAAGCTTGATGTGTCTCAATAAAAACTCAAACAAGTTGAATAAAAATTGCAGTTTAAAAAACCTGACACCAGAGGGACAGTTGTGAACAGTGTTGGGGGTAACGCATTACAAGTAATGTGCATTACATAATAATATTACTTTTCTGAAGTAACGAGTAATGTAACACATTACTTTTTAAATGTACACACATTAATATTTGAGTCACTTTAAAAAAAAAGAAATGCAAGTTACTTTTATAGTTTAACAAATTTTATTTAAAAAATGATGCACTGAATTAAACTTATGCACTTTATGCGTACACGCCTTGTAGCAGCCAAATTTTACTGCTGCTATTGAGATGCTATGTCTTCTTTATTGCACTAGGTGTCGCTGTGTTTGTCATGCTGTTTTAATGTTTTGGAATAAATGGATTGCACTCTAAAGCAAGGACAACGCTTGGGCTCTTCTTAACGGTAATTAAAGTTTAACGCGTCAACCAACTAATTCCGGGAATAACATCGTAGAAGATTAACAACGGAGATCTACAACATTAGTCAAAAACCTGCCAGCAGTTGGGACTGTGTCGGTAAATTTATCTTTGGATCGTTTACACATTGGAATTACGAGTGCTGTTGGAAATCGCTTGGATGATAAGATCTAATGAAACTGGATTACATGGCGCCCAACGAGCAAAGGTAATGTAGCGCTATACTGTTTAATGGCCATTAACTGTGTGCACACATAAAGGGTAAATCCAATGCATTGGTAGCCGAACATTTGACTGTTGCCTTGAGAATCGTTGCTACGGACTGTCGTTGATCAGAGACGCATCTGAGCCATCACAGTGGCGACATGTTCCTATCCAAGAAAATCCAGCAGACGATGCGTCAAGGGGACTTAAAGTGGCAGATTTATTGAAGAATGAAAGGTGGCTGGAAGGGCCTGCATTTATCTGGAAGAATGAGAAGGACTGGCCTAAAGTTGTACTAGACACCTGTGTGGACCCCAGTAACGTGGAGATTAGAAGGGAGGCGACTGTAAATGCTATTAATGTGTGTGATGAGTTGAAGCCTACGGACTACCTCATAATATATTTTTCTGATTGGAGGCGGCTTAAGACCACAGTTGCTTGGTTTCTCGATCAGAATAAAGTCTATGTTGTTGGAACAGAGTCGCTTGAAAAAGTGGTTGGAGACTTCTGTGACTGGTAAACTGAGGACAAGCAAACAAAATAAGATGACATCCTGGCACGGTATTTTAACGCTGGATGAGCTGTCAAGAGCAGAGGTGGTTATCATTCGCTATTGCCAGCAACAACGATTCAACAAAGAGATCAGCCCAAGCTACCATTAGGCGTCAGAGTCCTTTATACAGGTTGGACCCAGTTCTGGATAATGGACTCTTGAGAGTTGGAGGGAGATTGAGTAAAGGAGCAATGCCTGAGGAGGCCAAACATCCGTTCATTCTCTCAAAGGATCAGCATGTTTCTTTTCTCATTTCAAGCATGCGCACCAGAGTTTGGGCCATAGTGGACGCGCACACACATTGTCTACAGTGAGGAAAAGGTTCTGGATTACAAATGCTAATTCTGCTGTACGTAAGATCATCACTGAATGCAGCTTTTGTAAACGCTATAATGGTAGACCAATGGAACAAAAGATGGCAGACCTTCCAAAGGAGAGAGTCCTCCCTGATTTACCACCATTCACTAATACGGGAGTGGATTATTTTGGTCCAATTGAAGTAAAGAGGGGAAGATCGACCTGCAAGCGATATGGAGTTATATTTAGCTGTATGGCAAGCAGGGCTGTCCATATAGAAGTAGCAGGGTCATTGGAAACAGACGCTTGCATTAAAGCTTTGCGGCGTTTCATCAGCAGAAGAGGGCAAGTGTTACAACTAAGTTCTGATAACGGCACCAACTTCATTAGAGCAGAAAAAGAACTGAGGGAGGCCGTTGCTGTTTTGAACCATGTCCAAATTCAAGAAAAACTTTTTCAAGTTGGAATTCGCTGGAATTTTATTCCGCCAGCAGGCTCACATCATGGAGGGGTGTGGGAGCGAATTATCCGCCTGGTAAGAAGGGTTCTAAGCTCCATGCTACGACAGCAGAGATTGGATGATGATGGGTTGCATACGGTGCTCTGTGAAGTGGAAGCCATTTTAAATGATCGTCCAATCACCCTGCTTTCAGATAATCCAAATGATTTGCACTCTAAAGCAAGGACAACGCTTGGGCTCTTCTTAACGGTAATTAAAGTTTAACGCGTCAACCAACTCATTCCGGGAATAACATCGTAGAAGATTAACAACGGGTAGATCTTCTACAACACGCCTGTTTGAGTCAGAAACTGAGATTGCAGGCCAGAGCTTGACATTTTGTGATGGATAATGCAATTTCTGAATGCAGAACTTTTCATTCATAAAAAACACCTGCAAGGTCTGAAAGAGATCAAGCAAGTAAGTAATGCAATTAGTTACTTTTTTTGGTGGTAACTTAATATTGTAATGCATTACTTTTAAAAGTAACTTTCCCTAACACTGGTTGTGACATTTTAAATCATCCCTTGAAAAGTTTAAAAAACGAGGTCTTGGTCGATTCCATGTACAAACCCTCAACTGACTTCCATTGTAAAGATACTGATATGACTCTGTGCTTTTATATTTGCGCACTGAAGACCCGTCACCCGACCAACAACACGAAATGACTGAATATATCATTATGTGATATATCAGGACACTTCTTAATTTCATCCTCACAGTGGTTCATACATGGCAGGTGTAGTAAATATTTACAATAACGGTTTAAATCTTGTTTTATGCGTGCCTCCACTACACTGTTTTCTACCGGCTGGCTATTGAAACAGATGTCTTGCACAGAGATTAGAAATACGTCACTTCACTTACTTACGCAAAATAAGGTGGATAAGGTCACTGCACACTCACATGAGTTCATACTATCCAGATGTCGCTCAGAGAGCTGATATGCGTTTGCTAATTGGAAACATGTCGCCCAGACGTCAGCATTTATATGCAAATGATATCTGGCCAATAAAAGAAGAAGTGAGAGACGTGATTGTCTCTGCATTTAACCCATCCACCGAGTAATGAATCCACCCCACTGCAAGTCATGAAAACACCCAAACACACACACTCAGCATAAATATTACTGCAACACTTTAATCACTTCCTGAAAGCTATGGGAATTGAAACAACCTCTGGGTTACAATCAAGTCTGACTCTCTAACCACTAGGCCACAATGCTTGGACAACACAAATCTGTGTGTCCAGGACACTTTTACCAACAATTTGTATATACATTACACCATAGCTGCTTAAAATGCTATGTAGAAAGTGTCCTAAATCTGAGCCTATGAGATATAAATGTTTTCCAGACATACTGTATTTGTGCTGTTCTGCCTCTACAGAATTAGTGTATCATGACCTCACATCGCTAGTATGAACCAGTGTTGGGCAAGCTACTTGGAAAATGTACTGTAGTGAGCTAAGCTTTTTTACATTTTTAGTTTTTTTTATTATGTAATTATTTATTCAGTTTCAATTTATCATTTTGGTAATTATAGGCTATACAAGCATAATATAGGTCTAGGTACTTCACATTATGGGGCGGTTTCCTGGACAGGTCTTATCCTACTCCCAGACTAAAATGCATGTTTGAGCTGCCTTAATTCAAATTAATGATGCCCCTGTGAATGGACCCCGAGAGTTTAACTTTTTACTAAACATATAACTCAATACCAAAAACACAATAGCAGCATCACAGTAGCCTAGAGAACTTAAGAACAGTAAAAAGAGAAAGTAAAAGCTTTGTGGACTTTGGAAAACATATGTAAAATAGCCAACACAAACTACACATTTGAAAGTGCAAACTTTTCTTTAGAAAATAGAAAAATAATATATAAATATAAAATGTCACTATGAATGATATAAAAACATTACTGTTGAATACTCATTTTATTAAGCTTTTATATTAGATTAGATTAAATTAGATTAGATTAGATTAGATTAGATTAGATTTTTTAGATTTTTTAGCTGTTCTACCGTACATAGCCTACTGTGTTTACAAAGTAAGCACATTTGTGACTTTTAGTCCTCTAAATCTTTGTTTTATTTAAGAAGATTGGCTATTTTTGTTTGTGATTATAGACGATTATTAATTTATTCATGTGACATTTAATTTTGGCAAAACATGTCTGGATTATTTTGATAATATATTGAACAGGAATTGTAAGCCTACCATGTGCACTGCACTGACCGCTAATGTTAACTGTTACTGAGAAAGTATTAACCACTGTCACGTCAAAATAAACCATAAACTACTGCTCAATATCTAAAGAAAGATAGTAAAGAACGTAACAGCGAGCTGGCATCACATCAGTTGTAAAATGCTTATGCATAGGTAATGTTTAACAGTAAAATCTCAGTTTAGTTTGCACCTAAGTTATAACAATAATACATAGTTTGTTAACATTAACGTCAGCAAGCTTGAGGCGCATTATTGCACATTACGATAAGCAGCACCACATGCATATTTCCCATAATTAAACATGGACTTACCTGCAAGTGATGCATGGACATCATCTCGCAGTTTCTTGTTCTTTCTTTTCTCAAATCCTGACTCCTGCTGTCTTTTCTGAGCAATTTTCATAAAAGTTGTCTACTGTCTGTCAAACTTTGTCAGGTGCCCGCGCGATCAACAGGTGCAGACCATCCAAAGTGAGGGGGGCATACTTTCTAGACTAGAGCAATTAAATTATCTCGTTCCCTTACATATACATGGCTTAAAAGTGCCTAATGAAATAATATCTGCATTATTTTTTCATTAGGCTATTATTTTTGGTGCCCCCTCAGCACTTGGTGCCCTACGCACAGCACGTGATTCACGTTATGGGACCGGTGGCGCTGAACATAACTATAGATCACCCACACACAAGCAACCGATAGTTTCACTGTGTCATTGTTCGTACAATCATTAAATATTCTTGATGATACAGGTTTCATTATGGTACTACATGTACAGTAAATACATCTCTGTAAAAGTTCTGCTGTAGTAGAAAGAATACTACAGACACAGTGAAATCATTGAACAAAGTTTGCAATATATTGATGCAAAACACTACAATCACAACATCATTTCACAATCTGCACTCAATCATCAGTAAGTTGGCAGAATTGGACAAGCAATTACAAAGGCCTGCATTTATACAGTGCAGTGATACTTGGTTCATGCTCCAGGCTTATTGGTGACAATGAATCTCGTTGTCTTGAAACTTTCATGAATAAATATCCAGGTCATCATTTATATAATGCCTCATTACATACTTAAAGGATATTCCCAGATAGAGAGAAGTCAGGAAATGACACTTTCCTGTACTTACAATAATAACAATGCTCATGGCATTATACTTACTATCTAAGGAAGGATCAAAATACACACATCCACCTTAACCAGGTGCAAGATCAAAGGATGAATCAAAAAATAGAAAAAAGATCTGCACACTTTTATGTTCCCTTTATTTCAAAAAGTTAAAAAGCAAAAAACGTTGGTTTTTTTAACTTTTTGAAATAAAGGGAACATAACAGTGTGCAGATCTTTTTGTCTATTTTTTGATTATATTTAATATCAAAATTTGAAACATATTGGGAACAAATCCTCTGTAACTGTTGAAGACCAGCACTAAATGGACAAACATCACCAAATCATCTGCATACATTAAATGGTTGATAACAGTATTAAAATGCAGTCTGATATAACAGCTTTGATAAATCATCCATCGATAAAAGGAGAGAAAATGCTTCCCTGTTTGACTCTCTTACATACACTGAATGGGGCAGACACACAATTGCCCCATTTTACATACATTAATTGATGATACATTAATTTTCACTATAGGTTTATAAGCTCCTTGTTTTTGTAACTTAAATTAAAATATTTTTATGATTTACACAATTAAAGCATATTAAGAAATCACAAAAGATCATGAATAACATTACATTACATTTAAACTTTTATTCAGCTGTAACATTCAGTAGGCTAAATGTTATGTTCCTGTAATACCTTTTGGGCATTTACAGTTTATGGTAATATTAATATATTTCATTGTTTCATTTTAAAGACATTTTTGGGTATTTTTTTTTTTAAATATGCATTAAGCGTTGTTATGCTTATCCTTATGTCTGTGAAGATCTCAGTCTTTTAATAAAGATGTTTATATCATCTTTTATCATTAAAGTCTACACTGTAAAAAAAATTATTTGCTGCCTTAAATTTTTTGTTGAATCAACTCAGATTTACAAGTCATTTCAACTTACTATTATTTATCATGACTATGAGTTGTTTTAACTACAGATGAGTTGTTATAACTTGAAAAAAGTCAAATTCGTTGTTTAAGTTGTAGCAACTCATCTCTTGTCAAGATAAATAAAAGTAAGTTGACATGACTTGTAAATCCGAGTTGATTCAACAAAATTAAGGCAGCAACGATTTTTTTACAGTGTAGAAAATCTGTTTATACAAAGATTGATAAACTAAAGTGTTAAAAAAACTGAAGAGCATTGGCACAGAAACTTCAGAATACATTACAATACATTCAGCAATTGTTGATAACATGTGATATGATTTGTAATACAATAAAACTTATAAAGATAAACAGTAAAGAAGATCAGACATTAGTCATTACAGAGTATCACAAAACTTTATTCATGTCATCCCAAAACTTCAATATAATCACAAACATGATTGGATACAAAAATTAGTTTAAAGATGCAGAAAGTTTTAAAACAGACATTAACATCACCAACACCAAATGCAGCGATTGAAGCGTTTGATAAATGAGACTCAAAAGATTAGTCTGTGCATCTTAGTATTAAGTTTTCACAGGTCACATGATTATTTTAAAATGATTTCCTATGCAGAAAGAAGCACAAGTCATTTGACATTAAAGCTGTATATACAATACACTCTGTACAGTTCACAGATCAATAACAATCATATTTTACAGAAATATATACAACACAGAAAACTGAGCTTTAGTCCTTTTAAACCATACAATCACAGTCTTACAATAATTCACTACTGTTGTTTATCATTCAACAGTCAGTAGATTTGATCTGGTACACAAAAGACTTTAAAAGACATTAAAGATTCATAATCCTGCATGAGCTTTAGTTAAAACATGAATATTAGCTTGATGTGATGTTGTGGTTACAGTTACACTGACACTGTGGTTTCTCTATCTGAACATTCACTGATGTTTCTTTCAACATTGCTTCTCTATCTGAAGGTTCAATGGTGTTATTTTCACACGCACACATATTATAATCCTGTGGAGGTCTAGAAACACCCATATCATAATCATGTGGAGATCTAGATGGTTTCCGTCTCATCCAGAAAATCAACGCCACGATCACAATGATGAAACAGCCCAAGAGACCAATGATGACGGCAACAGATGAATTATCTTTTTGAAAAAAAAAATATATATATATATATATATTTAGAGGTGCATTTAAAGGTGTGCTACTGTATCATTAAGTGAAATATATATTATCTCACTATTTGGAAACTCTGCTTTGATCAGTTACACACAATAAGTACTTTTTTAAACCTTGTTTCACAAGTTTGCATTAACATGTAATCAATAGGGAATGAGATAAAGCATATTTGGCGTGCTGTCCGAGGGGAGGGCCTGAGCTCGGAATTTTAGCCCGAACCAAGGGTAGTCCCCCCTCTTTAACTGGGATAAATGAAACTAGATGAAAGTGAGGTGGAGGAGGGCTGCTACAAAAAATTTGTCAGAAACAAAGGTGAGGGACTACTAATTATAGGCACCTCTTTGCGCTGATTGGTTGGATCACATGACCATGCTCCTCCCAAACTTAGTTAAATTTCATTAAGTATCTAAAACTGTCAACTCCAATGAGTTAATCTGTGATCAATAATTACTTGAATAAGTTAATACCTAGGCCAGGAGTTTTTTCATCTTTGACACTGTCTGGTCCACCTGCTAACAGATTATAAAAACACTGTTAATAAACCCCAATACAGTATAATATATAACATAAACAATGTTTATATACCAGTACTAATACAACATTATTGTGTGGGAGTATGTTTAATTGAATATTTAGCATGAATTTCAGAATTTATTACACATTTGCTATTTAAATTGCTTTAATGACAGCAGAACTTAATCTGACATGAATTATCAGTGATCATATTGAATGAATGAATACCTCCGTCATCTGTATCAGGACCTGTAAACAGATTTTAAAATCACTGTTAATAGAGTCATGATAGATGTACAAATGTGGATTTATTTCATTATAAACAACATTAAAGCTGTTAAACTGTACCTGTTATGTTCACACTGAATTCTGTTGTCTCTCCTCCACAGTTGGTTTGTACAAAGAATTTGAATTTTGTTGTCATGGCTTTATTTGCAGTGTAAAGACATGAAAATCTCTCTTTTTTACAGGGATCATCTATGAAGTTCTCTCTACAGATGTCTGGGTCATTAGCTGCTGCTGTATCAATAAACTTGTACCACTTAGCGCAGCATCCTTCGTTCAGATGAGAGAATCTGCAGGTGAGAGTTATTTTATCTCCCACAGGTGCAGTCACATCTTCACAGTTAATTGCGATATCTGTAAAAGAACAGACGATGTTAAACTTGATGTACACAACTGAACAAAAATAATCATTTGTAACATAATAAATCAAATTATTCAACACAACAAGATTACAGATTATATCCAACTAGGTTTTCTATTTACACGTAAATCTGTGACAGTTTTTAATATTAATATAACTTAAAATACTATATTGAGCAAATATTAACATCAACACACATCATTACGGTCATATAAATTAATTTAAAAAACAATTTCAATTTTTCTTCACTTATGATCCATTACTCAATCATCTCAACTGTCAACACAAGACTGACTCCAGATCAGCTGATAATGTAACTTTAATACATTCACACAAAGCCTCAACCCACATGTACAGATAAAGACTTCAGATAAAGCATTAAACACACTTAAGTTTTATCATGAGAGTTAACAGGAAGAAATCAGCACTATATGATTTGACAGTGTTTATTTGTTACATGACTGAAGTGATTTCAACGTCACACACTGTTAAACCAACAAACGGACCATAAAAACTTCACCAGTAAAAGTGACTAACTGTAATTCAGAGTTTCTTATATGAATTTATTATATTACCATCATCAGCCTCACAGACAGCAGTGAAAGTCCAAACCAGCAGGACCAGTAGTCCAACATTAAAAGCACCCATCATCCAGCTCCTGTTATAAAGACATTATATCAATTTAGAAATTAAAATATATATATACAATTCAATAAAAATGTAAGGTCAAGTAAGGCGTCGGAACCAATATACGTGTTTTTTAATACCAATGATATTGGACCAACTCACTTTTTTCTAATTTGCGTCTGTCTGTTCACTTCAGGGCTTAAACTCCGTTACGCTTTTTAGCTACAGCTTTGACGCTGCTGCTTCCTCAAATCATTTATAGTCCATATAAACTAAACTCCATTCCGTGTTTTATCACTATCGCACTCCGCGACACAATAATGTAGGCTAATCACAGCTTTTAGGCTATACAAGCAATTGTAAAAGAAATATAGCCTAATACAAGAAACGGCATCTACTTCAGTAATGTTTTGGACCCACTTTATTTTCCTTCCGACGCATGAGTTTAGTCATGCACATACAATTAAAAACAATTACGCACCACAATCTTATTTTATGTTCGTGTTATTTTGATATCATATTATTTGATTAAATCCGAGGCCAGTCACATTTAGTGACATCAAACAACACACATAGCCCGAAGCCCGATGTAACCTTGTAGCCTAGAAAAAGCGCTTCACCATTATTACCAGGTTAGCAGTGTTTAACTTTTGCATATTTATACGATTTCACAATTCGCGCTTTAGCAACACCATGCACAATAATACAATCTGTATAATAAAACATCAAGATCAACATTAAAATACAGATTTTTTAAGTCTATGAAAACAAAGAAACAGAGACATAATCAACAAAACCATTCAAACAAATCAAGATCTTAATCAGAAATATTTACACATGTTTAAAGAATACAATAAAACACGCACTCATAATATTATTGAATGCGGTAATGTGTTAGTAAATGTAAATGCAATGATTTTCATAGTTTGGTTAAAGGTTGGTTACATTAGTGTCCACTTACTATTTGTCTTCACCATGAGGAGGTTTAAGGTCACAATGATCTTACTCCAGTGCGCTCAATCTTTTAAACATTAACAATACTTTCACTTTCAAAATGAGTAAATAGTTATGATATAATTATAAACTCGTGTTGAGTCTCTCAAACTTTTCCATTCATGCAGAGTTAAACTAATTCAACACTGCCTCCTAGCTGCAGAACATATACTGTAAAAAAACAACAACACACCAACCTTTTTTTTTATAAACGTCACTGCTTTCGTCATTATTTTATGCTGGTCTTTTGTTGGATATTTTAGTAGGGATATCATTATTTTTCCATTAAATTAACTTGAAACTTAAAGCTGCTTGCTCACTCACAATAAATCTATTCATCATATTTGAGCACATATTAAACAAATATGGTATGCAAATTTAAGGTTGTTTATTATCTTAGTATGATCAGGGTTGTATTCTAGAAAGCAGGGTTAACTTACCATCAGATTAACCCCTTTGGGGTTGATGAACCCCAAACTTGCTTTCTCTGTCGGTTCCAAAACACAATTTAAGAGTTAGTTCAGTCAACCCGCCTAAGTAACCCAGAGTTAACATCTGTTTCACACTTACTCCGTTTGGGTATGCTGGACATCATTTTTTACGTACCCATGACCATGTAATCAGATTACAGCAGGCGTTGATCTTGGGTACTGCAGGGCTACTGTACGTGTCCTGCAGAGTTTTGTGCCAACCCCAATCAAACACACTTGCATTTCATTTGTGTTATCCCTCATTGCGCAGGTTATAAAATGAGAGGCATTTTCAGATACCAATAAAGAGTTTTACAACCTCCTTCACATATACAGGCCATACATTTACAGACACACCTGTCACTCTCACTGTCATAATTTCTTGCCATCTTTGCAAAAAGCTGTAATTTTTTACCGTCTCATGAGTTGAGTGTTGTACAGATCAGTTTCAATCGTTCATTAAAATGAATCGATTCAGATGCGTCAGCGTCATTCGCGTATTTAGCAGAAATACACGCGTTGTGTAGCTAATCCCAGCTGGACATCGCAAACCATTTGTGTAAACGAGACGATAAACATTTCCTCGCTAGATATGATCTTGCTGCGACCTTTTACCGTCATGTATCCGTTTTGACGAATACGCGCATGAGCGCGCGCGATCGAGAGAGAGAGAGAGAGAGAGAGAGAGAGAGAGAGAGAGAGAGAGAGAGAGAGAGAGAGATACTGAAAACTGCAGATATACTGTCCGTTTCTCAATCCAAATGTGGATGCCTGCGTGTCGCATATGCAGGGTGCATGGGTAGACTGGGTACAGTTGAGACACTGTTGCATTTAGATTTTTCACACAAAAATAGATACTGAAAAGAAGTGAATTTCCACATGACATGCCACACGAAATTGTATTAGCTTGTAGACTAAGATATCAATCAATATTACCCATTAGTATTTCCCTGATATTTCCACTATTAGCTCATAAAAATAAGGTGCTTTTTGTCTCAACGTTGTCTAAATTGTACCTACAGGTATATGTGGTACAGTTGAGACACCCATTATTAATGATGTAAAGGTAACTACCGTTCATTGCAAATATAATAAAGACAAATAAAGAAAATAACATCTTGGCAACATGTTTGTTTATTCATCCATTGAAATTCATTCATTTTATTTTAATTAGCACTGGTTAAAATGTATAAAACAGGAACAAGATATTTCATGAACAGATATTGCAACAGTACAAATGGAAACATATTCCACTAACAACACTAACAATGTCAAAATTAACAGTAACCAACAAAGGAAAAAACTGATTCGGGTGTCACTTTCTCACTGATTTCATGTAATGTCATGAGAAAGTGTCTCTCAACTGTACTCCCTGGCCACCTCGTGCATTTCTGAAGATTTTGCAATAACCATGCATTACACAATATCATGAAATATGCCAGTTTTTAGGGCACAGAATAACATTTGTGATGATACCAGTAACGTTTAACAGTCACATGGACAATAAGCTATTTATCGTGGAGTGTGCATGGTGAAGTTAACTTCTTACCTAGAAAAAAACTTTTGCCGATATCTTTGGATCGGAGCCCTGCTGCAAAAACCAGCATGCAAGACCAGCATATGTTGTGTTTTGGTGCATCAGCTAAACCAGCACCAAACCAGCATTAGCACCAGCATCCCATGCTGGTCATACCAGCAAGACCAGCATATGTTGTGTTTTGGTGCATCAGCTAAACCAGCACCAAACCAGCATCAGCACCAGAATTAGCATCAGCTAAACCAGCACCAAACCAGCATTAGCACCAGCATCCCATGCTGGTCATACCAGCAAGACTAGCATATGTTGTGTTTTGGTGCTGGCATGTTGGTGACCACCAGCTAAACCAGTATTAAACCAGCATAGACCAGTTAAAGTTTCCAGAGCACATAGCAAGGACGTAACATCTGACTCAAAAAAAGCAAGTTTCGGCGGCCTCACTGATGTTTTTAGTGGCTCTTCTTTCACACAACCCTTTAATGCCAAGGAGCCTGAATGCCCGATGCACAGATTGACTTAGAAAGCCCCTGCAGCCCACTTCTATTGGCTCACAGCGGGCCCTCCATCCACTCTTTCTGCATGCCTGAACCAACTCAAGATATTTGGCCTTCTTCCTTTCGAAAGCCTCCTCCATCCTGTCCTCCCAGCTAGGGGACAGTAAAGGTGTATGAAGATCAAAGACCCGAAACACCCTATGACCCTGTCCTTCACTGAAGATGTGTCCAAACTGCACCTGTTTCAAATCATGCTGGTTTGATGCTGTTTTTTTCAGCAGGGAGATGCATCCGTTGTTCTAATTTCCCACGATCAAAGAGGAAACTAATATGCATGTGCACAGCAAAATCACAACTTGTGCTTGCTGCGCACGCAAGTTATTTAAGGTGTCTCAACTGTACCCAGTCTACCCTTCTATACGTCATCATGCCTGATTTATTCAAGTTAACTGAGCATTACATTCGCAAGTCATGAGCATATTACAACAATTTACTATTAACTAAGAATAAAAGACAACTTTATAATTGTTAATAGACAGTCTTCATAGCGTATGCAGTCTAGAAATGCAACCCCAGGACGATGCAGCCATCGGATTGAGAAATGGCCACTGTGCTTAGTTTGGAGAGTACGGGTGTGGAGCTCTCTGCACATTCAATCAATATTATCACTCCTTAAAGGAAAACACCACCGTTTTTCAATGTTCTTACCTTAACTCAATGTGTGTGTTTATGTGTTAGCATTTAGCCTAGTCCCATTCGTTCCTTAGGATCCAAACAGGGATGAACTTAAAAGCCACCAAACACTTCCATGTTTTCCCAATTGAAAGACTGTTACATGAGTAGTTACACGAGTAAGTATGTTGGAACAAAATATTTTTTTAAGCGAATAAAAAAACTATATTTTATGGCGGAACTTGCCGAGGAAGAGCACTTAGGTCCAATCTCATTTCTCTGTCTTACCCCTTCCCCTTTCTCTTCGTCTTCCCCTTGTCCCTCGAAACCAGGGAAAGGGGTAAGACCATTTGTGTCACCTTCCCTTGCCGCTACAGCCCGAAACAGACAAGTGTTGACATAAACATAGAAGATGCCGTCTTCTTAGGTTGTGGTATCGATTGCCTGAGCTGAGCTCAACAAGCGCATAACTTAGCTACTAGTTAGCGCCTAAACTAGCGATTCAAAACAAAACATTCATAAAACCTTCATAAAACATGAGTGTCATAATATAATATCAATTAAACTGCTGAAAATAACGTTACTTTTATTTGTGCGACTCCTTGACAGTTCGACGTTCAGCTATAAAACATCTTGATGGCGGCTCTCCTGAGAAATTCCTACGTTAACGTTTACCCCTCTCTTTCAAGTGTGGTCCAAATCACATTTCTTTTCAAGGGCTATGTATCCCTACGCCTTGGCCCTAACCCTTGATCAAACTGAGAATTTGTACGCCACTTCGCCTCACATGAACTCGCAAAACCGAGGGGTAAGGGATAAGACAGAGAAATGAGATGCACCCTTATAGTTTGCAGTATTTTGACCATGGGTGCAATAATATTGGCGGACGTTTGAGCGAGTAGTCAGAAGTGATGTTGTTACTGCGCGCCAAGGTCGAAGTGCTGCAAACTAAGTGGTCTTCCGCTATACAATATAGTGCTTATTTGTTTATATCAGCTTAAAAAAAATCGGCATGTTTTATTTTGTGCCACCATACTTACTCATGTAACTACTCATGTAACAGTCTTTAACTCTTTCCCCGCCATTGACGAGATATCTCGTCAATTAAGAGAAAACGCTTCCCCGCCAATGACGAGATTTTCCGTCTTTCCGCAATACCGCTATTATTTTCCGCAACTTTTTAAAACCGGAAGTATTGCCCTATGGCAAGCTGCTGCATGTCCGTGTCTGTTTTAAAGATCGCTCTGGATGGGATCTCTATGAAAAGTCCGTCACAAAAATGGAATTATTTTTGCTTTTTGCTCAAAATATGGTGTTTTTGCAAAAACCTACCCATATTCAAAAGCTGATTGCAAAAGAACCACTAAAGGTAGGAAGAAACGTTTTTTTTTTGTTTGAAAGCAGAGGGTCTGTTCTTTCATTTGGTATATTGTATGTTTATTTATTTAAAGAAGAACATTTTCTGGAAGGCATTAAACTTTGGTGAAAATCATGAAAAACGTTGGCGCTGGCTGGCAACTTTTTTTAAAAACGCTGGCGGTGAAAGAGTTAAATAGAGAAAAAACATGGAAGCGTTTGGTGGCTTCTAAATTCATCCCTGTTTGGATCCTAAGGAATGAATGGGGCTAGGCTAAATGCTAACACATTCACAACGAGCTGTAAAAACATTAAGTGCATGCATTGAATAAAGATATGTATTCACTCGACTAAGTTGAGAACTGTTGTGTTTTCCTTTAATTATATGAAATGAACAAAAAAGACACTGTCAGGACAAACATTTGTTTTTGTTTCCTGCATTTAACAAAACTATTTTTAATAATAATTTAAATAAGAATAAAATAAGCTATAAAATAAATTGTAAGCTCTGGCAGGCCACATAAAATGAGGGGGCCGGCCGCATTTGGCCAGTGAGTTTGACACCCCTGGTTTAAAGCATTAGTTTACATTCCTTCACACCATGGAGGTTAAGGTCTCAAGTTTCTGTGGAAGACAGAATGAAATCACCTCAGCAACTGTTTCTGAACACACAGACAGATTGTCTTCATTGTTTGCCTCAAACTAAAAAAAAAACTAAAAGCATGAACTTCTATAAATAGTTTTTGTTCATAGTATTCTGTCTACTTCATTTGGACATCTGTGTGGAAAACTTTGTGTGCTGGCTTCAATAAGAGCACTTTTTTTCCCTATACTGTAGAATATAGTCAGACATATGGTAAGCTTTTAAATGAGTAGTAATGCAGTGCACACATACCCAGTGTCAATTGCTTAGAGAAGCCAGCAGCATGGTCAAACTGTACAGCACCTTGGATCCCATCCATAACTTGCGGCCCTTTGTTGCTATTGAGAGGGAATTCCTCAGCCACAGTAAATTTTGGAAGAGGTGAATGGCCCTCCAACAGTTTTTCTTACTTCACTAATTTTCCTGTAAACCAAGACTTTGAACCGGTTCACGGAACGAAAACGAAAACCAGAAACTTTTGATGTTTTGCAAGGAACAGAAACGAAACCAGAAACTTTCAAAAAATATATGTTCCGGAACAGAAACGTTTATTTAAAATAATGGTAACCGGTTAATACCATTTTTTTTTTGTTCTTTTACAAGATTTCTGTCAAATAAGACTCTGTGAAGTTCACATCCGGTCGTCGTTGACTCATCGGAGATATGAGAAGCTTGCCACTAGCAAGTAGTCTACTGAAGCCCAAGTCTCTAATGCTCAAGACCCATAGTGTGGTTGCATGCGATTCGCGGATTAATATGTAAATTTAAGTAGGGTGAAAGTTGATCATTTGCACGTGTTTCAAAGGCTTGCAAATCAAATGTTACTGTAACACTTATGTGAGTTTAAACAATTTAACCACAAAAAGGCGCTAAAGTGAGCTATTTTCTTTACGCACAAACGCACATGTTGTTGGTTGTGTCCGGTTCAACTCCAATTAAACGTGATTATCCCTATGCCCTTCAAAGATCAGAACTCTTGATGGATAAACTCAGCCCCGCCGCTCCCATAACGCGCATCACGCGCTGTGCGTAGGGCATCACTTGCTGAGGGGGCACCAAAAATAATAGCCTAATGAAAAAAATTATAATGCTGAAATTATTTCATTAGTCTATAGAAATATTATTAGGCCCTTTATATCCATGTATATGTTACAAAAAAGGGGGAACGAGATAATTTAATGTCTCTAGTCTAGAAAGTATGCCCCCAGCCTTTGATGGTCCGTGCCGGTTGATCGCGCGGGCGCCTGACGAAGTTTGACAGAGGCCGTTTCTCAATCCGAAGGCTGCAGCCTCCAGAGGTCGCATTTACAGGCTGCATACGTCATCAAAACTTTCTTATTTCGTAATATTAACGATTATAAAGTGAACTATTATTCTTAGTTAATCGTAAATTGTTGTAATATGCTTATGACTTGCTAATGTAATGTTCAGTTAACTGAAATAAACCAGGCTTGATGACGTATGCAGCGTGCATATGCGACCTTGCGCAGGCTGCAGCCTTCGGATTGAGAAACGGCCAGTCAGTAGGCAACTTTTGGAAATGGTCCCGAAAAGACAGCAGGAGTCAGGATCGGAAAAAAGAAAAAGGAAGAAACTTCGGGATGATGCCCGTGCATCACTTGCAGGTAAGTCCATCATGTTTAATCACTCTTAAATAAGGGAAATGCGCATGGGCTGCAGCTGCTGCTAATCGTAATGCGCCTCGAACTTGCTGTGCTGATATTAATGTTTAGCAAACTATGTTGTTATAATTTATAACTTCAGTGCAAGCTAAACTGTAAAACATTACCTATGCATATGCATTTTACAAATAACTGACGCAGCTGAACTTTCTTTACTACGTTTCTTTAGATATTGAGCAGAAGTTTATTTTGTGGTTTATTTTGACGTGACGGTGGTTAAAACTTTCTCAGTAAAAGTTAACGTTAGCAGTCAGTGCACATGTTACAATTCATCACTTTAAATATATATAAATATAAAACGTCATGATATGAAGCAAACATTACTGTGGCACTTAGTTCTCTGAATCTTTGTTTTATTTAAGAATATTGAGTATTCTTGTTTACTTATTGATGTTTATTTAATGTAATTTATTTAAAGTGACATTGTACTTGGGAAAACCATGTCTGGATTATTTTGATAATTTAAGTTTGGTAATTTTTTCTGTTTTGCTATTTTATAAAAGTTTCACTTTCAAATGTGTAGTGTGTGTTGGCTAAAGCTGTGAAGATTTTACTTTCTGCTATTAAGTTATATGTTTGGCAATAAAAAATTAAACTGGCAAAAACAAACGTTGTTTTTCTCAGGGTCGGGGTGGGGGGCATTATAAAGGAATTATGCTTAGGGCACCAAAATGGCTAGCAGCGGCACTGGATAAACTATAGAGAGAGTTGCGCTACTGTGTCTCATACTGTAGTCCATTAAAATACATTTGGTGAATAAAGCACTGAAAAACAAAGTAATTTTCACTTTATGTGGAGCGACTGTTTATGCTATATCTCCTTCCTGAAGCGCCGTTTGGAATTCGTCCTCCGTCTGTGTGTGTGCGCGTGTTTAAGTGCACTCAACAAATGTAGGCATGTCAGAATTACAGTTATGTAGCCTTTTTAATGTTTGATGACAAGATATACTAATAATTATAGACTAATAATTTAAGTTTAATGTCCTAAGGATCAGCCTACTTATTTGTATGCCCCACAGCTGACATGGAACATTATTAACCGTTTCAGGAACTTTATTTTTTTGTTCTAACCGGTTCAGGAACGTCTATTTTAGGGTTGAACCAAAAACCAAAAACGTTAAAATACTGTTTCTGTTCGGAACAAACCAATTGGGAAAAAAATCTGGTTCAAAGCCCTGCTGTTAACAGCATCACACATAAAATAAAGTGGTTGTTAATACTGACCATTTTGATTTATGTTTTTAGATTTTTCTTGGCAGCAGATTTTGTCTCAATCTGCTGCCAAAAACATTTGGAGTTGGGGTTGCATCTAAAAGGATCATCTTACTTATACCATGATATATATTTATATAAGTAACACACAGCAACACACAAATTACATTCCATGCATGCATATAAATATTTATATTATATTATATTACATTACATTACATTATATTATAATATTACCTTGTAACACATTTTAAATGGGACATGTCATGAAAATCTGACTTTTTCCATGTTTAAGTGCTATAATTAGATCCCCAGTTCCTCTATTAACCTAGAAAATGTAAAAAAGATCAACCCAGTAACTTAGTTTTGGTAAACCATTTTCTGCAAACTTGTGAAAAAATAAGTAATTGAAATGTGGCTCCCCTTGTGATGTCAGAAAGGGATAATACCGCCCCTTAATCCGCACTATCCAACCACAGCACTGCCATTTAGTGCAGAGATCAGCTCATGTACATTACAAACCTCAAAAACAGCCTACAAAGTGGCAATTTTAACATGTTATAATAAATTATCTATTGAGCTAGAACATCACATACGTACTCTGGGGACACCAAAAATACATTTTTCATCTTAACCCTTGTGTGGTGTTCGGGTCTGTGGGACCCGTTTTTAATGTTTACCAAAAGAAAAATAATGCAATTAATTGTTGTTTCAACCTCAGATTCATTGGCCTTGGCTCATTTTCTATAAAGAACATAAAAATAATCTACTTTAAAATGACTGTACACTGTACACCCCCCTACACATTTATATTACATTTGTGGTGTTCGGGTCCACTGGACCCGGGGGTAGTAAGAGAGTGAAAATTGAATGTGCTATGTAACTTTACTCTGTTTTTTCTCTTATATGGGACTCCTGTGAGTGCATGAGTGTGTTTGTATATATTTATGTACATATGTGATGGATGCATGTCAGAGTTTTGTCCTTCTGCACTTGCTGTAACAGCGCAAGGATACAGCATGTTATATATCAAGCATGAACACTTTTCTGCCCCCACTGTCCCAAACACTTTACCTTTGGTCTTAGAGGAACCATTCTACATTGTACCATTATATCCCTTATAAAAAATAACCATGGTTGTATTATAGTAAAAGTGTAGTAATCATGGTAAACTGGTGTATTGATTACTATTTGTAAAACCATGAGTTTACCACAAAACCTATGGTGTGTGTGTGTGTGTGTGTGTGTGTGTGTATGTGTGTGTGTGTGTGTGTGTGTGTGTGTGTGTGTGTGTGTGTGTGTGTACCTGGTAATTATCACGTTGTGGGGACCAATTGTCCCCACAAAGACAGGAATACCAGTGTTTTTGTGACCTTGTGGGGACATTTTGATGTCCCCATGAGGAAACAAGCTTATAAATCAAACAAGATGATGTTTATTGAAAATCTAAGGTACAAGAAAAGTTTTTGTGATGGTTGGGGTTAGGGAATGGGGCAGGTAAGGGGAATAGAATATACGGTTTGTATGGTATAAAATGCATTACGTCTATGGAATGTCCCCACAAAACATGGAAACCAGAACGTGTGTGTGTGTGTGTGTGTGTGTGTGTGTGTGTTTGTGTTTGTATGAGTGTGTGAGAGATAGTGAGAAATAGAGAAAGTAAAATTTTATATCCAAGCATTTTCATCATTTTAGGTTGTAGCCAAAAGCAACACATTGTACTGCAGTATGTGTGGACATAAGATGGACAGGAAGACACAGTATACGTCTATAAAATGCAAGAAATGCATATGCAACACAGCTACACAGTAAAAATCTGCTTCTTATGTATTGTGTAGGCTGACATGAACAGGTTATGTGTTCAGTGTGGATGATGTGTTATGATACCGCATCTTTTCAGATGGGGCTTGTGCTGTGTAGACGGACACAAATGTGTACAATTTCAAACTGAGTTCAAAGAATTAAACATCAAAAGTGATGAAAAACTTATTTGAGAAGAAAAAGTGATAAAAATACTTATTTTATATAAACATCTGGGGGAGAATAGAATTTTCTTCTCTTATTTCATATTATCACAAAAACGAATGGCACTTTAATCTATAAATAGTCCTCTACCAGTGGTAAATGACAAACATTAACCATAAATTATGTCTATATTACTTGCAATAAGGCTAAAGTAATCATCTGTAAACAATATTACATAAATTTGTATGACTGCATTGGTTTAAGATACGAATAAAACAGTGGGTCCACTAGACCCACAAACATTGTCTAAGTAACAGAAATATGAACACCACACGAGGGTTAAAAACATCTTGTGAAATGATCCCTTTATTATTTGTCATATTTTGAATAATTATTTTTTGCTTCTCCGCAGAAAAATATACGGACCTTGATATTTTCATTGTAAATGCAATTGGTTGATCGGCGCTGACATCACTTTTTTATGTGCACGCGTGTGGAGTAATCATAATGATCAAAGCCTGAGTTGACAGAGAAAGTTGATAAGCCGCTCCATGAGACCAATAAAGCCTGATAACATTGTATGCTGTCGTAGCAATAATTCTGGATTCTCATGAAAAACTTACATCAACTCCGTCGTTGGAATAGAAAACCACTGAGAAAGATGAAGTTACATCATCTGGAAAACAATTCACTGTTTTCTGTATTGTACTGTTTTCTATGACCTCTACATGGTTACTGATCTGTTGTTTGCAGTTGTTTGATATCTGTATTTGTGTTGATTTGTTGGACACAAGATGAAAGGTTAAACAATACTTTATTCACAGCTTTCTTTGCTCATATGTGAACCTTGACCACAAACCAGTCATAAGTTCCATGGGTATATTTGTAACCAAAAAATGTAGCATTATGACTGGTTGTATTTCAGGGTCACATAATGTTGCCATAGTGGAGGGCGCTGTACTATTGGGATGTAGAACAACTTTATTTGGCTCAGTCCTGTTTTTTATAAACATTTTAGGGTAACTGTTTAAAAATCTTGTAGGAAATGTCTTGCATTTGGTGAATGGGAATATATAGTAGTTAAATTTTGCATGTATATATATGTGTGTGATATTGCTCTTTTGTCTTTTCAGTACAATGCAATACAGTTTTTCTGAATTGCTAAAACACATTTTTTGAAACCATCACTCATTTTTTCAAAACCTTAAACACAAATCCCAATTTTAAACAAAATTCACAGAACCCCTGACTCTTCCAGCAAAATCAAACAATTGCTTCAAAACCATTTCACTTGTACTCAAAATCAAACTAAGCTTTCAAATCATACACACATAAGTCTATACTATAAAACACTACAAGCATCCATTAGACTCTACCTTAAAAAATGGAAAACACAACATCCAGGAGATCTGCTTACAGAAAAATATATGTTTATTGTACATAACAACACAATTGACAAATACTGTAAAAAAATCTCTATTACTGTAATCACAAGTTTAGTTCAGTGAATATAGTGAATACGTTACTGTAAGTACTGCAAGTAATAGTAAGTTTTCAATATTACTGTAAGCAGCACTTGTATTTTGTAAAAAGTCAGCAAACCAACTGCAAATTTTGCCAATTGCATCGTCTCTGGTGTCCTTTTCTTCCTCATACTCTTCATCTGCCTCTCAGACTGTTTCCAATCCACACAATTGGTAAAAAAATACCATTAGATAAAAGTGTGTAGAATTTTGAGTTGTTGTGTTTACTCGATGATATTGGTGTTTTAGTTGTGTTCAACTTTTGCCTGCCTGTGTTTAGCATTTATAAAACAAGTGCATTGCAGTGTGAAATGTGTGTTTTAGTGAGAAGTTTGTGTTTAGAATTTTGCAAAAAGAGTGCATGATTTGACAAATGGGTTTAGGCCACTATGAATTTGGTTCAGAGATTGGGTGTTAGTGTTTTAGCAATTCAAAAAAACTGTAATAAACAGTTTTACACTTTAAGTCTGAAAGCTTTTTACTCTTATCAATCAGTTTTACACAGGGTAAGATTAAGTTATACTTGTTAAACCAGTATAGTTGTTGAAGGCATGTCACACAGAGTAGATCAGATATAGCCTACAGTGTTTGTTTAAAACAAGTGAAGACTCATATTACAGAAGATCTGGCATTTGTTTAGATCTCCTTATGCCACTAAGATTTGGAGGAATAATGATTATATTTTAAGATGACTTTTAGAGGTTGTTTACAATTTAGTCTCTCTGACCCATTTTAATTCCTTTCATTGATAAAGGGAAATACTTCATATTCAATAACAACATTCAGTGGCTCTGAATGAGATGCCCCAGGTAAAATCATTTGTATTTTAGGAAGCAGGTGTGTTAACATTAACATGAACAGAACAATAGTGGAATGAGAAGAATTCATCAGTTTAAAGGTTCATTTAATGGAAAGTATGACTTTACCTGAACAGGTATAGGAAAGTAAACATGTTGAAACTCATTTTGAAACTGATCTATTTTAAGGATTGCGTGTGCGTAGAGTATAAAAGGGGCACATCTATGGAAAAAAACACACATGTATAAGTGCACAAGTGAAGAAAAAACTTCAGCATTTTATTCATGCATTTGCATTTTGTGCACAAACTGAAAAACTGATGTGAAATTATGTGGCAGCTGGATGCTGGTTCATATCCTTTTTCTTTGTTTTGTCTGAGTTGTGTGTGAATATAACGTGTAAAAACTCTAACAGTCTCCTTCATCTGTGAAGATTCTGTAAAGTTATATTATGACCAAAGGGGGACAGTTTTTGGAGACCAATGGGTCTTTGTACAGACTGACTCCACCGGCTCCAAGTTCTGGACACTGCTTTGTATTTCTTGGCAGTGAATTCTGCTGGTCTGGTGATTATATGCTTGTTACGTGTGAATCTTTTTTTCTTTCCTTTTTCTAACCTTGAGTTTGTTCAACCACCTTCATATTACAGGCCCCTGCTCCGGAGCAGGTTATCCCCAGAGAGTCAGTTGCTATGGTTACTAACATAACCCTAAAGTTACCTCTGTTTTTGGAATAAAACACAGAGGATATCCACTTGCTTACTCTTAAACCTACCCAGGTAAGTCACATAACCTGCTTTCTGAAATACACCTGCAGGACCATCTGAACCATCTTTGGGTTCCTCAATATTCTGCTTAATGCTCATCTGGGGTTTAGATAGAAAACTGAGATTTACACAACGCACGAGCAAAATAGGACTCAGATTTCATCAGACTAGCAGAAACTAATGGCAAGTAATACAGAGATCAGTGCCAGGAGTAAGAATTTTGAGCTCTGGAGTCAATCTGTAAAGAGCTTTGTCTAGTAAAGTAACTGTTCCCACTTTCCTAGTCGCTGTAAATAAAGAGAAAATAACATTGTTTTCATTGCTATCTTCTCCAAGTGTATTTTTAACAGCAACATGAGAAAAGCGGCAGCTCCCTTTCAGAGTTTACATCAAGAGCTTTGGTCTTTATAGGAAATACTTGCATAGTGATGATGACTTCAGATTGGTATTTGCTTCTGGTCTCATGATGTCTTTCTTTCTTTCTCTTCCACACTTTATGTCCAGTAGTCTGAGAGACCTCAGGCAGGACAGATTTATGATGCTCTGTGATGAAAAGATTTCTGCTTTGGTTTCTCTGTGCTTTGTGTGAGGGTTAAATTTAGACATTTTGTAGTACAAATCTTATGAAACCCTTTGCATACAGTTAGTTTTAAACTATTTGATCAGTGTTAAACGTATTAAATCAATCAACCAAACTTTATCATGGACACTCTCTCTGTCAAAAGCAGCAAAAACAAATACACAGCAGGTTGGCACACCAGCACTGACAAACATGTGGCTTGCATTACTCCATCATGGTAGCCTGGGAAAACCCAAACAACTTCTGGCAAATTTTGCTCTGCAAGTATTCTTGCAAAGAGGCCATTCAAGCCCATTTCTAATGCCAAGAAATCGCAGCACCAATCAAAAACGTTGGGGTGGGCTTTACACGATGACGACAGCGACGGTGAAGCAGATTTTGTACATTACACAGATGGATGCCGCCGTGGAACATCACTCGTACGAATCAGCTATAGCATCTGTTTTGAGCGATTTAAACTTTTCCTTTTCATTAAAACATGAGCAAAGAAAAACACTCAAAGCCTTCATATCTAAAAAAAGATGTTATCGCTGTCTTACCGACTGGATCCGGCAAAAGTCTGATATAGCTCTGTATACGTCATCTCTTTTATCGCTGTGATTGATTTTGGGTCTATCCAATAGGCTTTATGACCAGCTGCACTACTTCTTGAACTTCAGACAGCTCCTTGTTTCCTGTCTGCCATTATTGGACAAACTGATTAATCCAGGTGTGCCTGATTATTGTTGTTGTGACTACTGAGGTCAGGCACACCTGGATTAATCAGTTTGTCCAATAATTTGAGACATTGGTGACGCCCTTTTGGAAATAATTTTTTCTATGAAGCCTTGCCAGATCCACCAGGGTCACCGCTTAATGCATTGAAGCAACTGCCATGTGATTGGTTGATTAGATAAGTGCATTAATGAGAAATTGAACAGGTGTTCCTAATAATCCTTTAGGTGATTGTATATAAATGTTATGCATAACTAATGTTTTTTTATTTCACCAATTTTCGGTTTGTCTCTTATTTACTTTATAGGATAAGTGAAGAGAAACTCCAGAATACAAACAACCCATTCAGCAGTTATTCATCACATGTGATACATTTATAATACAATAAAATTTTAGACTGATAAAAAAGATCAGACATCTATCATTATAGAGTATATAAATAAACTTTATGTCGTCCCCCCCAAAAAAAACTGCAGTTAGGCAATATAATCATGAGAACATTTCGGTACATTTTATTAAAATTAGTTTAAAGATACAGAAAGTGTCAAAAACAGAAGTTAATATTACCAACGCCAAATGCAGAGAATAAAGCATTGAATAAATTAGAGAAATACAAGCAAACATAGTTTGGTCTGTGCATCTTAATAAGTCATTTTACATTTAAGCTGTATATACAATACAATCTGATAAAACAGATCAACAACAACCATATTTCACAGAAATATAAAACGGAGCTTTAGTCCTTTTATATCATACAATCAAAGACTCATAATCCTGTAACATAAATATTAGGTTGATGTGATGCTGTTGTTACAATGCTTCTCTATCTGAATGTTCATTGATGTTATTTTCACGTGCAACCATATTATAATCTGGTGGATGTCTAGACGTCTTCCGTCTCTTCCAGAGAAACAATGCCACGATCACAATGACGAAACAGCTCAAGAGACAAATGACGACAGCAATCGTTGTGTTATCTAAAATAAATTTTGATGTGCATTTAAACATGATTATGACATTGCAATCTCAGTGTTTTAGATCGGATCTCTTCAGTACTGCATATCTGAATCATGAGGTGAAATGATCTCAATATCTGGAAAACTCTGCTTTGATCAGTTAAACATTGGTTGCTATATTGGAGACGTTGTTAAGCATTTAAAACTTTTAAAAATAATTAATTTTCCAATGAGTTAATCTGTGATCAATGATTACTTGAATAAGTTCATACCTGTTGTTTGCACAGGAGGTTCATCTGAAGATTTAACAGATTAACAGATTTTTAATAAACTGTAATAAACCCCAAATATACAGTATAATATATAACATAAACAATGTTTATATACTGTTACAACATTCTTGTGTAAGACTAAAATGGGTTAATGTAATATTTAGCATGAGTTTATATGTATTTACTTTGATGACAGCAACTCAATCTGACATGAATTCAATAATCAGTGATGAATAAATATTGAATGAATGAATACCTGTGAAAACTTTAACAGCACCTGTAAACAGATTTAAAAATCAATGTTAATAGATTCATGATGAAAATGTATTTCATTACAAACAATGTTTTGTAATGTTTTAATAGAAGTTAAACTATACCTGCTTCATTTACAGTGAATAATTTTGTGTATAATCCACAGTTGGTTTGCAAAAAGAATTTTAATTTTGCTCTCATGGCTTTATAAGGACATGAAAATCTGCTCTCTTGTTTACAGGAATCACTACTGAGCTCCTCTCTACAGATTGTTGGGTCATCAGCTGCTTCTGTATTAATAAACTTGTACATCTTCACGCAGCATTTTTTGTTCAGATAAGAGACTGTGCAGTTGAGAGTTATTTCATCTCCCACACTTGCAGTCACATCTTCACAGTTAATTATGAAATCTGCAAAGGAACAGATGATATTAATTGTATACAACAACTCAATGAAAACATGTATTTTATGAAATGAATAAGAAATTAAATGAATTAAACAGCTACACTTATTGCTATAACTTATAGTTTCAATCACTCTAACAATCACTTTTACAAATAAATGTATTGCTTATTTTCTAATGTGTTATTAATCCTTTAGTTAACTTGCCAGTAAATAAAACTATACTATTATTCAATAAGCAGAGTAAGTCAAGTCACAAGTGCATTAACACAATCTGTGCGCTGTATTAATGTAAAACATGCCATGTATTTGCTGTTGATTTAAGGTCCAAAATAAACTCCATAATATATAACATGAACCATGTTTATATACTGTTATAACATTATTGTGGGAAAGTAAAAGGGTTCATTAAAAATTAAACATGAAGAAAATATATTTCAATTGGAGACGATAATTTGCGTCATCGTAGACTTTGAGAACTTTGCATATTGTTAAGATGTACTAACACACACTTACACACCAAAGGAAATGTAAAATAGTGAATCAGATAATAGTGGCTCTTTAACTGAACATTTAGCATGAAATTTATTAGATACTTGGTATTGAAAGTATTTCAATGAAGTTGTTGCTTTAATGACAACTGAATCGAACTAAACCGATCAAGAGCCCCATTCACTTTCATAGTAGGAAAAAAGAATACTATGGAAGTGAATGGGGCTCGTAAACGGATTGGATACAAACATTCCTCAAAATATCTTCCTTCATGTTCTCCAGAATAAAGGAATTTATACAGGTTTCTAACAACATGAGAGTTAGTACATTTATGTAAGTTAATTATGAGAATTTTTTTATTTTGGGTGAACTATCCCTTTAATGACATGCATACTCAATCTGACAGGAACTCAATAATCAGTGATAAATAAATATTGAATGAATGAATAATTGTATCAAAAGCATCTGTAAACAGATTTTAAAATCACTGTTAATAAATTCATGACAGATGTACAAATGTGGATTTATTTCATAATAAACAATATTAAAGCTGTTAAACTGTACCTGATGTGTTCACACTGAAGTATGTTGTCTTTGCTCCACATGTGGTTTGTAAATAGAATTTAAATTTCGTTGTCATGGGTTTTTTTGCAGTGTAAGGACATGAAACTCTGCTCTCTTGTTTACTGAGATCCTTGCTGAACTGCTCTTTACAGATATCACCAGCTGCTGCTGTATCAGTAAACCTGTACATGGTCGTGTAGCAGATTTGGTTCAGATAAGAGACTGTGCAGGTGAGATTTATTTTATCTCCCACAGGTGCGGTCACATCTTCACAGTTAATTTTGATATCTGCAAAAGAACATATGATATTAACTGTATACAACAACTCAATAAAAACCATAGGTGTGATTGGCAAAGGACAAAAAAGCAGGAAAATATACGGCACACCTTCCATGACGTGGCGACATACATATGCACACATGCACGCACGCGTGCACACACACACACACACGCGCACACACACACACACGCGCACACACACACACACACACGCACGCACGCACGCACGCACGCACGCACGCACGCACACACACACACACACACACACACACACATTTATATAAAATGAAATACAGTTGAAATATAATTTGGGCTCAAAGTTGATCGATCCGAGTGGCCAATCGTCAATGCGTGGGCAAGTGCCACCCTGACCATTATGTAGCCTTGCCACTGCATCAGACTGAACAAAATCATTTTGTGCATTTAAAAGTAAATACATCAATGTGGTGCATTTTGAGAGTAAAAATAAGTGACTAGATCTATGAGGATTTTTATGTTCTTCTAAACAAATGTATGCCCTTTTAGTAAAATCTTTGGTTGCATACTGTATGGTAATAATAAGGCACACAAGCCACATACACAATTTGATAAATGGGATTTGCTATTGGTCAAAACATGTTTAATGTTTATAGAATAATTAGTGGGGGCATTTAATACAGATTAATTATTGATTGCAACATTTGTTACTTAATTCAAATGTTATGACTTTCTGGAAAGGCAGTCAAGTGCATTTGTCTTTTGCATAGTTCTTTTGGCAAATTGGCACAGTCGAGCTACGCGTTTCACACACACACGCACACACACACACACGCACGCACACACGCGCAGACACACACACACACAGGCAAACCAGATCCATGAATGTGTGTGTTTGTCATTATATTATTCTGTAATCACAAGCATTACTGCCAGATTCACAAACCATTAAGAGGAGCAAACATATGCGTGTGTTCGTCAGGATGACGTTGGATCGGTTTGCGTAACTTATATGCGTGCGTTAACATAAGTGATTACAGAATAATAATGCAAGCAAACATTTTGACACAAACGCAACTTTATATTGATATTGCGAGACAGCATTTCACCTCGGCGAGAAATCTGATATTTACATTACTGGCATAGCCTGATTTGAAACGGACAGTTTTGTCAAAGCAGCAAACACCTGGCGGGTTCTCTTTATTTTCTTACTACTAAAATGCTGTTTGTCTCTGCCTATTCCTTCTATCCATGCCCAGCGCCACTGATTTAGGTCCTTTATCAATTAGGTTGTCTTACCTAGGCTTCATAAACGTACTCTTCATCCTGCTGACAACGTTAACTTGTTACGGCCGCGCGGCATCTGTAGCTGGACCTCAGCCGCACCTCAAAGACCCCTCCCCATTCTACTTCTGATTGGCTAGTTTGTTAGTTTGGTTGAGAGTGAAAGATGTGTTTCTCTCATACTATTTGTTGGCAAACGCATGTTTTTTTTTAATTCGCAGCCAACAACACACGCCGGAGATCTGACTGCAAGCTCTTTGGTGAGCTCTGCTTTGAATGAAGTTCAAATAAATAGACTAATGCGTAGTGATATGCGGTTATTTATAACGGTGCCTTGCAACCCCCCACCCACACACAAAAAATTGGATTTGCATGATTCACGAAAGCCTCATTTTCAGGTGGGAAAAGCCGGAATTCCGGATTTATCCGGAAGAATCACACCCCTGAAAAACAAGTATTTTATGGAATGAAAAAGAAATGAGAAATTAATTAAACATCTAGATTTCTTGCTATTTGCTAACTTATAGTTTTTTAAAGCTATTTATTTTTGAATTTTTTTATCACTCTAACAATCACTTTTCCAAATAAATGTATTGCTTATTTTCTAATGTGTTATTAATCCTTTAGTTAACTTGCCAGTAAATAATAACTATACATGAACAATGTTTATATACTGTTATAACATTATTGTGTGATAGTAAAAGGGTTCATTAAAAATTAAACATGAAGCAAAATATATTTCAATTGAAGACAATAATTTGCGTCATCGTAGACTTTGAGAACTTTGCATATTAAGATGTACTAACACACACTTACACACTTAAGGAAATGTAAAATAGTAATTCAGATAATAGTGGCTCTTTAACTGAACATTTAGCATGAAATTTATTAGATATTTGGTATTAAAAGTATTTCAATGAAATTATTGCTTTAACGACAACTGAATCAAACTAAACCGATCATGAGTCCCATTCACTTTCATAGTAGGAAAAAAGAATACAATGAAAGTGAATGGGGCTCATAAACAGACTGGATACAAACATTCCTCAAAATATCTGCCTTCATGAATTTATACAGGTTTGTAACAACATGAAAGTGAGTACATTTATGCAAGTAATTTTGGAAAATTTACATTTTTGTGTGAACTATCCCTTTAATGACATGCATACTCAATCTGACAGGAACTCAATAATCAGTGAGGAATAAATATTGAATAAATGAATAATTGTGTCAAAAGCATCTGTAAACAGATTTTAAAATCACTGTTAATAAATTCATGATAGATGTACAAATGTGGATTTATTTCATAATAAACAATATTAAAGGTGTTAAACTGTACCTGTTGTGTTCACACTGAAGTATGTGTATTCTCCTCCACATGTGCTTTGTAAATAGAATTGGAATCTTGTTGTCATGGCTTTATCTGCAGTGTAAGGACATGAGAAACGTCTCTCTTGTTTAAGGAGATCCTTGCTGAACTGCTCTTTACAGATATCACCAGCTGCTGCTGTATCAGTAAACTTGTACATGGTCGTGTAGCAGTTTTGTTTCAGATAAGAGACATTGCAGGCGAGATTTATTTCATCTCCCACAGGTGCAGTCACAACTTCACAGCTAATTATGATATCTGCAAAGGAACAAATGATATTACAGTTTTTCTCGATTGCTTAAACACTATAACCAGTCTTTTAAACTAAAATTTCTAAACCATAACGCCATTTTTCAAGAAGCACAATCATTTTTCTGAACTATAAACACTACTCCCCTGCTTTAACACATGAGTCTCACCCCATGGCGTCAATATTTGACGACACTTGACCATGCGTCAATATGTTGACGCGGAGGGTATACCTTTTGCGTCATTTTTTGACGAACTGGGGACTTCAATACTATTACGTCCGTTGCATTCTCTTTCCTATTTTCTTACCATTTTCGCGTCGGTTTAGGGTTAGATTTACATAATGACATCCCTACCCAAACCTAACTCTAACCCCAACGCTAGGTGACAACTGTTTAATTTCGCGTACACTGTTTAATTTTGCGTAATCTAACCCTAAACCGACGCGAAAATGGTAAGAAAATAGGAAAGAGAATGCAACGGACGTAATAGTATTGAAGTCCCCAGTTCGTCAAAAAATGACGCGAAAGGTATACCCTCCGCGTCAACATATTGACGCATGGTCAAGTGTCGTCAAATATTGACGCCATGGGGTGAGACTGTGTAGGGTAAACTGTTACTTCAAAACTCTACACACAAATCCCTACATTTCTCAGTGCTTACACCATCTGGTCATATGGAAAACACTAGCATTCAATACTGTTCACTCAAGTCAACACAGCTTAGACTCAATTAGCAAACAATTACCAAGGTGAAAACACTAAGAGTCAAAACTGAACACACATCAATCAGATCCTTCAATAGATAAAAGGGCCCAAATCAGTTCACTGAGCTTTGAAACAATGAATCCACAGAGAAATGAAGGAATAGGTCGAGGAGAAGGAGGAGGAGGAGGATGACGTGGTAAAATAGGAGGAGGGAGACGAAGGGCAAGGTGACAAGCAGTCTCAGATGAAATTCGAGCTACTCTAGCTGACCATGTCCTTGTTCATGGTATGACTATGAGGGAGGCTGAGCAACGAGTAAAACATAATCGCTTCACTGTTGGTTTTTTAGGGGGAGAACCACAAGCAACTTACCAGTTTTGGATATATTGTTTTGAATTTATTGCACCAGTGTGTAAGACTATGTTGTAGTGTGTGTGTGTTTGAAAGCTTGTGAGTGATGTCTGAGGGAAAAGTTTGGTTTTTCAGTAAGAGTGAATGGTTTTGAGTGTAGAGCTTCATTTTGACCTAAAAATATGATGTTTGGAGTATTGGGTGATATGTTATGCAATTGTGGTTACTGTTTTGAGAATATGAGGCATAGTTTCAAGAAATGTGTTTAAGCAACTGAGACAAACTGTAAACATAAATCTGTGACTGTTTTCAATGTAATGTAATGTAACTTAATATTTGCTCATTATAATGTATTAACACATCAACACACATCATCACTGTCATCTTAAATTAATTAAAAGTGATTTCTGTTTCTCTTCACTTATGATCCATCACTCAACCATCTCATCTGTCAACCCAAGACTGACTCCAGATCAGCTGATAATGTTAGTTAATACATTCACACAAAGCCTCAAGACACAGATAAAGACTTAAGATTAAACACACTGTTAAACCAGCAAACTGACCATACAAACTTTACCACTAAAAGTGACTAACAAGGTTTCTTATATGAATTTATTATATTACCATCATCATCCTCACAGACAGCAGTGAAAGTCCAAACCAGCAGGACCAGTAGTACAACATTAACAGCACCCATCATCCAGCTCCTGTTAGAAAGACATTATATCAATTTAGAAATTAAAATATATATATAATAATCCAATTAAAATGTAAGTCAAGTAAGGCCTCGGAACCAATATACATTTTTTAAGACCAATGATATTGGACCAACTCACTTTTTTTCTAATTTAGCGCATAGCCTATGTCTATTCACCCCGTTACGCATTTTAGCTACAGCCTTGACTTTTACGCTGCTGCTTCCTCAAATAATTTAGAGTCCATATAAACTAAACTCCATTCCGTGTTTTATCACTACTATAGCACTCCACGACACAATACGGTAATAAGCTTTTATGCTATACAAGAAATTGTTTAATAATAAAAGAAATAGAATACAAGAAACGCCATCTACTTCAGTAATGTTTTGGACCCACACATATTTTATTTTGCCATTTGACGCCCATGAGTGTAGTCATGCACATAATATTAACAACAATTACGCACCACAATCTTATTTTATGTTCGTGTTATTTTGATATCATATTATTTGATTAAATCCGAGGCCAAACAACACACATAGCCCGAAGCCCGATGTAACCTTGTAGCCTAGAAAAAGCGCTTCACCATTATTACCAGGTTAGCAGTGTTTAACTTTTGCCTATTTATACGATTTCACAATTCGCGCTTTAGCAACACCATGCACAATAATACAATCTGTATAATAATAAAACATCAAGATCAACATTAAAATACAGATTTTTTAAAGTCTATGAAAACAAAGAAACAAAGACATAATCAACAAAACCATTAAAACAAATCAAGATCTTAATCAGAAATATTTACAAAGGTTTAAAGAATACAATAAAACATGCACTCATAATATTATTGAATGCGGGTGTGTGTTAGCAAATATAAATGCAATGATTTTCATAGTTTGGTTAAAGGTTGGTTAGGCTACATTAGCGATCACTTACTGTTTGTCTTCACCATGAGGAGGATAAAGCTCACAATGATCTTTCTCCAGTGCGCTCACTCTCTTAAACATGAACAATACTTTCACTTTCGAAATGTGTAAATAGTTATGATATAATTATAAACTCGTGTTGTGTCTCTCAAACTTTTCCATTCATGCAGAGTTAAACTAATTCAACACTGCCTCCTATCTGCAGAACATATACTGTAAAAAAACAACACCACACCAACTTTTTTATATACGTCACTGCTTTCGTCATTATTTTATGCTGGCCTTTGATGGATTTTTTAGTAAATTAACTTGAAACTTAAAGCTAACTGCTTGCTCACTCACAATGAATTTATTCATCATATTTGAGCACCTAATAACAACTACGCTATGTAAATTTAAAGTTGTTTAGTATGATCAGGGGTGTATTCTAGAAAGCAGGGTTAACTTACCATCATATTAACCCCTAATTTTGGGCTAATGAACCCAAAACTTGCTTACTCTGTCGGTTCCAAAGCACAATTTAAGAGTTCGTTCAGTCAACCTGCCTACAGTAACCCAGAGTTAACACTTGTTTCGCACATACACCGTGTTTTTTATGTTTCATAATTTTTTATGTACCCATGATGACCATGTTAACAGGTTAGAGCAGGTGTTGATCTCATGGGTCCTGGAGGGCTACTGTACGTGTCCTGCAGAGTTTAGGGCCAACACACTTGCATTTCATTTGTGTTATCCCTCATTGAGCAGGTTATAAAATGAGAGACATTTTCAGATACCAATAAAGAGTTTTACAACCTCCTTCACATTATATACAGGCCATGCATTTATCAGACACACCTGTCACTCTCACTGTCAACATTTCTTGCCATCTTTGCAAAAAGCTGTGATTTTTTTACCTGGCTTTGAGTGACTGATTGACAGAAAGACGCCTCATGAGTTCAGTGTTGTATAAATCAGTTTCAATAAGTAATTGAAATTTGTCTCCCCTTGTGATGTCAGAAGAGGATAATACCACCCCTTAATCTGCACTATCCAACGACAACACTGCCATTTAGTGCAGAGATCAGCTCATTTGCATTTTAAAGGACACACCCCAAAAAAGACACATTTTTGCTCACACCTACAAAGTGGCAATTTTAACATGTTATTATAAATTATCTATTGAGCTAGAACATCACATACGTACTCTAGGGACACCAAAGATACATTTTTCATCTTAAAAACATCTTGTGAAATGATCCCTTTAATATTTGTCATATTTTGAATAATTATTTCTTGCTTCTCCGCAGAAAAATATACGGACCTTGATATTTTCATTGTAAATGCAATTGGTTGATCGGCGCTGACATCATTCTTTTATGTGCACGCGCGTGGAGTAATCATAATGATCAAAGCCTGAGTTGACAGAGAAAGTTGATAAGCCGCTCAATGAGACCAATAAAGCCTGATTATATTGTTTTGGTTTTGTCAACTCGAAACTAATCCTGTAACCTTGAGTTTGTTCAACCACCTTCATAGTACAAGCCCCTACTCCAGAGCAGGTTATCCCCAGACAGTCAGTTGCTATGGTTACTAACATAACCCTAAAGTTACCTCTGTTTTTGGAATTGAATGCATTAGGACTCAGATTTCACCAGACTAGCAGAAACTAATGGCAAGTAATACAGAGATCAGTGCCAGGAGGAAGAATTTTGAGCTCTGGAGTCAATCTGTAAAGAGCTTTGTCTAGTAAAGTAACTGTTCCCACTTTCCTAGTCGCTGTAAATAAAGAGAAAATTACATTGTTTAGATTGCTATCTTCTCCAAGTGTATTTTTAACAGCAACATGAGAAAAGCGGCAGCTCCCTTTCAGAGTTTGCATCAAGACAGGAAATAGGGCATAGTGATGATGACTTCAGATTGGTATTTGCTTCTGGTCTCATGATGTCTTTCTTTTTTTCTCTTCCACACTTCAAGTCCAGTAGTCTGAGAGACCTCAGGCAGGACAGATTTATGCTGTCTGTGATGAAAAGATTTCTGCTTTGGTCTCTCTGTGCTTTGTGTGAGGGTTACATTTAGACATCTTGTAGTAATATCCCATGAAACCAATTGCATATAGTTAGCTTTAAACTATCTGATCAGTGTTAAACGTATTAAATCAATCAACCAAACTTTATCATGGGCACTCTCTCGGTCAAAAGCAGCAATTACAAATACACAGCAGGTTGGCACACCAGCACTGACAAACATGTGGCTTGCATTACTCCATCATGGGAAAACCCAGACAACTTCTGTCAAATTTAGATTTGCTCTGCAAGTAGTCTTGCAAAGAGGCCATTCAAGCCCATTTCTAATGCCGAGAAATCGCGGCACCAATCAGAAACATTGGGGTGTGTTTTACAAGATGACGACAGCGACGGTGAAGCAGATTTTGTACATTACAAAGATGAATGCCGCCGTGAAACATCACTCATTCGAATCAGCTACAGCATCTGTTTTAAGCGATTCAAACTTTCCCTTTTCATTAAAACCCGAGCAAAGAACAACACTCGAACCCTTCATATCTAAAAAAAATGTTATCGCTGTCTTGGATCCGGCAATAGTCTGATAGCTCTGCATACGTCATCTCCTTTATCGCTATGATTGGTTTTAGGTCTATCCAATTGGACAAAGAGGCATTTGAGAGACATCCATTGGTGACACCCCTTTAATGATCTGTCTATGAAGCTTTGCCAGACCATTACTTAGTTTCTACTGAGAATGGTCTGGTTCTAACCAAGGAGCAATCGCATGCAATCATTATAAGCTACATAAAACTTCTGCATGCTTCTCATACTGTACTGCTGCCACAGATGGGCAGAATACATAAGGATATTTACCAATTTCTCATTCTTTCTTGATAAAAAAAATGTCACAGAGAGCAGAGAAAATAAATATTAAGTTAAATATATCAACTTTTTAAAGAAACATTTCATATGTTGACGTGATGTCAAAACCTGTCACCAAGTAAAAACCCAGACTACATCAAACACCACTACAATGACTCCACTGTAAAAAAAAACTTTGCTGCCTTATTTTTTTTTTGTAGAATCAACTCAGATTTACAAGTCATTTCAACATATTATTATTATCCTCACTACAGATGAGGTGTTATAACTTATAAATTAAGTTGACTTTTTCAACTCTTTTTTATAAGTTGTAGCAACTCATCTCGTGTCAAGATAAATAATAGTAAGTTGAAATGACTTGTAAATCTGAGTTGATTCAACAAAAAAAATTTTTAAGGCAGCAAAGATTTTTTTACAGGGTTTAAACACAAGCTGTTGAGTTTTTTTAAGTAACAGAATCTTAAGAAATCACAGAAGATAATGAATAACATTACATATTATTTCACTAGTTCGCCTGCGCATTCAGATTTGAATGATTAATGCTAAATGAACTTGGCTTGCAGCTGAGCTCTGAACCTTTAGAGAGAGTGAACCTGAGGTCAGGGTTCGTTCCCCAAGTTTAACCCCCTGCAACAGAACTGCACAGAGGAAGAAAGAGAGCATTGAAGGAGGAGATGGGGAGGAGGAGGAATGCCAGAAAAACTGCAGCTGGACCTGGAGGCCGGAAGGCTGCCTTATATGCGCCGATAATGATGATTGACAGACCTAAATGTTTAGGCTCCCTTTCGAACCTACGTTTAGAACTACAATCAAACATTTGTTCAGCTGTCCTATTCGGGTAATGTTATGTTCATGTAATACTTTTTGTGCATTTACAATTTATGGTAATATTAACACATTTGAGTGGTTTATTTTAAAGACATTTTTGCTTATTAAAAAATACATTTGTGTTGTTATGCATATCATTACATTGTCATATTTCTGTGAAGACCTCAGTCTTTAAATAAAGATGTTTAAATCATCTTTAAAGTCTATGAAATGTGCTTACACAAAGATTGATAAACTAAAGTGTTAAAGTGTTAAAGTGAAGAGCATCAGCAGAAAAACTTCAGAATACAAACAATAAATTCAGTTGTTCATCCTTTGTGATGATACAATTTATAATACAATAAAACTTAAAACTGTATAAAGAAGAGACATCAATCATTACAGTGTATCACAAAACTTTATTCATGTCATCCCCACCCTCCAAAAAATGCAGTTAGGCAATATAATGATGACAAATCTGGTCGGTGAATGTTACAAAGTTTCAAAACAGACATTCACATCAACAACACCAAATGCAAAAAAAATAAAGCACAAAAACAATCACCCACAAAGAAGGGGCTGGAGGGCTACAGTGTTCAAAACAGTAACCAGAATGTCAAAAAAAGTATATAAAAATCAAAGGTGCTCTTTGGCAAATAAGCAAAATCAAAAATAACAAAAGGACACCAAGGCACTCTTCTTAATAATAAAACTGCTTTAATAAAGGTGCTAGTTCATAATGGAACTTAAAAATACAAACATGTTTCAGCCTACATCTAGGCCTTCATCAGGGTAAAAGTTGTACTAATGTATTAACAATGATTAGTTGTACTAATCATTTAAAATGATTATCTTTAACATATGAATATTCACAGAAGATAAGCAAGTTCATACTTCAGCTGTATATACAATACAATCTGTACAGTAAACAGATCAATAATAAACACATTTCACAGAAATATATACAAAATAGAAAACATAGCTTTAGTCCTATTAAACCATACAATCACAGTCTTATAATAATTCACTACTGTTGTTTATCATTTAACCGTCAGTAGATTTGATCTGGTACACAAAAGACTTTAAAAGACATTAAAGATTCATAATCCTGAATGAGCTTTAGTTAAAACATGAACATTAGCTTGATGTGATGTTGTGGTTACAGTTACACTGACACTGTTTCTCTATCTGAACATTCACTGATGTTTCTTTTAACACTGCTTCTTCATCAGAAGGTTCACTGATGTTATTGTCACACACACACATATTACAATCCTGCGGAGGTCTAGAAACACCCATATCATAATCTGGTGGAGATCTAGACGTCTTCTGTCTCTTCCAGAGAAACAATGCCACGATCACAATGACGAAACAGCTCAAGACACAAATGATGACGGGAATCGTTGTTTTATCTTGTTGAAAACATATAAAATATATTAAGAGGTGCATTTAAACATGATTATGACATTGTTTAAAACATAAAAACAATCTCAGTGTATTAGATTGGATCTCTTTAATATATTGCAAGTGAACTATGAGACAAAATTTTCTTAATATTTAGAAACGTTGCTTTGATCATTGGTTGCTATATTACAACTTGTTATGTATTTAAAACGATCAACTCTTTAAAATGTTTTATTTTTCAATGAGTTAATCTGTGATCAATAATTACTTGAATAAGTTAATACCTGTTTGGACAGGAGGTTTCTTTGTAGGTTCAATCCTTCTTTCTTTGACAGATTTTAAAAACATTGTTAATAAACCCCAAATATACAGTATAATATATAACAAAAACAATGTTTATATACTGTTATCATCATTATTGTGTGAGAGTAAAAGGGTTAATTATTTAGCATGAATTTCAGAATTTATTACATATTTGCTATTTAAAGTATTTAAATGAAGTATTTGCTATAATGAAAACAGAACTCAATCTGACATGAATTCAATAATCAGTGATCAATAAATATTAAATGAATGAATATCTGTGTCATATTTAACAGCTTCTGTAAACAGATTTTAAAATCAATATATTCATGATTAGATGAACAAATGTGGATTTATTTCATAATAAACAATATTAAATATATTAAAGCTGTTAAACTGTACCTGTTATGATCACACTGAATTCTGTGTTCTTTGCTCCACATGTGGTTTGTAAATGGAATTTGAATTTTGATGTCATGAGTTTATTTGCAGTGTAGAGACATGAAAAACTGCTCATCTCTATACAGGGATCCTTATTGAAGTCCTCTCTACAGATTGTTGTGTCATCAGCTGGTGCTGTAGTCATAAACTTGTACCACACAGGGCAGCATCCTTTGTTCAGATAAGTGACTGTGCAGTTGAGATTTATTTTATCTTCCACAGGTGCAGTCACATCTGTACAGTTAACTGTGATATCTGCAAAGGAACAGATAATATTAAACTTAATGTACACAGCAACTGAACATAAATAATCATTTGTATCGTAATAAATCAAATTAATGTAACACAAGAAGATTACAGATTATATTTAATTAGGTTTCTTCATTTAAACACAAATCTGTGACAGTTTTTAATATTAATGTAACTTAATACATTATCATGAGCACATATCAACATCAACACAAATCATCACTGTCATCTAAAATTAATGAAAAAGTAATTTCTGTTTTTATTCATTTATGATCCATTACTCAATCATCTCATCCGTCAACACAAGACTGATAATGTAACTTTAATACATTAACACAAAGCCTCATGACACATGTACAGATAAAGACTTCAGATTAAACATTAAACACACTTGAGTCTTATCATGAGAGTGAACAGGAAGGAAATCTGCAAGTGATTGAGAGTGTTTATTTGTTATAGGACTAAATTGATTTAGGTCACACACTGTTAAACCAGCAAACTGACCATAAAAACTTCACCAGTAAAAGTGACTAACTGCAATTCAGGGTTTCTTAGATGCATTTATTATATTACCATCCTTCTCCTCACAGACAGCAGTGAAAGTCCAAACCAGCAGCACCAGTAGCACAACATTAACAGCACCCATCATCCAGCTCCTGTTAAGACATATATCAATTCAGAAATTAAAACTAATTACATTTAAATGTAAAGTCAAGTTAAGTCATATAATATTAAACAATAATTAAAAGCATGCACCACAATCTTATTTTATGCTCGTGTTGTTTTTATATCACATTATTTGATTAAATAAGCTGTCAATCACATTCAGCGACATTAAACAACACACATAAATACACCGATGTAACCTTGTAACGGCGCTTAACCATCATTACCAGGTTAGCAGCCTTTAACTTTTGCCTATTTATACAATCTTAAAACGAATGTGTTAAAACGACACATGTTGTGTCTAGTTAAGGAGTACACATTTAATGTGTTGCCCAAAACCATCTCCGTGTTATTATTGGAACAACAGCTTTGTGTTTTTAACACATCATCTTGTGTTGTCCCTTTTATTTATTTAAACACAAAATCAACACGAAATAATACATAATGTGTTAAATAGGATAACACAAAACAATATTAAAAATGAAAACATCCTTTAGAGCTTCAGCAACACCATGCACAATAATAAATCTGTATAATAAAACATCAGATCAACATTTAAATACAGATGATTTTGTAAGTCTATAAGCAAAGATACAAAAGACGTAATCAACAAAACCATTAAAAACGAATCAAGATGTTTAAAGCACAATAAAACATGCACTCATAATAGCCTATTATTGAATGCGGTTATATGTTAGCAATTATAAATGCAATGATTGTCATGTAGTTTGGTTAAAGGTTAAGGTTTAGTGGTGTTCACTTACTGTTTGTCTTCACCATGCGGAGGTTTAAGATCCCAATGTTCCTTCTGCAGGGCGCGAAAGCATTTAAAGACTAAAAGTACTTTCACTTTCAATCTGACTAAACTATTTAATGAGGATTATGAGCTCGTGTTTCATCTCTCCCACTTTTCCATCCATCAGAGTTAAACTAATCCAATACTGCCTCCTAGCTGCAGAACATATACTTAAAAAACCACAACACACACGTTTTATACGTGCCTTCTTCGTCATTATTTTTTGCCTATATCATTATTTTTCCTTTTAAATGATCTTGTAAATTTATATTACAGCTAACTGCTTAAAATCTGTCAGCATTTATTAAACAAATATGTAAATGTTAGGTAGTTTATTATCTCAGTATGATCTGTAGTATCTTAAGTCTGGTTTTATTCATATTCTGCGTAATGATTTTGTGTTTAAAAATAAAACTAAAAGAACAAAGAAAGAAAAAAAAGATTCACACGTAACAAGCATATAATCACCAGACCAGCAGAATTAACTTCCAAGAAATACAAAGCATTGCCCAGAACTTGGAGCCGAGGGTGGAGTCAGTCTGTACAAAGACCCATTGGTCTCCAAAAACTGTCCCCATTTGGTCATAATATAACTTTACAGAATCTTCATAGATTAAGGAGACTGTTAGAGTTTTTACACGTTATATTCACACACAACTCAGACAAAACAAAGAAAAAGGATATGAACCATGCAGCATCCGGCTGTCAAATAATTTCACATCAGTTTTTTCAGTTTTTGTGCACAAAATGCAAATGCATGAATAAAATGCTGAAGTTTGTCTTCACTTGTGCACTTATAAACGCACACACAAACACTTCTTTTTCATAAATGTTTTTTTTTTCCATAGACGTGCCCCTTTTATACTCTACGCACACGCAATCCTTAAAATAGATCAGTTTCAAAATGAGTTTCAACATGTTCACCTGCCTATACCTGTTCAGGTAAGGTCATACTTTCCATTAAATGAACCTTCAAACTGATGCATTCTTCTCATTCCACTATTGTTCTGTTCATGTTAATGTTAACACACCTGCTTCCTTAAATACAAATGATTTTACCTGGGGCATCTCATTCAGAACTGAATGTTGTTATTGAATATGAAGTATTTCCCTTTATCAATGAAAGGAATTAAAATGGGTCAGAGAGACTAAATTGTAAACAACCTCTAAAAGTCATCTTAAAATATAATAATTATTCCTCCAAATCTTAGTGGCATAAGGAGATCTAAACAAATGCCAGATCTTCTGTAATATGAGTCTTCACTTGTTTTACACAAACACTGTAGGCTATATCTGATCTACTCTGTGTGACATGCCTTCAACAACTATACTGGTTTAACAAGTATAACTTAATCTTTACCCTGTGTAAAACTGATTGATACGAGTAAACAGCTTTCAGACTTAAAGTGTAAAACTGTTTATTATTGCATTGTACTGAAAAGACAAAAGAGCAATATCACACACACATGCAAAATTTAACTACTATATATTCCCATTCACCAAATGCAAGACATTTCCTACAAGATTTTTAAACCGTAACCCCAAAATGTTTATAAAAAACAGGACTGAGTCAAATATAGTTGTTTTGCATCCAAATAGTACATTGCCTTCCACTAATATGGCAACATTATGTGACCCTGAAACACAACCAGTCATAATGGTCTTTTTTAAATAATTAAGCTTTTATTTAAAAAAAAATTAATGGAGCATACAATGCATTGTTGGCTATGGCTAGAAATATACCCGTGCAACTTATGACTGGTTTGTGGTCAAGGTTCACATATGAGCAAAGAATGCTGTGAATAAAGTATTGTTTAACCTTTCATCTTGTGTCCAACAAATCAACAAAAATACAGATATCAAACAACTGCAAACATAACAGATCATTAACAATGTATAAGTCATAAAAAACAGTACAATACAGAAAACAGTGAATTGTTTTTCAGATGATGTAACTTCATCTTTCTCAGTGGTTTTCTCTTCCACAGACGGAGTTGATGTAAGTTTTTCATGAGAATCCAGAATTATTGCTGCGACAGCATTTTATATTTTTGCGAATGATTATCTTTATCATAATTATAATGATGATAAAACCGCTTGTAAGAGTGATGACAATGACTCGAAATCCACGACCTGCTGGTTCTTTTGCTCCTAAAATTATTAAGAAGACTCTTTATTTGTACAGCCTTTATTTTTGCCTTATTTAAATAATAAAACCTGACAGTAGGAATCATACAATATATAGTTATTAATAGTGACTTCAAAACAAACACAGGGCATATATCTAATCTAATCATTTTGATTCAAAATATCTGGACATGTCTCCATTCGGATGACACACAGTATAATGTTTATAGATACTTAGACCTAACACAGTAATATATCTTAAGTTAATTTCTGGTTTGGCCTGTTTTAAGTATTCTTGAGCAGTGATTATTAGTTGAATAGATTAAACAATACCTGCTTCAGAGCGAAGGATTTTAGAGGCAGCTGCATCTTGAATGGATCCTGTGAACAGATTTAAATCACTGTTCATTCATTCAAAATACATTTTATTTGTGATTTCATTACACACGCAGGTTAAAATCTATTGACTGAAATATATTTACAGTATTTGAATATATGTTTAAATCAGTTGAATAACATTTTGTTCACAGTTTTGTTTTAATCCAATGCTGGGTAAATATTGGACAGATCACATATTGGATTAATAATTAAACCTATGATGGGGTGTTTCAACTCATGGTTGGGTTAATAACAAACATGTTATAGTATTACTGGTGCAGGGTGACAAGGACGACAAGGAGTACAAAAACTTGGAATACAACCAAACAACACACAGACAGGCAACAATACGAGACAACGACTCAAAGTTAAGAAGGGGAATATATACACGTGACAACAGGTGGAGACAATGAAAATAATGATGATACAAACTGGTGACAGGTGATTACAATAAAACATTAGGGCAACAGCAACTAAGGCTACGTTTACACATAGGCGGCTATTTTTATAAACGGACATTTCAACCTCTCCGGTTTCAAAAAGAACATCGTGCACACATGTCAGTTTTCAGGAAAGAGTTCATTCACATACCCGCATATATATGCCGTCAAAAGCATGCCAAACCTGTAGGTAGCGCTGTACCAAGAAGCTCAAGCCCACGTAAGCCAATCAGAATCCCAAAAATGGCAACAACAGCAACAAATCACTTTCTGTTCCTCTTTTGAACAAGGTCGCACTTTTGGTGGTGCACGTCATTGTGTCATTACGTCAGTAAAAAGATGTGCTTTTGGCACTGCGCGCAAAGGGTTGTGGGTGATTTGAGATTGCGAAGAGTGCGAAGGATACACATATGCATATTTTCCTGTATATGGGATATTTTGCGAACGAAGGACTTATGACATACGTCATAACAGCGCAAAAACAGCCACATCACCGCTTTCACCTCTTCTTCTTTGCTGCATAACTTCGCTCCCGGGGCATCATGGGATAGTGAAGTGTCCATTGTATGCACGCTGCAAAATCTAGCCGGAAGTAGTAGGTCATCCGGGTACTTTTCGCATACTGTTTTTGGAATACTACTGTATGTATTCGGACATACTACTCGCCTTGCGTACTGCTTTTCGCCTACTATATAGTATGGAAGTAGGGCGGTTTCGGACGCAGCAATATTTTGAAAAGAACCACACACATGACGGGCAACATACATAGGGTGGCCATTCGTGCCAGTTCCGCCGGACACGTCCCGAACATGTTTTCGGGTTCGTTCTCCGGAAGTCACGTTGCTCAACCTCATATACGTCATCGAGGTTCTCACATTTCAGTTAAAATACATTGGAAAATTAAGATTTATTTATTTTAAGACATACAATCATTGTAGTTTCATTCTTACCTTGAAATGTAACGGTTGCTTTTTTTAAATTAAACCCGAACCTTGATGACATATGCGGTCGACCAACGCGACTTTCGGAGAACTAACCCGAAAACATGTTCGGGGCGTGTCCGGCGGAACTGGCACGAATGGCCACCCTAAACATACATGTTGTGACGAACTTCGCATCGAGCGCCCTCGCAAAAGAAATCACCAGCCACAATTGGCCTTAACCGTGAGAACCAAGCATAAGTTGAGAATCACAACATGTGTTCTGTGCAATATTTTCCCCATGCATTGGGTTAAAAATAACCCAGCAGAATGTAGTAATGTGAACTGTGGCGTTGATGAGAAAGATTTAAAGAGTATTTTATCCCAGGATTCTTGAACAAACTATAAGGGCAGTTTCCTGGACAGGGATTAGACTAGTCGGTAACACTTTATTTTGATAGTCCACTTTAGACATTTTACTAATTATAAGTAACTTTGCAACTACTTATCAACTACCAATCTTTAGAGAATTAGTAGACTGTCTGCTTAATATCTACTAACACTTTATTGTGATGATATCTCAACAGACTTTCAACTGACTATAAGTATCTTTGCAGGTGCATGTCAACTTATTCCACTAACCCAAACCTCTTCCCTAACCCCAGCCCTTACAGTCTACTAATACTCTAATGACAGTTAGTTGACGTATAGTTGCAAATTATTGAAAGTTAGTTGACATGTAGTTGCAAAGTTGTTTATAGTTAGTAGAATGTCTAAAGTGGACTATCAAAATAAAGTGTAACCGACTAGTCCTAAAATAAATGTAAGAGCTGTCCAAACTGAAAACAACTTGCACTGACATTATCTTAAAATACATCAGTGCCCTTTGTTTTGCCTCAAAATGCACACAAGTAAGGTTTTTAGTAAGGCATGTTTGTTAAAACTAGTTATATTTCCTATTTAAACTAAGGCCTAGTCCTGGTTTAAGATAATCCCTGTCCAGGAAACCATCCCATGTGTCAGCTATATGTGAATAGACTAAACAACATTTAAACAGATACCTGATTCAGGATGAAGATTTTCATTGTCATTTTCCTCTTCAAGAGGCTCTGTCAACAGATAAAACCACTGTTAAGAGATTCATATATAGTCTACTGTAACAACAACAAGTATTTCATTCATAATCAAAAAAGCATTAAGTCTGTTCATCTGTACCTGTTATGTTCACAGTGAATGCTGTGTTTTTTTGTGCACATTTGTTTTGCATAAAGAATTTGAATTTTGTCGTCATGGCTTTATCTGCAGTGTAAGGACACGAGAAACTGCTCATCTTTACACAGGAATTGTTTGTGAATTCCTCTTTACAGATTGTTGAATCATCATCCGCTGCTGTATTAATAAACTTGTACATCTTCATGCAGCATTCTTTGCTTTGATAGACTTTGCAGGTGAGATTGATTTTTTCTCCGATCTGTGCCGTCACATTTTCACAAAAATTTGCTGCAAAATAACAGATTATATTAAGCATAAACACTCAGCAACTGAAACACTTGGTTACCAACTGAATGATAAATACACTGTTAGACTTAACTGTAATTTCTACAGTTACTTACCACAAAATGCCCAGTAAAATACCATCATTTTCTTTTCCAGTTCATAACTGTAATATGCATTGCATTATGGGTATTAACATTTAATTTACAGTGATTTACTGTATTTTTTAAATTTGTGGTAGACTGCTGTAAAACAACAGCAGTAGTGCTACTGTAGTTGAATAAAACAATGTTATAAAAGCATATAAAATGGAAAAATTAAATATCTCTATATGAAATGAAATACATTTTATTTGTTATGCTTTTAACTAAGAAAAAGAAACCCAAGGTTTTGTCGGAGGAGACCAGAAAGAGAAAACGGGAGTGACAGAATAAAAGGAAGGATGAGGATCAATATTGGGCCAGGATTCGCTCGCTGGCGTGAACTAGAGGAGCAGGGTATAATCATGTTGCCAGTGAGTTACCACATATATACAATAAAATGTCTAACAGTGTACGGCATAAATGTGACAAGATGCGACATCAATACATGAATGTTTTTTTATTTCATCTCAAAAATAAAAATAAAATATTGTTGTTTTTTTGTATTATAATTACTGAAGCATTATTTTAAGCAATGCAATTTTAGATTCTATCATATTTGATTTCATCATCAACACTTTTACTTCACAAAACACAAAGATAGTTTCGTATAGACAACAACTCTATGAAAATGATATGTAACTATAGAGATATATTTCAAACAATGAAGTGTTTACCAAGGTCATCTTCACAGGTAGCTGTCCAAACCAGTATGACCAGTAACACGAATCTTACAGGATTCATGATTCTTTATCTGTAGACAAACATTCACATACAGTACAAAGTAAACTTGTAAACACACACAAATGATGCTTATGAGCGCTTTAATGAACATCTACTGAATCTGCGTGTTAAGACAAATACTTGTTTTGTAACTTTTTTTGTATTCTGTTATTTTCATCAAAATGTTTAAATAAAATAAATGCATTCCTACCTGTCCCACATTCAGATTACTAATCTAAACCTATTCTGGGAAACTGACCCATAATTACAGACATTTAAGTAGTTTTAACAAACAAACCTATGAAAACAATACTAATGTGCATCTTCATACAAAACAGTGGGACTGATATATCAGTCACATTTGGTGCGATTGCCTGGTCCGAACCAGAGTTCGACTGCTTTCCCCTCCCCATGCCCCCCATGGACTGTGTTCACATATTATTTTTGCATCCAAACCGCGGTACGCTATCATTAAGCTGCAGCCGGCGCGTTCTCATGTTGCTTGGCAACCGCTGTAAACGAGAAGACGACAAGCGTGATTGACGAACTCCAAGCAGAGAGATGATTTCTGAATGCCTCCGCAAAAATTGACGTCGGCGGACAGACCGTTGTCATCGAAACGACTTTAGTATGTTTGGGCCAGATAGACGCAAGTGCGTTTCTGTATTATTTCTTTGAAAACAAAACCAAACGTTTAAAAAAATAAGAACGAAAGTCAAGCAAGCATTCTATGCATTTTGATGTCAAGGTAAGTGCACGCACACAAACACACACGTCTGTTTTGGTGGGACATTCCATATAATACGTAATTAACAGTGGTTCACTTCCGTGATTTGGTACGATTGCGAACCGATCTGGAGTTCACATGAACCGGACCCCAGACCACCCTTTTTAAGCGGACTCGAGTACGTTTTGCGGGTGCACACCCGAGTTCGGAAGACAGCGTTCACATCATCCAAATGTACCTAACTCTGATGTCAATCGAACCCGGGTGCGCACCAAAAGTGCTAATGTGAAAACGCCCTAAGATTAACCCTGTCTGGGAAATCGGTTTCCTTTCTTTGGTTCTCAATGTCTTTCCCTTTCTACCACCAAATATATTTAAGACTCGCTTGCATGTTATCCATAACAATTATTTTAATCTTAACATTTAGTTTCAAAACAAAGTGCTTGACCCAACCAGAAAAGTTCATTTATTCTAGTGGGGCCTATTGCTATATCAAAATCAGATGAGAGTAGTCGTACACTTACTTTTTTTGCTGTAGTTAGGCAACTGTTTGCCAGTAACTTAATGTATTTTATACATTAACAAGTCTTTGTCTTTACAGAATAAAACTATAAAATATTTAAAATAATAACAACCTCATGCAAAGCATTCTGGGAACTCATCAACTTTATTCCTTCAGATTTTGGTTTCCAGAATGCTTTGCATGAGGCTGTTATTTTACAGTTTTATTCTGTAAAGATAAAGGGGCCGTTTCACGGACAGTGATTAGACTAGTCCTAGACTAAAATAAATGTAAGAGGTGTCCAAAATGAAAACAAATTGCACTGATATATCTTTAAAAAAAAAGTTTTTAAAATATAGTTTTAAAAAACAAACCTTGCACTGTAAAACATTTCTGTAGACATTACAGTATTACTGGGTATTGCAAGCAACTAGCTGCCAGTTACTTACTGTAGATTTTACATTTATGTTATTTACTGGCAACAGTTTGTTCAAAGTTAAATAAACATTTTCTGTCTTTATTTTTTACAGTAAGTAACTGGCAACCAGCTGCACAATTACAGCAATTTTTTACAGTGACAAAAAACAATACTGGGGCACGTTCAAGCTCACACCAGTGTGCAACGTTTTGCTACGGTTTCCAAGTTGAACGACATGTTTCCTGGAAACGGTGTGCAATGGTGTGCAACAGGTTTTAGAAGCGTTTTCTCTTGTTTGGTTGGTGTGTCAGAAATGTCGGCCCAATCAGCGGCAAGATGTAACCACGCAGTACTAAAGAGACAGCACACATTTATAATGATTTCATTACACAAAGAATGGCCTCTCAGCTATTGTAGTTGCAACTCTTGCGTCATCACAACAGGGTGTTCAACGCATCACCGTTTCTGTTTAATAAACGTTGTGCAACGTGTTGTCGAGGCTGAACGCAGCCCTGGTGTGCATCTTACCACAAAACAGTGGCACTGATATAAAAGATATTTTTTACTCAAGAAAAGTAAAAGTACACATTTTATATGTAATTAGGTGTATAAAAGGAATACACAGTATGATTCTATGCTTTAGTGAAAATTTTTTAGTAAAGTAAATTTTTTCCCAAGACAAACACTCTGATAAAGCACAGATGCTTGTAACTAAAATACTCAAGTGGTGTCCATCTGCTATCATGTGGCTTTTTCTTTGGTTCTTTAAGAATAAATCTAAAGAAGTTGGTTTCATTTTCAACATTGTCAGACAAAACCGAGCCAGTTCTCCAGAACCATCTTGAGATCTCTCCCTTTCTTCAAGCAACTCGCTTGCACAGCATACATAATTACTTTAACCTCAAAGTGGTTGACCAAACCAAAAAAAAAGGCATTCATTCTAGTGTGGCCTTTTGCCATATCAAAACCAGATGTGAGTAGTCGTGTTGTAAACTTTCGTTTTTTATTGTTTGTTTAGTATAGGCATCTGTTTATTGTTTATTTAAATGTACTGTATACATTAAACTATAAAACTATAAAAATAACAGCCTCATTTCTCAAAACCAGGGAAACAGAAATCCTTATTAACCCTTTCAGTTTTTTCCTTCAGATGTGGGTTCCCAGAATGCTTTGCATGAGGCTGTTATTTTATAGTTTTATTCTGTAAAGATAAAGACTTGTTAATGTTTATTGTTTATTTAACCATGAACAAACTGTTGCCATTAAATAACATCAATTTAAATCTACAGTAAGTTACTGAAAAACAGCTGCCAGTGATACTGTCATTTCTACAGACATTTTTTACAGTATTACTCTCCACAGCAATATAATGGTAAAATAACTTGTACATACAAATGGTCTACTTGACATAGATTATACTTGATTCCTTTATATTCTGATTAATAAAATCACTTATAAATCAATAAAGCAGCTTTAAAATATTTATTATTTTCATTGGCTTAAGTAAGAGAGCAAGTCTTGTTACTTACTTGTGTCTTTCTGTCTTCACCCTTTGCAAGTTTAAGCCAGATTGATTTTTATGCAGGTAAATCAATAAACACAAAACTTTCACTTTCAGAATTACTAAAATTGTTTGTACACGTAACTAAATAATTTTGTTGTGTTTTTTTCCCAATCAGATGTTTGATTTCCTGCCAATTTCAGTGCCAACACTGGCTGTGCTCACGTGTAAGGAAGGAAGGGCCATTTATTGTGTTTATCAGACGCTTTTGTTGCACTGGCACGAAAGAAGCTTGACTCAATAAAACATGATTCAGACTAAAGTGAAATCCTACATATATAAGTATGTCACTGGACCTACCTCTACTACAGCATTATAAAATACTAATCATATTCTTATCCTGAGTGTCAAGTATAAGGGGGTTTCACTGTTGTGCATGTAAACACATCAGATAGTTTGGTTTGATAAGTAGGATTGAAGTTGTTTTTAAACACCTGTGATGAATGCAAAAAAAAAATGAATTATTATTGTGCAAACCTGCTTGCGTGTCATTGCAAAATATCTCACGGTTAAATTCAATGTGTTACATCACCTCTTCATTCATTCTCTACAGTACGCAAGAGACAGGGACTTTTACTTGGATCCATTCCCAGTCAAGTGAAACTCCCAGTCAGATTGCAGGCGACAACATATCAGCATTTAACAAAATACTAAAGGCTTGCCAAGATTATTTTAAGTAGTGGAAATTTTAAGTGTCGGTTAACAGAGTTGAGTTTCAGGGTCTTACCAGAGTACTAAAGGAACAACATATTTAACTTACCGTGACCTCAATCCAAACTGTGGATCACAAAGGTGAAATGACAAAAATTAAATATTTCATTTAATAAAGCATTATGCAATCACCAGAGGACAACTTTGGTTGCCAACTTTAACCTCTATTGACAATTTGAATAATGTGCATATAGTAAGATCGACACATTAAATTCAATCTAAAGGGGGTCGCACACCGGACGCGCAGCTCAGCGCCGCACCACGTCGCGTCTAGGACATCTCGTAGGTATTGTACAACAGAAGTGCACATTAAATAGCGTGAGCTTAGTTAGATAGCATCTACTTCAAAATGCAAAATATACGTTAGCATTTTTGGGACAATTGAGTGGCGCGACAGGGATTTTAGCAACTTTGTGAGTCGTAGCTGGGCGCCGCGGACAGGCGCCACCTGTAAGCACCGGTGTGCAAACACTCATAGAAAACAATGTGTTAATTAATTACAGTAATGCTCAGTTTATTATGGGGTTACACAGGAGCTTTGAAAGACTCTCAGGGGGAGACTATAAAACAAAACCATATGTTCTGTAAACGTGATAAAGTGAGTGAAACATTTTATCTTAACTATAAGTGTTCTGCATCCCATGAGGCCTTAAAGCAAGGCAAGGCAAGACAAGTTTATTTGTATAGCATTCTTCATACACAGAGGTCATTCAAAGTGCTTTACAAAGAAATGAGAAAACAATATATATGAAAGAGAAAAAAGAAAATGTAAAATAAGAAGATAAAATCAAGATACATGAGAATTTAAAATAACAATTAAAGAAAATAAATGTGATTTTAATAAAAACTGTTTAAAAGTGATCAATAGTCTTAATTCTGATATAGTATGACTATCCAGGGCCCAGGTCAGGAAACAGACGGATCGGCTTAACCGTCCATCTGTTAGCTGCCGTGATATGTCAAGACCACTTATATCCCAGCACTTCGAGTCAATCTTACCGAAATATCAGCACATTTCAACTGTATCTGTTCCCCGAACAAATAAATACAGGGCACCGCTTGTTACATCTGGTACAAATCTGATTCAAATAAAATTAGAAAACAATACATTAACAGATGAATCTCGAATCTTAAAATTCGGCCTTCTTAACATTAGATCGCTTACCAATAAAGAACCTATTGTCAATGAAATAATTACAGACCAAAACTTAGATGTACTCTGTTTAACAGAAACCTGGCTTAAAGCAGACGACTACATTAGTTTAAATGAATCCACCCCACAAGACTATTATTATAAACACGAACCTCGATTAAAGGGGAGAGGGGGTGGTGTAGCTACAATATACAACACAATGTTTAAAGTAAACCAAAAATCTGAGCTAAAATTTAAATCATTTGAAGTAATGTTGTTAAATATGGAAATAACTGATCGTAACCACAAACAGCTTTCTTTTGCTTTAGCGACAATCTATAGACCACCGGGCCACCATGCAGATTTCCTTAATGAAATAGCAGATTTCCTATCTGAGCTTGTAGTCACTGTAGATAAAGCTCTTATTGTTGGTGATTTTAATGTCCATGTGGACAACCCAAAAGACGCATTAGGACGTGCGTTTATAGATGTTCTAAATTCTCTCAATATTAGACAAAACGTGACAGGGCCAACGCATACTCGTAATCACACATTAGACTTAATTCTGTCACTCGGACTCAATATTAATGACGTCGAAATATCATCTCAGAGTGATGCAGTTTCTGACCATTACCTTGTGTCATACACTGTACTTCTAGATAGGATCACTCAATCTACAACATGCTACCGACTAGCCAGAACAATAATTTCCACCACTAAAGATAGCTTTATTAGCACTCTTCCAGACCTGTCCCAAATGAAACATGTAGCAGATAACTGTGACGATCTAGATATTGAAATAGAAATCCTAAACAATGTCTGTTCTAACACATTGGATGCCGTTGCTCCCATTCGAAAAAAGAGATTCAAAGAAAAACCGCCAGCTCCATGGTATGACCATCACACAGCAGCTCTTAAAAAGGCAGCTAGAAAAATGGAAAGAAATTATAGAAGCACAAAGTTAGAAGTATGGCGCGCAGCATGGAAACAGAGTGTTAAACACTACAGACAGGCTATTAAAACCGCCAGATCTACATATCTTAGCAAGCTTATAAATGAGAATCATAATAACCCTCGTTTCCTCTTTAGCACAGTTGCGAAACTGACTAGAAACAAAGAACAAACAGAAACCAATAGTAAACTTCAACACAATAGTAACGACTTCATGAACTTCTTTTCTAACAAAATTTCGGCTATTAGGGAAAACATCGTAGCTACCCAGGCAGCCACCACTCTACCCATTAGTTCACTTAACACTAGACTACCATACGAACATCTTGATTCATTTAAACCTACCACAATAGATGAGCTCTCTAAACTAGTCACATCATCCAAATCATCGTCCTGTATATTAGACCCCGTTCCCACAAAACTACTTAAAGAAGTATTCCCTGTAGTGTCAACCCCGGTTCTAAATATCTTTAACTCATCGCTAGAAATAGGATACGTTCCAACAGCTTTCAAACTAGCAGTTATTAAACCGCTGATTAAAAAACCACAGCTTGACCAAGGAGAACTTAATAACTTGACCTCCTATTAACATCCGATCGTGGTGAAATCTCAATTCTTATATTACTAGACCTTAGTGCAGCATTTGACACAATAGACCACAGAATCCTACTCAATAGACTAGAAAACTATGTTGGTATCAGTGGTCAGGCGCTAGCCTGGTTTAGGTCATATCTAACCAATCGCTATCACTTTGTTTATGTAAATGAGGAAGAGTCATATCACTCCCTGGTTAAATACGGTGTACCGCAGGGATCAGTTTTAGGTCCTATCCTGTTCTCGTTATACATGTTACCCCTAGGAGACATTATCAGGAAACATAACATAAGTTTTCACTGCTATGCGGATGATACCCAGCTTTACATCTCCTCGCATCCCAGCGAAACACACACGTTTTCTAAACTAAAAGACTGCATTAGCGATGTTAGTGACTGGATGGCACATAACTTTCTTAAGCTCAACTCCAATAAGACAGAGGTACTTATTATTGAACCAAATCGCTACAAACATAATATGTCAGATTACAAATTGCACATAGATGGCTGTACTGTGGTGCCATCTTCCACGGTTAGGAACTTAGGTGTGATGTTCGACAGCAACTTATCCTTTGATAGTCATATCGCCAACGTCTGCCGCACAGCATTCTTCCATCTTAGAAATATCTCAAAAGTACGCCATATGCTGTCTACATCTGACGCAGAGAAGCTTATTCATGCTTTTATGACCTCTAGAATAGACTATTGTAACTCGCTACTCGGGGGATGCCATTCAAATCAGGTCAACAAGCTTCAGCTAGTTCAAAACGCTTCTGCAAGGGTACTTACTCGATCTAAGAAGTATGACCACATAAGCCCAATTCTGGCATCTTAACACTGGCTACCAGTTAAATATCGCATCCAATTTAAAATATCACTAATCACCTACAAAGCTTTAAATGGCTTAGCACCCTCATATCTTAGAGAATTACTATCAGAATACAATCCATCACGCACACTACGGTCGCAAAATTCTGGCCTATTGATTATCCCTAGACTATCAAAAGTGTCTAAAAGTGGAAGATCCTTTTCCTACTTAGCCCCTAAGCTCTGGAATGATTTACCAACCGATGTCCGAGAATCAGACACAGTCGATCATTTTAAATCTAGACTTAAAACTTTTCTCTTCAACAAAGCATTCGCATAATTTGTCTAGTAAAGGTTCTTAACTCGCAATAGTTATTTTCACGGAACAAAGCACTCACGGTCATAACACAGACCAACCAAATAAATAAATAAAAACCTTTTCTGCATGAACACTTAAAATGAATTGCATTAAATAGTTTGCCACCGTTTGCCACTGAACCTGCATTAACGACGACAGTGGGGCTTCCGGCCTTAGTCAGACGGTTTGGCACGTATGGTCGGGTTGCGATTTTGGTGCTTTCGTGTGTCTTGTGAATAGTATGCCATACAGACCCGTTTGCCACTGAACCTGCATTAACGACGACAGTGGGGCCTCCAGCCTTAGTCAAACGGGTTGGTATGTATGGTCGGGTTGCGTTTTTCGCGCTTTCGTGTGTCTTATGAATAGTATGCCATACATACCCGTTTGCCACTGAACCTGCATTAACGACGACAGTGGGGCCTCCAGCCTTAGTCAAACGGGTTGGCACGTATGGTCGGGTTGCGATTTTGGCGCTATCGTAAGTCTTATGAATAGTATGCCATACAGACCCGTTTGCCACTGAACCTGCATTAACGACGACAGTGGGGCCTCCAGCCTTAGTCAAACGGGTTGGTATGTATGGTCGGGTTGCGTTTTTCGCGCATTCGTGTGTCTTGTGAATAGTATGCCATACATACCCGTTTGCCACTGAACCTGCATTAACGACGACAGTGGGGCCTCCAGCCTTAGTCAAACGGGTTGGCACGTATGGTCGGGTTGCGATTTTGGCGCTATCGTAAGTCTTATGAATAGTATGCCATACAGACCCGTTTGCCACTGAACCTGCATTAACGACGACAGTGGGGCCTCCAGCCTTAGTCAAACGGGTTGGTATGTATGGTCGGGTTGCGTTTTTCGCGCTTTCGTGTGTCTTGTGAATAGTATGCCATACAGACCCGTTTGCCACTGAACCTGCATTAACGACGACAGTGGGGCCTCCAGCCTTAGTCAAACGGGTTGGTATGTATGGTCGGGTTGCGTTTTTCGCGCTTTCGTGTGTCTTGTGAATAGTATGCCATACAGACCCGTTTGCCACTGAACCTGCATTAACGACGACAGTGGGGCCTCAAGCCTTAGTCAAACGGGTTGGTATGTATGGTCGGGTTGCGATTTTGGCGCTATCGTAAGTCTTATGAATAGTATGCCATACAGACCCGTTTGCCACTGAACCTGCATTAACGACGACAGTGGGGCTTCCGGCCTTAGTCAAACGGGTTAGCACGTATGGTCGGGTTGCGATGTTTTTGGCGTTTTCTCCTGGTCCTGTAAATGGTATACAATATAGACCCGTTTGCCACTGAACCTGCATTAACGACGACAGTGGGGCTTTAGGCCTTAGTCAAACGGGTCGTCAGGTTTCATTTTCTCTTAAAGATCGGAAGGTGACCCTTATTTACCATATATACCCTCGCATTGGGCCCCCAATTTGCTAAATCCTCAACTGTGGATAACATAATTATGCCGCAATATTTAGTCTGTCTGGAACTAAGCTGAGTTAAACCACATCACTGTGTGACACTTCAATACATATGAACGGCCGCTACGCTAATACGATTTTGTTTTTCTCTCCCTGTCTCGTCCTCGACCCGAGGACGAGACAAACAGACCCAGTCCCGGTAGATGTGAAAGTCGGCACACCTCTGATCTACTGGCTGTCCTTCAACGTTAGGCCCAGCTGATACCTGACCAACGATCACCGGCAGAACCGCTTAATCTCCGCTAAATCTCCATTTCCGTTCTCCCAAGGGTTTTTCCCTCCTAGGACTTATTTTTCCTCGGATAAAAGCCCGGGGTTTTTTTTTTCTCCTAGGTGGTTTTTCACCCCGGGGAGGCAGCCTTTTTGGGCTTTACCTAGCTTCCTCTTCTATACGTTGCTTTAGTAATACGTGCAATTATAATATTGAGTCATAGCCGCAGCAAATTTAACTGCTCATGCTATCATGTATTCTGTTGTGCTATCTGTCGTTTTCTGTGCTTTTCACTGCTTCTATTTATGTAAAGCTGCTTTGAAACAATTGACTTTTGTGAAAAGCGCTATATAAATAAAATTGAATTGAATTAAATTGAATTGAATTTAAAATGTTAAAAAGAATAAAACAGGAGTAAAAGTGACTTTAGTTCAAAGTGCAGTGAGTGTGAAGCAGCACAGTGCTCATTCAGTAAATGCAGAGTTAAACAGATGTGTTTTTAATCTAGATTTAAAAGTGTCTACTGTTGAAGCACATTTGATCTCTTCTGGAAGCTGATTCCTGCTACAGGTGGCATAATAGCTAAATGCTGATTTATATTTATTTGTTTAGCTGACGCTTTTATCCAAAGCCAGGGGCAGAGTGGGATCAAAAAATCTACCGGGAAATTTTGTAGACCACCATCAAAGTTACCCTTCTAATTTTTATTTATATGTGGAGATAAATAAACCTTTGCAAATCTGCTGATTTGATCCATTCATGTCCTGACCACCAGGCTAGAGATTTTAAACATCCTTAATCCACACTTACTATTCTATCAAATAGTCTATCTGCTTGACGTATCCGACCGCATGTACTGCAATAAACAGGCATTCGATGGCCTTTTACATCAACAGCGACAGGTTATGCCATTTGGGGAGGGGCCGCTCACTGATGGTGTTGCTATATAACTCGCAATGTATAACTATCAGACCGGGCCTCACGGCCTCAAAACACTACCAACCCAACGGGCAAAGTCCAGACTCTCCCAATTGCCACTCCGCCACTGTCCAAAGCGACTTACAATTGCTGTATATGTCAGTGGTCGCACGCCTCTGGAGCAACTAGGGATTAATCCTTAACTATATGTTAAGGTTATATGTACAACCACGAACAGCACATGTTGTCCCTGAGCTCCGTAACAACATCTCTCATAAAGGTTTGCAACTTTAAATAATAAAAAATATCAAAAAAACACTATACACCACACAAAATACCATTGATATACTGCTTCCGCCGCCTCACCGGAAGTTTTACCCACTTTCTTTTTTACAGTACTGTAAGTCCCCGCTGGAAACTTGTGAATAATACAGTAACCAAACTGTTCATGAGCCCCATTCACATCCATAGTATTAATATATCATACTATGGAAGTCTGTGGGGTCTCCTCAGACATTCCTCAAAATATATTTGTGTTTATCAGAAAAAAATAATTTATGCAGCTTTCCTTAACTTTGGCACACCTTCTCTTAGACTTTCGCTCCTTGACCTTTAAAATTACATCAACAGTGAAGATAAAACCTTATTAGCATCGCAACATACAATGTATACTGTGACGAGCGTCCTTGGAGGAATCAGCGTCGCCCTGGTAACAAATGCAAAACACCTGCAGATCCTCATCACCGGCTGATCGGTCACAGCTGCTTGTAATCATCCACGGTGCATTTAAGCCGCATGAGCTGAGCAGACAGGGAGACTCTGGTCTTGAGCCATACGCAAATACTGGACTAACTGTGTTCTCTTTATTCCCCCAGAAAGCAGCGAGTGACCGACAGCCTCACGGTTTGGAAGCACGTTTGCACACCCACTTTCACTGGAATTCAGCATTGAAGGACACTTTGAGCACCAGCCTGCACTCACCGGATCGTCTCACTTTTCTGTTATCACTTTATGTAAATAAATCCACCCTCCGGGGCTTTGTGTTCACAGCACTTACTTGTCGAGTGATTCTTCACCCCGTGACAATACGACATGATTCTGCACTTTTGGGCCATTTTTGCCTTTAAATGACGACAGAAAATTACAGGGTGTAGAGTGGGTTAACCTTAAGCTGGGATTCAAACTCGGGTCATAGCAATGTCCACTACACCATCGGCTTTGTGATTCTGCCCCTCGTGTCCTTGCTTTATTTCTAGTCCTGAGGCAGGATCATGACAGGCCCATGTTTTATGTTGTAATACATATCCTTTGTTTGTGCTTCCCTTTTCATCTCCTGACCCGGCCCCTCGTCTCCTAGTTAATTATCCCATTATGGTTTCATGATTGTCAACTTGCTGTCCAGCTTGCTTGTTTGTTTTGTAATGTTTGTAAATACTCAGTCTAGCCAAGTCAAGTCAAGTGAGTCATAGTTAAGTTAAGTTTATTGTGAAGTCTTTCATCAAGTTTGTCAAGTCTGTTTGGTGTCTTGTTTACCTGCGTTGTAAAAATGCTACTGTAGTTATGCAGCTGTTTACCAGTAACTTACTGTAGATTTAAATTAATGTTATTTACTAGCAACAGTTTGTTCAAACTTTAATGAACATTAAACATTAACATGTCTTTATCTTTACGGTATAAAACTAAAATAACGGTCTCATGTAGGGCTGTCACAGTTATGAAATTAATTTTATTTTGTTTGTTCATGAAATAATTCACACATTGTTGTGATTATTTAAAGTAAATCTTTTGCTAGGTTTACCTAGTAAATATTAATACACATAACGCATATTTAAAAGTAATTATTTAATGAATATATCTTTCATAAACTGAACATTCTTCATAAGAAATAAACACAATAAAGTTTTCTAAAAACAACTGAAAATAAAAATGCAATCAAAATAAACTGACTATACCAAAACAGGCCTTAAATATAAGCCAATCCTTACACTGTAAAAAATAATATGCCCCATCTACTCAATAAAATTGTGGCAACAGATTACAAGCAATATCATTAATTACATTCAACAAATCAAAATTGATTTAGATTTACTCTATAAACTCCTTAATATTAACATATTCAAAAAGCCAAACTGCAATTTGCAATTAAAAATTTTATTAAAATTTAAACAAAAATATTGGGTATACTAGACAAAGATCTAGCACTATACAATAAAAAATATTATGCCATATCTACTCAATAAAAGTGTGGCAACAGATTACAAGCAATATCATTATTTAAATTCACCAAATAAAAATTGAGTTATAATCATACCATAAACTCTTTAATAGTAACCCATTCAAAAAGGTTAACTGCAATTTGGAATTAGAAATTAATTTAAATTTAAACAAAATATTGGGTATACAGGACAAAGACCTAGCACTATACAATAAATACTATTCAATTATACTATTTTAATTTAACATCATCCATTAATAATATTATTAGTAATGAGTATTATATCTGATTTCAGAATGACAGACAAAGATGAATCAATTCTTATTTTATTGCAGTCAAAAGAACAGGAAAACATCTAATTTTTAATGGTGTATTTGTAGCAGTGTAAACTTAAGTATTTGACAGTCTTTAAAGAAAACTGTCCACATTTCCTGACGAAAGGTTCCATGTTTGTGTTCTGTTACATTGATTCACACCCAGAAAATCAGACAGCAGTTTAGACTTACTGTACTGTAATCAGTTTATAAACGTTGAAGAATCCAGCTCCAAGAAAAGTTTCTGAAACACCTGAAAAGATGCCTGGGATAATGGAGATTCAATGCATAGATCCAATCCAATGAGGATTAAGCCTGCCCTGGGAACAACTTTAAGGCCTCGATAACAATTCCAGCATCCCTTGGGCTTCCACTCCTAGAAGATCCATTCTTTACAATTACAGCCATCACAAGCTGCTCAAGTCCCGCCTCTTCATCATTATCCTGCAACATTAAACAGCAATTATTTCTTAAAACCTTTATACATTTATACAGCTTGAATACTGAAATAATCAACACATTAAACTTGTATATTAAAATGTTTTGAAGAAAATTTATAATAAATTCTCATTAGAATTACAAATAATATCAAAACATGTTTGAAAAGATATATAATCTATATAATTAGGGCAAATCTTTTCCCTACATTTTTTCTGTCACACCATAGGATACAGTCACATATTTATTTGTTAACCAAGTTACTCATCATGTGTATATACAAACACATACACTATATATACACAATATAATATATACAATATATATTTTTAATAATATTCCTCACCTTTTGTTGTGAATATAGTTCTCCCTCAGCAATGTTTCACGTTGCCTGCAGGAAATTGCAGTACAATTTAGTTAATAGCTCGCAAAATTAATAATGTTAATTTTACATTATGTAGAAAGCTTAAACATTTTAAAAAGATAACGAATATCTTCCTCACCTTTTGTGGAATTAAATGAATAACGTTACATTTCCCTTCAGTTTTGCTTTAAGTTTCGGAGGGCAGCAGACAACTCCAGTAACGCCTTTATCAAACAATTTAGTCAGCCACGCGAACTTCGCAATAGACCCTTTTACAGCTCACGTGATCAAATAGCCTGCGCGCGCATTTGGGCAACAGAAGTGGTGTTATTCCCCATTGGTTCTAACGTGGTAGAAACTCAGAAAGTTTATTAAAACGGTTTCTCAACATCAAAATGTCCCGTTGTTGCGTTTGGTTGCACTAATATAATATACTAATATACGTATATATGTATCTGGCAACTTTATTTTTGGCCATCTGCTAACGTCTTTTATCCACTCCACTATAGTACACGGATCTGGTAGCTGTATTGAAAATGTTGATAAAGTCATTTTTTTTTAAATAACTTACTGTTTGTGTTGCTTCACTGTTGATTCTTACGATACTTCCGTTGCCTAAATGCGCGCGCATACGCTGCCACGTCATCATTGTGTACAAACAGTAAAAGGGTCTATTGAACACACAATTAATTTACAGCGGATAATAGTTTTACATTAACATTTTAAGCGAATACTTTGTGTATATAATTAACACAAAACTAAATAAACCGAAAAAGACCGAGGGTAAAGTCACACTTATCTTTAAAACACGAAAGTCCTCAGAGCGAGCGAGTGGATTAAGAGATCCCACCCATTCAGATGAACAATATGATTGGTCAGTTTTTCTGTCACTTAAAATGAGTTACAGCTGGACAACCAATTGCAGCCCGTTTCTGAGTTCGAAGGTTCAGACTGTGCAGACTGCATACGCCATTAAGCCTGGTTTGTTTAAGTTAACTAAGTATTACATTCGCAAGTCATACGCATATTACAACAATTTACGATTAACTAAGAATAAAAGTCAACTTGTTAATATGCTGAAATAGTCTTGATGACAAATGCATCCTAGATATGCGACCTCCTAAGGTCCTAAAGCTGAAGTTACGTCCAAACCCAGTTCATATTAATCCTTATTGTAATTAATATTTACGAATTACAAACAAATTATACAAAGAAACACTGCTTATATACTTATAAGACCAAAGATTGCCCGTTAAATTTACCCGAAAGGAATTTTATCCACAGTTTAAACACTACATTGACGTCACAGCCAGCTGTGATTTTTAGCGAGACTGGCCGATGTGAGGCGTCGTTGTCCGGTATATATGAGCCCTAAGCACCGGCTGATTATATGGAGCTCCCATCGCCAAAAACTCGAAGGAAATGTTTAAATAGGCGATATCTTTATGAACCTACTGCATATTCTTGTTTAAAAAACATACATTCTCGACTGAAATGTTTTCAAAACTTTGATTTTTGGCACAATAACAGAAATATTTCCTAAATCCGTCTGCTCAGCACTCACAACCTGCATATTAACTTGAACTGGTTTTTCATTTAAAACAGCTCATTTGTATTACGTTGGATTTATTCAGTATTCGCTACATGCGCAGATTCGCAATAAGAATAGCTAAATCCTTCACAAAAACAATAAGTTGTTTTTATTCCAGTTCTTTTTAAAGAATTTTAACACAAAAAAATTACCAAACTACATGAAATTAATTTTATTAAATAAAGTTTACATATTCAATTTCATCAAATCTACAAGCCTGCAGAATGACTTTTTACAGTGTAGGTCATATAAGTACTGGACCACAAATCCTTACAGATCCTTAAGAATGGCATCCTTCACTACCCTAAATTTGGAATTGTGGTTTTGCCTGGCAGTTCATACGGCTTATCGAAGTTTTGAAGAATTTCCTTAAAAGGTATAGCAGAATATTTTCCCGAATATTAGAAAAGAACCGCCCTCTCCACTTACTGTAAATTTAACCTCTCTACTTAAAAAAAAATGCAATTGCGCAACACTCTACCTGGTCCCGAGAGGGTGCACGAGAGAGATCATGCACGAGCCTAGTTCTTCGCTTTGTTTACAAGTTGCTGCTGGCATGGCTCATACATTGAGATGCTTACAGTGTCTGCGCGGTTCGTGAATTGTGCGAGGGCTAGCATCGCTAATCATAACTTACATCAACTTTTACTAGCAGTGATTTTATTCAAATAGCATCCCAAACTTTACCTGTTGAGTAGAAACTTCGCGACTGAGCATCAGTGGGAAGCCCAACCTGTGCTTGAAGCACACACCAGCATGTGAAATATTCCCCCAAACACTCTGGTCTTGTTGCTTTCTTCAGAGGCCTTTCTCTACTTGTCATACAATTCGTAAACACTTTTTCTCTTGTGAAGAGACTTTTTAAAAATCTCAGTGAGAATGCGAGCGTCAATGAATGGCTGAAAGCGTAGTCCACCACACATATACACCGTAAAGTGCCCATGTGCAGAAAGCGAACCTAGGGATGAGCACGTATGATGGCCTTACGTTAACATATCACCAGAATGATTGACAACTATGATCATCCCGGAAAAAGAAAATCTTCCGCTATACCATTAAATGGAAATGGTTTTCCTTATATGACAACTTAATATTTTTATAAATGGAAACTAACATTTAAAGCAACAAACAAAAATCCCGGATTTTCCATGACTTGGATAAAAAAATCCCAGATTTTTAATGTTTGGAAAAAACCTTTTAAAATGCCATGATATTTCAGAAATTCCACAACACGTGTGAACCCTGTTCAGTGTCTTGTCTCTTGACTCTGCTCCCTCATCTCCTAGTTGTACCATTATTATGCTCATTTTTTTATATTTGTGAATACTCTGTCTAGCCAAGTCAAGTTGAATCAGTAAGAGATATGTTTATTGTGAAGTTATTATTTCATCAGTTAGTCTAGTCTGTGTCTATCAAAGTCTGCATATGGGTTCGTTCCTGAAAGTCCCTGACAGTGTGTGGTATTACATAGCTTTAGTATCTTTCACTGGTCTGGAATTTGGGAGAGGAACATGGAGAGGTTGAATCCTGGCTATCAGCGCCACCTAGGGATTTGATTGCTTTATGGGAATTTCCACAAACAAATCCAATGCTGATCACTTGAACAGCTGTCTTATATTTGTGTTCAAGTGCTTTATTTAAAACTAAAGCTGAGGAAAATCCCAGACCTTAAGCAAGAAAGACAGGACTGTTTCATGATCGTTTTAGTTATTTATTTCTGTATCCCAAGCCATCCTAAAGGTGAGGAGGCTGTGCAAACACGGTTCTCATTGAACTTTTTTTACAAGCGAACCACATATGAAAGAACAGGAACAAAGAGAAACAAACGAAACTTTGAAAAACATGAACAAATGCTAAACCCATCAGCTTAGTGTTTCATTGTCAATTCCTTTATAACAACATCAGTTTATTCCTCATACAGTGTGTAATAATAACAACAACCATCAGCAATCCTTCACCATCCTCCATTCAACATAAGAAACAGATGCTTATATTTACCTCAAGACACAAGATGCAAAGAAGAAATCATGCTGTTTATGTACATTCAGGTGCTGCTTAAAAATATAGTTTAACATGATATTGATATTGATCAGAGATGACCGATTTCATCACAGCAGGACACGACAGACGCTCAGACGTTTGTCAAAAACACGTTCTGCTTCTGTGTGTTTGTGCATAAAGAGACCATAATAAATCATACAAGTAACCAACGTCTCTCAAAGGACAAATAAATAAATATACATACAGACAGACACAAAGATTTCAGCTCACCTCTTCCATCACATAAACTCTCTGCTGGTGAGATAATGCATTGCAACAGTTACAATTAGTTCATATATATGACACCTGAGCAGAGAATGGCTTTCCAGCGTTAAATTTAATCGAAAAACACCGAAAACTATTTAACATCATGCTCGCCGGATATACAGCGCTGTATTGGTTGGATTATATCGTAGCAGATTCGGTCCTTGAAACCAACACTGGTAGTGAACCGAACAAAACCGTCACAAACCATCTCATCAGAATTAAAATGAGAAATTATGTTTTACTTAAAGAAATATAGCCTACACTGTAAAAATTGCTGTAGTTATGCAGCTGTTAAACTTCCTGTAGATTTAAATGTTTGTTATTTACTGGCAACAATTTGTTTAAAGTTAAATGAACATTAAACATTAACAAATCTTTACATAATTAAACTAAACTAACAGCCTCATGCAAAGCATTCTGGGAAACCTTTTCTGTTTTTCTTCAGATTTTAATTCCCAGAATGCTTTGCATGAGGTTGTGATTTTAGTTTTAATCTTAAAGATAAAGACTTGTTAATGTTTATTGTTCATTTAACTTTGAACAAACTATGGAAGCCCACTTCCGCCACATAAGAAAATAATCATGCTCTAGTAAAAGTAAAAATTATGAGATAAAAAGTCAAAATTAGTTAAGAATTTTGACTTTAAAAGTTATGATATCAACTTTTTATCTCATAATTATGATTTACCAAAGCACGATTTTTTTCTTATGTGGCGGAGATGAGCTTCCATAACAAACTGTTTCTAATAAACAACACAAATTCAAACCTACAGTAAGTTACTGGGAAACAGCTGCCAGTGATGATGTAATTTCTACAGAAAGTTTTACCAGTGTAGTTTTTGGACCATTACAACATAATTTGCCTCCCAATTCTCATTTGCATGCTATTTACGGTAAATAAATAAATAAATGTTACTGTAACCAAAATCACCATATACAATAATGAGAAATGTGTGCAGAATTGTCATTAAATAAGGCAAAAATAAATAAACAAACAAATAAATAAATAAAAGCACAGGCTTCACATTTTTCTTTCTTTAAGCAAAACAATTTAAATCTGCTGACTTTTGAGGTGAAATGTGACACTTTTTTAACAATTCAGATCTCATGTATTTGTTGACTTAGCACAGCAAAATACTTTGATTTAGTTTCCGACTCGAGTTTATGAGGAACCGTTTCATCATGTTTACTGAATGAACCGACCACAAGGTCTTCTGCAAAAGGAACCGATCAAGAAAAATGCCGGGACTGCAAATTTGACTTCCGTCACAATGATAAAATTCACGGTACATTGACACTTTCAAGTACCCATATTCATAGTGTTACTGTAAGCGCGTGCTATGTTAACACACAAACACAGGCCTATGCTGTATATCGCAAGTGGCAGTGATTTTGACACACCACATGTATTATAAATGTAAGAACATTCCTTAAATAGGTGATATAGTTTTGCAGACAAACACACTTTTGTCTTATCGATTACATAAAGCATTAAGGGGAAGTGCGTCTTAAACACTCACTAACTATTCGACAGGAATAAAATGACATTCAGTGTGCTGCGGGGGTAACAGGTTGGGTTAACTCGTGAACTACACACGGCGCGTCTCCTATTTATACTGGATTCGGTTTCTGCTTAACCAAACATACAGTAAGAGATTGTCATGGGTCGGCCATGCTAAACACAGCAGATGAAAACATTCAGCCAAAACTAATGCTAAAATATGAATATTGAACAGCAAATGAGCTCTAAAGACAAATATTAAGCTTCGGTTTGGTATATAAATGCAAAAATCATTTATTTTTACCAGTTTTGTCCTTCCTTCAGTAAAAATATATATAAACATCCAAGCGAACATCCAACTTCAAGCAAGCATCTAGTTGTTAGAGGATATATCTTTATTTTCTTATCCTTTCAGGGGTAAGACAGTGTTTGAAGCATTAATTTTGTGAGTTTCGTGGGAAATTAAATGTGAATTTTATTAAAGATATATTCTCTAAAACAAGTCTTACTAACTTGCACAGTTTAGTTTCTCAAATGAAACTATTTGGATGTTTATGTATTTTTATTGGAAAGTACAAAAATGTTAAATGATTTTTTGCAGTCTGATAATACGCTCAGTGCAAAATACAAAATTTAGGGTTGATTGTAAATAGATTGTAAGGATCATTCATTATATTTGAAATAAATAACAGATTACTAATGCTGGAGACTAGTCTATACGGACTAGTTAGTTTATCTGTAATCTGCTTCTCTACTGGTCCATAACCGCAAAATATATGCCCGCATACAATAGTAATCTGTGTCTAACTGTGTAATATACACAGATCCTTCTCGAATGTTGTACGGCATCAAGCCCTTCACTATAACAAGAGAAAAATTTCGAGCAATATGTGAAGTTTCATAGTAGGGTAAAAAAGTGATATTTTACAGTCGTGACGATGTTTAGGCCCAGATTTGTGCCGGCCTTAGAAGTGCGTGATGAGAGAAACTGATAACTAGAAGGCAAAAATGACGGATGGCACCCGTTCTGCGTTTCTATTTTGCATCACACCTCCTCCGAGGAGTGCACGTTCTCCCATTCCGATTCCTTAGCACCTTATATTGTGACATCATCCACCCATCAGCCAATCACAGAGTCAGATTCAGTCTGAATCAATGGCAATTCCCGATGGCACACGCAGCAGAAGGGCGCACGCAGGAATAAGAAAAGCCTCATTTTCGCAAGCTTCCTGCGGGTGGCGCTCACTTCCGGACGGCCTGCCGATAGCTGTGCCGTTGGGTTTGAGGGCGCGAGCAGCCGTTGCCGTTAGCGGGAGGGTCCGGTGGTGCGGCGGTGCTTTGAGTGCTGCAGGTAAGGCTGCTGTCCTGTAGGGTGGTAGTGGATTGAGCTCTCTGTATCGCTCCCTCCTCCAAAAGCATGGCTTCGAACACGGACAGGTCGTCGTCTCCGCAGCGCTGCTTGGCCCGCAGGAGCATGCTGTACGTCTCGTAGCGAGTTTTCTGAGGGGGATGCAGAAATTAAACTTGTATTGTTTTTATAACATGCATATGCACATTCCCTGAATGCATAGCTTGAATGCATTGGAATTCACTTTGGATACAAAGCATCTGTCAAATGCAAGAATGTAAATGCATGCTTTAAAAAACATACAGCACATAGCTCAGTATGCCTACGTAAACAATACACTGATATTTCAAAAAATGTCTTTTACCTCAAACTCCAGATACTCCTCTCTCAATCTGTACTCCTCAAGTTCACGGCCTTTCACTTTTCGGTCGGGTGGATAAGAGCGTAGTTGAGCTAGCTCAGTGGAGATTGAGCGAAATCGTGCTTCATGTGCTTGCACCTGCTCCTCCTACACAAACACACACACACTCATTATACTGTACAAGCACAAATACTGTACACACAGGTTCTGTTACAAAACAAAACAGTATTTTGCATAACTGCAATGCATTATGGGCCATCACATTTAGGACTCACACATGCACTTATATAATAATGTACGTATGACATCATGCATTCAGTTTTGTTTACTAGACCTGTGACAGCTTGGAGGCGGAGCCTGGCAGCAGTGGTCGACTGAATTTCTTCTGTGAGCCAATAGCAGCAGGGAGGGGTGGGGCTGAAAACATGGCCGCCACCGTGTTGATGCGCGTGATCCAAGACTGCATCTGTTCAGCATTACTAAACAAACCAATCAAACAGTTAAAACTACTACTACTACTACTACTACTACTACTACTACTACTACTACTACTACTACTAATAATAATAATAATAATGATAATAATAATAGTAATAATAGTAGTAATTAATAGTAATAGTAGTAATAATAATAATAATAATAATAATAATAATACTAATAATAACACTAAGAATAAGAATAAGAATAATATTTATAATAATAATAATAGTTATTAATAGTAAAATTAATAATAAGAATAAGAATAAGAAATTAATAGTAATAATAATAATAATAATAATAACACTAATAATAATAATAACACTAATAATAATAATAATAATAATTATAATAATAATAATAGTAATTCATAGTAATAGTAATAATAATAAGAAGAATAAGAATAAGAATTAGAAATTAATAGTAATAGTAATAATAATAATAATAATAATCGTCATCACCATAATAAGATTAGGTGTTGATGAATAGGTTAGGTATAGACCAACATGTGGGAAGTATGAAAATCATGAGCACATTAAGAAATAGGGCTACATGGTATTGAAAAGTGCTTAAAGTTTGCACAATTTATTTAAATTACAATAAAATATATGTAGAAACTAAGAAATATTTACCAACATACATATGTTTCATATTGTTTTTGGAAAAAAAAGCATTACTCTGCAATATGCATTGACCTAAAACTTTAACTGCACAGCTTTTACAAGTATTAAAATCATTTGGATTTGCAAAACATTAGCATGTGCATATTTTGATGTGCACGACTGTGATAGCCCCATATATCTTGCAGAAGTGTTACTGCAAAATGAGGAAGTCCTGGTACAACAGAAGCAGAGAACGGATCTGTGAATGCTGCAAGAGCTTTTATAACTCATAGCAGGATCATGAGGTAATGGTCAGTTCCATGTAAATCTGATTGTAGGTTTGTTTATTTAATGTAAACATAAAAATCTGTGTATTCCTGACGCCCTCTTCTTGAACATTAAACAAGACCCAAACCAGATGAAAAACTGGGTGATCACTGCTGAGGTTGACAGAGAATGAGGTGTTTATGTGTAGTGGAAACACACGCACACACGCAAACACACACACAAGTCAATTTTGCAGCACAAGCGATGAAAATGAAAACTGGGACAAACTTCAACTGGAGCGGATGGAGTTCTCCTGAGACACTGATTCATGTACGATCATACACACACAGCAGGAGGCCTGCGAGACTGCATCAGTGTGAACTAAATAAAATCACATGCTCAACCTAGACATCCACAGATTGATTTCAGAGATTTTATTTTTATTTCACAATGATCATTACTGTATGGACTCACGGGGCTTGAAAGAGGTAAACTCTCCAGTCGGCCGTCCGGAGGTAGAAGACGTTTGGCCGTTTGCTGTAATCTGTGGCTCGGATAGCCAGGGAATGATGTATGGACACTGCGTTCTTCAGATCTTCATCTGATAACTGTTTATCTGGCCGATACTCGCCCTAGAGCAAAGATATCAAATGTCACACAAAAGCCTCTTACTGATATATTCATGTGATTGTCATTTAACTCAGTGGTTCTCAAACTGGGGGCCGCGAGATGGTGCTAGGGGGGCACCAGTATTATGACATTTTATAAAATACATTAATTTATCATAAATTCTGTGTAATGAAACCTCAGAAAAATAAGGCTACTAACCAGCAGCAATACGTTGTATAATTTAATGTTTAGTTTAAATGTTTAAGTTTTAGAATGTTTTATGTCATACATTTTCTTTTGGGGGGCCGTGAAGGGATGCACTGTACCCAAGGGGGGCCGCACACTGGAAAAGCTTGAGAACCACTGTTTAAATTTGTTATCAACCATACGTTTTAAATAAGACACAAAGCACAACAAAGCACAAAAGACTGAGCTAATGTTTGCAGCATTGTTTTAAAGTGAAAGTTTTCAGCAAAAAGCCCCCCAAAGACAATAGAGAAAGAAAAAAGAAAGAAAAAAGAAGAGAGAGAGAGAAAGTGAAAGAAAGCTCCCCCAAAGACAATAGAGAAAGAAAAAATAAAGAAAAAAGAAGAGAAAGAGAGAGAAAGTGAAAGAAAGCTCCCCCAAAGACAATTGTGAAAGGAATAAAGAAAGAAAAAGGGGAAAAGAGAGAGAGACAGAGAGAAACTGAGAAGTTTTGAGGATTAACACGCACTTTATTACTCCATAAAATTAACTACTCATTACATCACTACCCAAATAAGAGAGAAAGAAAGAAAGAAAAAAGTGAAAGAAAAAAAGAAAGGGAAAGAAAGACAGACAGACAGACAGATATACAGGCAGACAGTCAGAGAAAGAGATAGAGAAAGAAAGAGATATAGAGAAAGAGATTTCTGACTTATTGTCGCCATTATATGTAGATACTTAATGAATAAGCTTTTGTGTTAAGCTTTTTATTTTCATTCTTTTATTTTAGAAAGATGCAGAAAGAAAGACAGAAAGTTCACCTTCTGTAAGTAAAGGATGACTCCCTTCAGCACAGCATAAAATGTTTTCCATCCTCTTTTCCCGCGAGGTGCTGAATTTCATGTAAACATAAATAACAACACAGGTGTAAAAAGTCTTTTCTAATCTAATCAAATCTATTAATTGTAATAAGTTTGTCAAACTGAGCTGTTCCCATTTACAATGTATAGCATTCACAAAGAATGGCAAAAATCAAGCAAAACATTTTAAAAAGATCATTCATCTATTGATTTTGTATTACTAGCGCGGGGTTAGTTGTAACACAGACTGTTTACATTGTTGCACAAGGTTGAATGTTTTGTTTTTCCAGTCTTTTTTCACGCTGGCAAAGACGATCTCTCGCAAATTATTGGAAATGTATAATGTTTGTTCAGAGACTTATTGATGCACAAGTGTTTTGGTGGCATGCAATTTAATTTTTTCATGTTTTTTTTCCAGTTTCTGAGTTGGGTGTGTAAGATACCAAATCCAATGCTATGTCATATTAATCAGTGTCTTGTTGACTAAATCAAAGCATCGTTTTGAAATCTGTCTGCAGCTCTCAAATATTTCGACCTAGGGGGATTAACAGTAACGCTGTGTTACAACTAACCCCTCAACACTCACGATATGAAAACTGATAACGTTAGCGTAATTCTTGCCGCTGTTTTAAATCGGCTACACACAAATGATTGCTGGCTGCCAACAAAATAAATGCACCTGTCTTAGCAAAAATCGTGTGTGTTTATTTTGTTAATATCTTTAATATTGACTGAATAAGGTCATGTCAAAGATTGAAATCATTACAGACTGGGTCACATATAAAAATGTTTTGTCACAATTGTGCTGCTTTTTCTCACATATTTAATCATTTGTATCAGTGGCGGCTGCTGACTTCTTTTTTTGAAGCACACGATGCAAAGTTCATCACAACATGTATGTAGCTCGTCATGTGTGTGGTTCGCATAATCTTATGCGTAATAAGAGTTTACTGTTTACTGTGTCTAGCGTGTATTTTGGGAACGTGAGTGTCTCTTTTATCATAAATGTTTTTGATGGTGTGCAGCAGGCACTTATTTTGACAAAACACGTGATGCACACAGGATCTCTCGACACGCAGCACACATATTTTGGAAAAGGGAACCACACACGTGACAATTCGAACACTTATTTTGAATTAGCGCATCTTCGGATGAGTAGTCACGAGCCGCCACTGATTTGTATCCATTTATAATTGACCTATGGTTAGAAAAGGGCTGGATGAATGAATACACTGTGTATACCTGTCTATTATAGACAGATATATAAACAATATCCACTTCAAGTATATAGACAAAATAGTATTGAAATATTTGCCTGCAAACTTAATTTTTATCAAGTGTTACAACTAACCCCCTGCCTGTTACAATGAACCCCACCTATGGGGTAAGTTGTAACGTTTGCACTTCCGTCACGTTTGGTGTAATTGTTTAAGAATGATAAGTACTAGAAACAAACTTCAAATGTTAATTTGTAGCAGAGATGTGTGTGTTGCTTGTGTAAAAATATAATTAATCAAACTCAAATATTTTTTGAATGATTGAGCCAAAACCAAAAAGCGTTGTTGCCCCGCTCCCCTATAACTTCTGGCATAAGCCAGTCTGCTTTCGAGTGCTTATAGATGGCTTAAAATCCTGCTGCAAAGTGCATGACAGGCAGGTGAAGGTTCAATCACATTATTCCCATCCTCATCTTACTTAACAGGTTACTGATTCAATTTAGATTAATTTTTAATTCGTTTTTATCTTTGTTTTTAAATGAGGCACGTTCAGAAGCACGTTCCATCTCTAATCCTCCTACGCTTGCAGAATAAAGGTACAAACGCTGTACATGGGGAAGTACTCGTTCAAAAGACCTATGTGATCCTGTCACTCTGAAGATGCTTAATGTATTTCAGAGTAAACTATTTGCGTTTATTTACAGTCTGTATAGGATAAGCATACCGGTAAGCATGTTAAAATGTCAAAATCGCATGCGTGACCCGCATCTTTAAAAACAAACATGCGTTTTCCCGTAGCTCGATTTGGCTTCGAAAGTGTCGTCTCAAGTGTTAAATTATTTTATTGAAGTTTTTCCATGTGACAACAGTAACTTCCTATATACCCAATAGACTTCTGCTTATATCTATAAATGTCTCCTCTTTGAAGTAATGGCCAAGTCTTATGCACATAATGTCAATAAATGTGAGAAAGAGATCACATCCTCTTTAACACTCACTTCTCTTTCCATCGGAGTCAGCGTGGACCTTCCGCACCAGGAAGCCTGTATTATAGAGAAGTGCACCAGACGGAGATCCTAGCCCACTGCCGGTTTCCTTCACCGTCCGTGAGTTCGACTCTCCTCGATGCTCCCCGAGCTCCGAAAACGATTTTCGTAATTCCTCTTCATCGCTAAAGAAAAAAACAAGGAAATAGAGGAATATAGAGGAAGTTCACATGGTAATCACCCGGTTTTCTCCAGCAAACACCCCCACATAGATTATTTTTACACATGTTCTAGTTGTAATTTCATCCTGTAGTGCTTAAGACTTCTTTGTTTTTTTGGATAGGTTCACTCTTATCTTTCAGTATATTTATATCATCGTTTTCCTCTTGAATTTCCCCTTTTTTGTCCAAACAAAACTTCAAACATTATTTTTCTTCCAAATTGTTTCCTAATGAAAATATCATGTTCTTTATGCCACAATGCATAAATTAAATCCTCCATAAACCGCCTCATCCATCTACAATGAAACTGACTGTAGGACAAAACATCAGGATATAAAAAACTATTTCTTCCCGCATATAACCGTGTCCTGGACAAGCAATGAATACAGTATAATACTTTCCTTATAATTTTTAGTGGTTGCATTGTGTTGACAAATGTATCCTTTCATTTCTGTCTCTGTAATGATGTGTCAATTGTCAATTAATTAAAGATATATGGTCAATAAAACCTATTCTGATTACGACTTTCATAATTCCTCTTCATCGCTAAAGAAAGAATCAAAGAAATAGAGGAATACAGAGGAAGTTCACATGGTAATCACCCGGTTTTCTCCAGCAAACACCCCCACGAAGATTATTTTTACACACTTTCCGGTTGTAATTTCATCCTGTCGTGCTTAAGCCTCCTTTGTTTTTTTATCTTTCAGTATATTTACAGGTATATCATCGTTTTCTCTTGAATTTCCTCTTAAGCTTTTTTATCCAAACAAAAACTTCAAACATTATTATTCTTCCAAATTGTTTCCTCCCGTGTTCTTTCTGCCAGAATGCATAAAAGAAATCCAAAATGTCAGTTTTGAACCAGCTCCTTTTTTATACTCTGATATTTTGGAGCCGTTCCGCTGTGTGTCCTGCCTACAGCAAATAAAGTCTTTATTCTCTCTCTGCTTGTCCCCCCATCATTCAAAAAGCCCCTGCGATTGAAGCAGACACTATCGATTAAAAGTGAATCACTCATCTCAGCAGGTTCCTCACTCACATCTGCCACCAGCTGTCTGAAGCTTTACAGCTGTGCAAGGGCTTCATCCTAGAGTCCTCATTATTATTGTATACCACTGCAACATGAACAGCAGGCTTAGCTCAAGGATATTAAAGGGCATCTTATAAAAAAGTCAATTTTGCTAAAACTAAGCGAAAATGTTCCAATTGCACAATTGTTTGAACACTGCGTTAGCAAAAGGTTGTGGGTTCGATCCAAGGGCACTCAAACACAGCCGGTGACTTCTTTTTTTAAGGGCGCACAATGCGAAGCTAGTCACAACATGTATTTATGTATGTGGCTTGTCATGTTAAAATATGTGTTTGGTGTGTCATGTAAACTTATGTGCATCATGCTTGATGTCAAAATACGTGTTTTCTGAAAATGCTTTGCAGGGGTACAAGATACAGTAAGGAAAATAAGTATTTGAACACCTTGCTATTTTGCAAATTCTTCCACTTAGAAATCATGGAGGGGTCTGCAATTGTCATCGTAGGTGACAATTTCACTATATCTAAAAAAATCCAGAAATCACAATGTATGATTTTTTAACTATTTATTTGTATGATACAGCTGCAAATAAGTATTTGAACACCTGATAAAATCAAAGGTTAATATTTGGTACAGTAGCCTTTGTTTGCAATTACAGAGGTCAAACGTTTCCTGTAGTTTTTCACCAGGTTTGCACACACTGCAGCGGGGATTTTGACCCACTCCTCCACACAGATCTTCTCTAGATCAGTCAGGTTTCTGGCCTGTCGCTGAGAAACACAGAGCTTGAGCTCCCTCCAAAGATTCTCTATTGGGTTTAGGTCTGGAGACTGGCTAGGCCACACCAGAACCTTGATATGCTTCTTACAGAGACACTCCTTGGTTATCCTGGCTGTGTGCTTCGGGTCATTGTCATGTTAGAAGACCCAGCCTCGACCCATCTTCAATCCTCTAACTGAGGGAAATCTCACAAACACATGGCCCCGGTCATCCTCTCCTAAATACAGTGCAGTCGCCTTGTCCCATGTGCAGAAAAACCCCTCCAAAGCATGATGCTACCACCCCCATGCTTTACAGTAGGGATGGTGTTCTTGGGATGATACTCATCATTCTTCTTCCTCTAAACACATTTAATGGAAATATGACCAAAAAGTTCTATTTTGGTCTCATCTGACCACATGATTTTCTCTCATGACTCCTCTGGATCATCACAATGGTCATTGGCAAACTTAAGACGGGCCTGGACATGTGCTGGTTTAAGCAGGGGAACTTTCAGTGCCATGCATGATTTCTAACCATGACGTTTAGTGTATTGCCAACAGTAACCTTGGAAACGGTGGTCCCAGCTCTTTTCAGGTCATTGACCAGCTACTCACATGTAGTTCTGGGGTGATTTCTCACCTTTCTTAGGATCATTGAGACCCCACAAGGTGAGCCCCAGTCCGAGAGAGATTGACAGTCATGTTTAGCTTCTTCCATTTTCTAGTGATTGCTCCAACAGTGGACCTTTTTTCACCAAGCTGCTTGGCATTTTTCCCGTAGCCCTTTCCAGCCTTGTGGAGGTGTACAATTTTGTCTGTAGTGTCTTTGGACAGCTGTTTGGTCTTGGCCATGTTAGTAGTTGAATTCTTACTGATTGTATGGGGTGGACAGGTGTCTTTATGCAGCTAACGACCTCAAACAGGTGCATCTCATTTAGGATAATAAATGGAGTGGAGGTGGACATTTTAAAGGCAGACTAACATGTCTTTGAGGGGCAGAATTCTAGCTGATAGACAGGTGTTCAAATACTTATTTGCAGCTGTATTATACAAATAAATAGTTTAAAAAAAATCATATATTGTGATTCTCTCACCGTGGACATGCACCTACGATGACAATTTCAGACCCCTCTATGATTTCTACGTGGGAGAACTTGCGAAATAGCAGGGTGTTCAAATACTTATTTTCCTCACTGTATATATATATATATATATATATATATATATATATATATATATATATATATATATATATATATATATATATATATATATATATATATATATATATATATATATATATATATATATATATATATATATATATATATATATATATATATATATATATATATATATATGTGTGTCATCTTGCGAACATAAATGAATATATTTTTGATGAAATCTGAGAGCTTTTCGAGCTTGCATAGACTGCAATGTAACTCACAATTTTTAAGGCCCAGAAAGGCAGTAAAGGCATAGTTAAAATGTCATGTGGCTACAGTGGTTTCATCTTCATTTTATAAGTGCCATGAATAGTTTTGTGCCCATAAAAGTCAGTCTCCAATGTGTATTGGGTCAAGGGCGATATTGGTGAACTAACCCTTTAAAATGTGAAACAACAGATATAAAAGAGCTTGATGTAAAACTACATAAAATTCTCACTGCAAAACATTTTTGTTTTTGCACATGCATGCAATCTGTACTTCCACTTTTTACAAATCGCACCAAAACCACAAACACAAAAATTCTTAACTTTATTTCTTCATCTGCTTGAACAGAAGGAGTCAATTTAATACTAAACATGCAGTAATGTGCATGTGCTTCTTTAAAAGCAGAACTGTGCAAAACTGAATCACTTCCCCTAAACAGACATTTTTATTTGTATGACGCAGTTTAAAAGACAAGCAGAACAGAAAGGACAGATGCACATCTCACTGCTGTCCCGTCCCCGTGATGTCTCTCTAGAGATCCTGCAAGAAACCAAACTACAGAGTCTCATCCAGCCCAAAAACCTTCATCCGGCCTTCATCTCACCTCCACAAACCGCCTCATCCATCTACAAATGACATTGACTGTAGGACAAAACATCAGGATATAAAAAACTATTTCTTCCCGGTGTCCTGGACAAGCAATAAATACAGTATAATACTATCCAGTCTGCTCTGTTCAAACCCACAGACACCATACACATTGCAAACGCAAACAGTATACACCGACTTTCTCATTTTTAGTGGTTGGATTGTGTTGACAAATGTATCCTTTCATCTCTGTCTTTGAAATGATGTGTCAAATGCCATTTAATTAAAGATATATGTTCAATAAAACCTAATCTGATACTGAACCCGGCACGGCCTGATTTACTGGCCCATTTTTCTCACTGAAGTCACAACACAGCAAACACATCGACTATGATACTTTATTATAAAACAGCTGCTGTGAAATGGGTGAAAAACACTGGTCAATCGCTCTCACACTGAGCATGTGCATAAAACTTCAAGCCTGTTGCTTAGTAACTGTCGGTACAAAAGAGAAGAGAAAGGAAATAAACGCAACCTTAAGAATAAATACAGCAAAAGCCATTACAGATGGACAGAAGCTGCAGACGAGATGCTAGCGGTCGACACAAGGTATTTTATAAACCACAGAGATTAATGATGCTAATCACATGACCACTACCACAAAGCCACAGCAACAAACCAAAGACCACCATCACATAATATATAGAGAGAGAACGAGAGTGTGTGTGTGAGAGAGAAAGAGAAAGAAAGAGAAAGAGAGAGAGCATCTCTAGAGAATGATCTAGAGAAGCACACAGTAAGAAACGTCACTGACGATCGAGGACAGAATGATTTTCATGTAAAGATTGATTATCTGTATGCCTAAACACACAACGTTATAATCAGTGTAAATATTGAAATACTGATCGCTATGATATTTATATTTGTTTCATAATAACCAATTACAGTCATTGCCAAAACTGGAAAATCATTACTACATATTTACATTTCAAAGAATAATATGAGTTATGTTCCCTGTCCAAAACTCATTGCGACTGTGCTAATATATTGTCAGCTACTGTACTGTAACTCTGTAAGTTATGCATTCATAAACACTAGAAAGTGATGACATGTAATGCCAAACATTATTTGATATTTACAATTTTCAATTCATAACTAACAATTACAAAATTAACACAAATGAGTTAAATGTCAGATGTATTGGCAAATGTTAACTTGCTGACATTTTGAACAAAAAAATCCCTAAAGACAAATGCTTACTTATACTATCCAGCCAGTAGACGACTCCAGGCCGGATCTGCACCAAAGCTGCTGACTTTGGTGCGGAACCGGTCCAGAGTCGTCTGCTGTCTGGGAATGCTCTATACCAGGGGTCTCCAACTTTTTTGATATAGTCTACTCAAATTTTTTTCTTTTACTTGATATATGTTTCATCATAGTTTAAAATGTTAACATCAGGGTTCCCACTTCTTAGTCAAGGACTTTCCAGGTCCAATACCCTCAAATTCAAGGACTAAATGTGGGGACACATTTCAAGTGAGAGCAAGGTTACATCGAGTTACCTTTTAAGATACATTGTTACAGTTCCCTTTCGAGGGAACTCGCGCTGCGTCACTGCGGTGACACTTTGGGGACGCCTCCAGGGGTAAGTGCGTCTGAATGTGTATATCAAATTCAACCAATGGTGAGGCTTAACGACAAAGACAGGGTGACGCGTGAGCCAGGAAGTATATCGCCATCTTAAATATTGTCAAAGGCGGCGTTACAGGGATGCAGGAAGTATGGCAAGGGAGACGCAGCGTCTCATTCCCTTCTCAGGGAACAACAGTTACATACGTAACCCGAAATGTTTTTATGTGTCAAACACAACTATGCAAAAAAGCATTTTGGTATGAACCAACATTCACATACAGAAGATATAAGCATTTAAAGCGAACAGTTTAGCATGTGTGCTTAAAAAGCATTTTATGATATTATCCTACACTACACAGATTTTTTCCACAGAAAATTTCTTGCATAAAATAAACTCAAGCATTTTCAATGACCTATATCTATGTATGCAAGTTTTCAAAAACTTCCCAGGGCCTTGAATTTTTCCCCCAGATTCACAAACTTTCAAGGATTTTAAGGACCTGTGGGAACTCTGTAACATACAAGAAGCCAAGCTAATACTAAAATATGTAATAAAAAATATTCAAATTGAGGCTATTAACAGAATGTGCTTTGGCGGGCAACCTGGTGCTGAAGACCACTGCTCTATACTATGCCACTCTATGCTATACCATACTACATTTAAACTACACTATATTTATACTTATAATTTGCTTCTAAAGTATGTACTCTTTTTGCTGTGGATTATGAGTATACAGAAAGAGTATGCAAGTGCTGGGACATCATACAAAATAAGTGAGCATTTATTTGTGATCATCATCAATCACACACATCAAAAAAAAAAAAAAAACTCACACTATTTTCTCATTCATAATTTCTTATATCATTTTTACTATATAGTTTACTGTATTATTTAAGTAAAACATTCTTTTTTTTCATATATTTATTTAGTGTTGCATCCACTGATCTATATAAATGACTGGATTGCGCATAGAACGCTTGACGTAACTGCGTGACGTGAAGCCAGCGCAGAGTTCGAGCCGCCATCTTGGTATACCCAACCGGCAGAGAGCGCCATTGACTTCCATTCAAAATCATGATTAAAATTTACCCCCTTTACAGCGTATCAGTTACACAAGGTTATTTTTTAGGATATGTGTACGTTAATTATTTGTTAATTCTGGTGTTATTTGCAATGTTTATGTTTTAATCGGGCAGGATAATGGATTTATAAAAAACCGTTAAGGTGAGTGTGTCTGTTGCATTTGTTAAGGACACGGGTATAAATAAAGTTTTTTTGACATTCAGCTACACTGTGACGGTCAGCGTTATTTCTTTAAATAAGTTTAGATAACATAATTACAAAACTAGCAAATTATTGCATGAACACACGGTACAAAGCATGATTATTTATATAGATTTCAGAATGAGCACGTTTATTGTCATTAATTAATACTAAATATGCTGCGGTCTGTCTGCTGATCTGATACTGTAATAAAGATGAATTTATAATAACTGATTAAAACGCAAAATGTACAACGTTCAGTTAATAACTATTTACATGCTTTGGACGTTTGTGTTGTAATAATGTACAGGGTAAGTTCACATATAAAAACGAAGACGAGTAAAGTGATGTTTTATCATTAAAATCTGATAACGTCCATTGATTTAATAGAACGTTTGGGTATACCAACATGGCGGCGCGGTGGCTTCACAAGTGTGACGTCATGCGCAATCCAGTCATTTATATAGATCAGTGGTTGCATCACAAAACTCTCACAACAAATGCTCTGCACTATTTTTATTTGTTATTATTTTTTTGCACGTCATAGTGTATTGTATTGTTGTTGCACTGTTTGCACACATAAACTTTGTAGTTTATTGTCTGTATGTAGCACCATGATCGTGGAGAAACGTTGTCTTATTTCACTATGTAGTTTTTGTTCAAGTGATGATAAAGCTTCTTAAATTGCGAGATCTGCACTTTGAATTTTCACTGAAAACAGTCGACCATCCAGGTACTTTAGATTTGATTTGTCCCTAATTATTGCTGAAATGAGTATTCTTAATATTGAATATTATTTAGGACAGATAGCACGAGATAAAATGGAGATGTTTGCAAAACAATCAAAAACATCACCCATTGTAGGATTCAGTGACAATGTAGGACCCCGCTGATGTTTTTCCTCTCTGTTCTCGTTCATGAGGCTCAGCGAGGGACAGATGTGGTTATTTTAAGTCCTGCAGTAGGAGTCTGTGGGTTCAGCTTCACTCAGGACACTGATAAGAGTCTTGTGTTGTGTTGTGTGGGCGCATGTATGAGTGTTGTACATGAGAACGAGGTTAGGGCCGTGTGTATCTGAGGGGGTGAAATCAGATCGGCAGAACGATGCTGAGCGGTAGCTATGCAGCTGTATCCATGGAACCGTAACCATGGCAACGGTGCTCGGAAAGCAAGGGTCTTTAATTGGCGAATGTAAATATAGGGTGAGAATGGCCAGCAGTGATACACGCAAACAACACGCTTGCACACATGCCCGAAACAGTGAAAATAATAAGGCGTGAAGATTTAGAAATATTTCTTCTATGACATCACTCTTGTATATCTGTCCCTCTAGGAAATATTAAACAAGGTTACCACAGTTCCCATCCAATATCTATAGGTGCCACAGTTATTAGACATCGATATTACAGTCGCTTATGCTTGAGGTTATGAATTTAAATGAACTACTTCTGGATCTGAAAAATATTCTGAATCATGCGGTTTGATGAAGAGAGCTTTGCTATTGCTTTTCTAAGCAATCAGATTTATTTGGTAGACAATAAAAGGGGCAAAACACCAACTTTTTACCAAATAGACTTGCAATAAAAAGCTATACCTACTGTAGAAACAGAATATGATAAAGACATGAAGATGGACACAACACCCTAGCAACTACATAGCAACTACATAGCTACCTACTACTTACAACATCAGCTTAGCATCTTCATAGCAACGCATTGGCAACCATTCATCATGCCAGTGACTCTTGCATTTTGCAACTTTAAAGGGAGGGTTTAATGCTATTTCATGCATTTTGACTTATTAACACAGTTTAAAAGTTGTAATCCTCATGCTAAACAAATGCAAAGTGTCAAAAAAGCAGTTGACAGAGTATTTCTGGGCCAAACTCACACCTCCTCTTTCCTACAAGTTTCAGAAAGTTTTTTTTAACATGGGTACCCATTACGTATCAGTGACCCCATATTCCTTTTATGGGCACTTCCCCTGGAAAGGCACGCCCACATGTCAATCAGAGTGAGGACGATCATTAGCATTGTTCCTTTAACTAAAAGTCACAGACGTAACAGCTTTGGTTTATATCACGACTTAACAATGGCACAAAAGTAGAAGTGTGTTTTTGGATACCAAGATGCCTTGATCAGCTTTCCAAGTAAGCCAAGCCAGTTTTTCCAAGGTAGCAGCGCAGTTTTGCATCTATTTGTATTTAATACTGGATTTTGTTGAAATGGGGCGGTCCCAACCGCAGGCGGTAAGTAAAAGTGCATCAAATATCTGTGTTTTGTTGGCAATCGGCGTGTAAGTGCACATAATGTAAACAACCCGAACATGTAGTGAATGATAAGTTATCCAGAGAAAGTGAGATAATGTTTTGTGTTTCCTGTTCGTGACTCACTCGCTCGCTCACTCGCTGCATGCCTCAGGTATCTTGTGTTTTTCCAGAAACAATCACTAGAGCTGATCTTTCTTTTATAAATCCGATAAACTCTTTTGAGATACCAAGGATGTAACCCTACTCTATAGGTACACAAGATTAACATGAGATAAGCAGAAACAGCGTGTGTTATGGGAGCCTTAAATAAAATGTACTTTGTGTATGAAAACATAAACAGGTTATCAGCACAAGTAAGAATAACACACTTACATGGTCCACTGCAGTTTGTCAGTCTTGATGGAGTTGTACAGGGCCTGTGAGGAAAAACGACATACAGTAAGATTATTGTGAGGAGGGTTGATGTTTAAGATGGTGTCAGTGGCATCATAATCAAAAAATAAACTCCTATTTAATAACAAATGTGCCAAAAAAATCTCACACAGTAGAACTGATAGATACCTGACAAACCGTACTCATTTCAATGTGATTAAAAAATATATTAAATAATCAAAGAGTACAGGTTTTAAAAGCACATTTTTTATTTGCAATCGCAACACACAAAGGGAAAAAAACTGTAAAAATGTATACTTTTATTCTTTGATTCACTTTTGAATACTCTCTTTATTCTAAAGGACCATTTTCTATGTATGCATGTGTGTTTCAAAATCACACCTGTTATTTATCATATGTGACCCTGGACCACAACACCAGTGATAAGTAGCAATATTTGTAGCAATAGCCAACAATACATTGTATGGGTCAAAATTATCGATGTTATATGCCAAAAATCATTAGGATATTAAGTAAAGATCATGCTCCATGCAGATCCATTCGGTTTAGCACTGATGGGCTGAAATCCAGATACATTTTTTTGCACGCTTAGATTCCAGATTTTTTTAAATAGTTATATCTCAGTGAAATATCGTCCAATCCTAACAAACCATAAATCAATGGAAAGCTTTCAGATGATGCATAAATCTCAATTTTATGGACCCTTATGACTGGTTTTATGGTCCAGAGTCACATATTTCATTGACTAAATGTCCGAAAACCTATATACGGTTTAAGAATAACTTTCAATATCTATTTTTTTCAATTTATATTCGACATATTTAATAATTTCCCCATTTTGTGCTGTCACTTTTCAAGTCCACTTAAGCTGTTTTGAGACAATGCATCATTGTAAAAGTGCTATATAAATACATTTGAACTGAATTTGAAAAAGTTAGGTGAGAGTTTGTGCCAACCCCAAATACATCAACAAAGGAAAATTGTGCCTGTCAAACTTCTTCATGGGTCTATAAACAAGCTGAACTGTAGATTTACTGTACTGTATATCAGATGGACGGTTAGATACCCAAGACCGCTCACCCTCTTTCTCTTGCGGGCTTGGGGGTGGTTCTGCCCATCTTGAGATTTTCCCAGGAGGTCAGGGAACGCCAAAGGTTTAAGAGATCGGGATCGAGGCGTTCGCGGGTATCGGAACGGATCCATCATTCGGAAATCTCTGCCGTATCGGACCGAGCAAAGAGAACGAGAGCGTAAACGCCCGGCCGAGTGGAGACTGTTTACCCCGATCATTTCTGACGATGGGAACAAACCGCGCTATGAGAAACGATGAAGTCCTGCGAGGAGAAGATCACGAGTGGTGTCTATCCAAATGTGTTGGATATGTTCCTCTGAAAATCAATGTTTTTATCCCAAAGAGAACTTGAAACAAATATCCACCTTGCTTTGTGACCCAATGCAAAAGTTTTTTCAAGAGTTATGGTCCATATTTCATAATTGTACAAAATATGCCATGAAACAAAAGGAAGGCTTCACCGTCTGTGAAAAATCTGGGAACATGGAAATAAAGCCGGACAACCAGAAAAGTCTGAATATTTCAAGTAAAATGCAGACTATGCTGATGTTAAACTGTTCAATATGTCTTTCAAACGCTCTTAACGTACGCAGCAGTCATTCACAACAGCTACCAACCATCGAGCCAACTTCTACAAGCTAAACGCTGCCTATGAAACCAGCGAGTGTCCAGTCATACACACACACACACGGAGATGTCACAGATGGTAGGTAACACTTTCAGAGATGTGAAAGAACAGCCAGGAACCGACAGATGGAATGAGGCGAACGGAAACCAGGAGAAAACACAGACACACACCCTCGCAAAAGACACACCCACATAAACAGTAATCCAGCAGTGATGATCCACACGTCTTTCTCACGGCACACAGGAACCCTCACACCTGTACCAGGTCCAAACCACGACCCAAATTCAAACAAAAACTGCATGCGACACAAAGAGGTGGACAGCAAAGAAGCCTCTCAATCAAATCTCTAAGCCTGTTGCTTATGAGATAAAAATGGACTCGTTGATCTTCTCAGTGGGTTTGCGAACCAGAATCCTAACGGTTTTCAGAAGATGTCCTTTTCACCTCCTTTTTTGCATCCAGTATCTATCCATCTGAAATACATTCACCCCTGAAGATTTGTTGGCACGATCTGTCCTCTCACTGGTAACAGAGTTTGCGTATGAAGGAATATCCATGCACCGGTCCAACGTTCCTGTCTGTGTTATCTCTCAGTCACTGCAGACAAAAATGTGTCTGAATCACGGAGAGACCTGACGGAGGCTGCGAGCTCTCTCGCCCGCTCGCTCTCTCTCTCTCAGGTTCAGGCAGCCAATCGCAGCACTCCAGCGACACACATACACACGGCTTGCTTTACTTTGAATGCTGATTAACATTCAGCGCTTGTCCACAGAGGTGAAACACACCGAGAAAGAGACGGAACAGAGAAAGAGGGAATTATGGGAGGAGGACATTCATAAGCACATCATAAAACTAGAAGTGTGACCGCGGTGAACGGTCTATAAAAATAACAAAGCGTTAACCTTCCACTGGAAATAAGAAGAGGTGAATCCAATGACAGCCGCATTTTACCAAACGCACTTTAAAATAATGGTACCTAAAATAATCGTTGTCTGGCTGTAACCTTCAAAAGGTGGACAAAAGGTTTTCTGTAGTGGACAAAAGGTTTTTCAGACTATAAACCCCAAAATGGCATTGCAGTGAATCAAGAGAGAAATAAATGACATTTAATCAAAGCAAAAAAGGTATTTTTTATGGGTTACGGAAACAAAAAATATTTTTTTATATTACAATAGAGAAATGATGCTGTAATGACTTCATTTAATTTAGCACAAGTTGAAAGGCAGTCCAACATACTTAACATGACATATAAACACTTACAATAAATAATATATGATGTTTTGCACATTACAGTAACTAAAACATTCTGAATATTTTAAGGACATAAAAATAAACGTAAGAAATTCAGAAGGAGAACACGAGCAAAGACACCACAGATTAATTTTGCTCAAGATGACTTACTAAAAAATGTTTTACAGTAAATTTATTGAGTCAAATTTACCAAACACCTGACACTAAGCACCATTTAATAGGTTTACAATTGTTGAGAAAACTTTGAGATTTGGCTGAACAAAACATTTGGTTTTATTTGAATCATTAATCATCCCATTAAAATTGACGCTCAAATCACATGCTGAGGTTTCTATAGAAGTGATTTTGGATCGGTCCTGTTAGTCTGATATCAGAGTCAAAAATCCTGGATCTCCCCCGATAACAATCCAGAATATCTGATCGGTGCATCTCTAAACATATCAGTTGTTACAGTCTTTATGTAGTCCCAACATTAAATTACAATGCTAAAAACAAAGTTGTGACTGCTGAGTTAGTGATATATGCTAGTTAATGCTATATGCTAGCATTTAGTCTGAAGTTCTACTATTGATGTTAAAGTTACGTTTTGCAGGTCCATACTGAAAAAAAAACTTACCACTCAGAAACGTCCATTAACAATCTCCAAACAATTAATTATTCCTCAAAATCTGTATCTTCATCTAATACAGACTCAAACATCAGATCTGTTTACACACATAGAGCTACTGAGTGAGAAACAGCCAATCAGAGCAGAGCTCAACATTATTATTCATGACTCATTCAAATAAGATAATAATAGACAATTTCATTATAAAGGCAAATCATAGGGTTGTAAATGGACATGAACAACTGACTCTAGGTCATTTTCGCACTTAATAAAGCCACAAACCTTCTATCAGAGAACAATGTAACATATTATTAACATGCATTCTTTGGCACCTTTAAGAAAAAATATTTTTAATATTTTTGTACAATATATATTATATACAAATATAAAAATGTATATACACCTATAAATATAATATACACATAAATATTTATTAAATATATACATGCATGTGTGTGTATTTATCTACACATAATTATTATACACAGTACACACACACATATATAATATAAACAAACAAAAATATTCTGCAAACGTTTAGTTGCGATTACTGGTTATGCAACCCTGCTCTGAACACATAATAAACATCATCTTTCCATCTGGTTTCAGCCCATCGGTGCTCAACAAGACAGAAGATAATTGTTTTCTCTCACTATCTGCTATTATCACTGCACATGGTCTGGCAATGAAGTGGGTCAGCAGTCGACCCATGCATGAACACATACAGTATCTCAGTCCCATCCCTCCGTCTCCATGACAACGACGCACTTGTAGTACTCTTCACAAGTGGGTGCAAAGCCGCACAAATGACCAATGTGTAAGTGACACAGTCACAAATCAATCATTGTCTTTTAGCAATACACAAACTACACACTTCCTTCAGGACACAGACGCACAATCTTTCATTATGACTGAATATACACACACACAAAAAATAGAAACCTTCAGTACGCACACTACTTAATCTTAACCAAGTGGACAGATCTTTAACAATCATACAGGATATAATATTATATCCATATCATAATTCTGTATGGCATTTTTCATTACCAAATAAATAAAAAATGGCTGATCAAATAGGTTGAAGATTGAATATGTTATTGTTGTGAAATGACTGTGGAAATGAATTGAAATGACAATATTCTCGCTTTGAAGCAAAATGAAAAAAAAAAATGTGATTGAATATTGATGAATTATATGGCTATAAGAAAATTGTTAAATAAATTAAGAAAATACACCAACACACAAAAATTTATTAATGATATGCAATAAAAAACAGAACTACAAGCTCGATAATTCAAGATTGTCAGCATCATTAATCATAATATGAAGACAAGTATATGTATAACAATGATATGACAAATCACTGCAATGTTCAATCATGAGTACATTTACGACTAATAATAATCACACTTAACTAATCTTACACAACAATACAGCTGTTTAAACATTTTACAGTGTTTTGGGCAACCAATGCTAGTTTTATAAATGTAGTTCAGCCAACCAAATCATAAAATCATAACTGGTTTTACTAGTCACACTGTTCATTTGTATGAAATAATTAGCAGGTCACAATAACAGCTTTGGTTTATATGACAATATGCCAATGAATTTGCCAATGTAAGTGGAGTGACAAAGAGAGAGAAATAGTCCCTGTGTTTGGCTTTTACCTTTTTAAAGAGTTTCATGAACATGAAGGACTCAAAATGATAATGAATATAAGCAATGTCCCTCCTGATCTTTTGACATGAATGATTGATGTAATGGATTTCTGAGGCATATGAACTTAAATTAAAAAGCTGAATTTAGACAACAAACCTGATGCAGATTTGAATAATAATCTGAACTTAAAACAGAAAAAATAAGTAAAAAAACTGAGGGTGTGTAGATTTAGGTGAAATTGCGGGGAAATATGGGATATTCAAACAAAACATACATAATCTTACTCAATAACTCTCTGGTAGTTATCAAAAAAATTGCATATAGTTTCACAATTTACTGTAAAACTGTCTTGCAACAAATTTAAAACTGTGAAAAACATGACAGAAATATTTATTTCAAATGTCTTTTTTGCTGAATACAAATTAAGACATTTTTAAGAATGTTTGTACAGTAAAAAACCATATCTGGGGCACCATTGACTTCCATTGTAGGAATAAATAATATGAAATAAAATGAATATGAATAAAAGTGAATGGTGCCACAAATCTGTTTGGTTATTAACATTTTCAAAGTATCTTAACTTGTGTTTAGCAGAACCTGTATAAAAGAAACGTATACAGGTTTGGATCAACTTGAGGATGAGAAAATGGTGACAGAACTATCCCTTTGACATCACTAAATGCATTAGCTAACATGAACTAACAATGAGCAATATTTTTTTTTATTAATCTTTGTTAATGCCATTCATGTTAGTTCATTAACTTATGTGAACAGTTATAACTTTAAAAGGCAGGGTCCATGACTTGACCAAAACACACTTGTAAACAATCATTAGTAAGGGGCGTGTCTACTAACCGGCATCGTTGCCTGGGTTGCGTATGTCTGTCAAAAAAAGGTTCAGATTCTATTGGGGTAGTGGCGTGTTTGTTTAGGGGATTTCAAATATAATCATTGGCTTTAAGAGATCATGCACCCCGCCTTTAATTTAAAGAAAAAATGTATTAGCACATGGTGAAATGAACTTGAACTAAGATGAATAAATGCTGCATTGCTCATTGTATAGTACATGTTAGCTAATGCATTAAATCATGTTAACAAATGCAACCTTATTGTAAAGTGTTACCTAGATATGACCCTGTACAAAAGTGTATAATATGGCCACTTTAAATGAACTCTTGCTATAAGATGGTCTTTATTACTGTGTGAGACATTATCGACCAACAGGCTTAAAAACTCATTCATGACAACGGCCGCTCTCGGCCCTTAAAACAAACTGAAACTCATTTAGTTCATTAGCTGAACGACTCATTCGATTAACTTAACAATCTGCCTGCAGGGTTAATGAATGGAAACATAACATTTCCTCCTGATGACATTATAACACTAATCTAATAACATAAACCAATGCATGACCTACTAAGTAAACACCATTTCCTATCAGAAAACACTTCTAAATCATATTTGTGTAGCTGCTGGATGTTTATGTGTACACACATTATTCAGCATATGTAAAAAACACACCTGTAAGACATGTTTCTATTCACTCGTCATTGACAAGTTGAGGAAAATATTCTTTGTATAAATGTGTATCTAAAAAAATACCTTTAGTTGATCTTTAGGGAAGTCATGACCGCTGTTTAGTCCTTCCAGGTTACCAATAAACTGTGCAGAGGACATCCGCTTACCAATGTTCTGGCAACAGAAAAGACCAACACACCCTTCAGTAAACAACAGTTTGTTATTAAAAGATGCAATGAACTAAAATTAATGATGGATCAAGAAAAAAATTCAATGTTTCCTTGCTTATCATAATTCACAATTATATGCTTAAAATAATTATTAATAAGTTGAGCTTTTTGTTCAACACATAAAGATAAGTACATAAAGCAACCTGCAATTGCATGTTTGAAACATAGATGCAATATAGAGGAATGGGTATGGATATGATTTTGGGTTAAAAAAGAGCTAGAAATCCACCATGAGATTTACCTCAACAAACATTTTAGGTGCCTAAAATGGAGTCTATTTGAAATAAAATCTTTTCAGAGGTAATCCATTCGGAGTATCTCCAGTACACCACTGAAACTTATCATGGGATGTTTTAAGCTCTGAGTGCGTGCGAGAGACCGGTGATGGAAATTTATGAATATTTAGAGGCGCAGACAGAATACATAATAATCTGATAATGTGAACCTCTAAGCAGTTTTGACAGCAGAAGGAAAAATCTCTAGCAGCCCTCATCAGGACCGTAAACCTGTTTCCATGGCGACGGCGAGCCCGTGTTAGATGACAGTCCTAAAGCCTTCCACAAAAGCACTGGAGCGCCGTGAAAAGATTGTTAGAGGACAATATTGGTGTATATATATCTCCCATCATCTCTCACTGTCTGCTCCATGTTAATCAAACAGTTGCTCTATAGACCATCGCTGTTTTTTGGGGCTTCAATTATAGTATAAAACACAAATACTGATGATGGATTTTAAGGAATATTCCTTTAAAATGTTAAGATTTTGCGCACTCCACATATTAAAAGCGTATCGGCTCTGTCCCGAGACCCAGCATGCTGTCTACAGTCATTTAAGGCATCGTAGATGTGCTCACAGGGTGAAGGCTGTTGATATTTAAGCAGATAATTACTCTGTACTCCGAGTTACCTTCTTAAAATTCAAAGACAGCGTCACATGTTTTGTGCAGACAGCAATCCCATAATGCACTTGACAGTATATGCTGAGGTCAGTAAAAAACTTAATTGACAGCAGTAATGAGCAGTGATTATTATAATTAAACTTATAATCCATTTAACACTGAAAACTATTGATTTAAACTGTGAATCAATTTTAAATCAATAGCGAGTTGAGTCTCCAGGGTTTGTCCATGCAGATAAAGAACTTAGGTCGATAAAGCAAACCACATAATAACACATACACATTTTATTTCACACACAAACGCACGCATGAATGTATGCACACACCAATGCACCCATGCATGCAAAAATGCATGTACCCACTCATGAACGCACCCACAAATTAACGCACGAATGAACAAACGAACGTACTCATGAACGCACACACAAAACAGAGTGATTTGAATCAGTGATTTGAACATTGTATTTACACACCTGAATCACGAATGCACCCACACATGCACACAACAATGCATGTACAAACGAACGAACGAACGAACGCACTAATGCACCCACGCATGCAAGCAAGAATGCATGTACAAACGAATGAACGCACACACGCACTAATACACCCACGCATGCATGCAAGAATGCATGTACAAACGAACGAACGAATGCATGCACTAATACACCCACGCATGCACGCAAGAATGCATGTACAAACGAACGAACGCACGCACGCACTAATACACCTACGCATACATGCAAGAATGCATGTACAAACGAACGAACGAACGAACGAACGCATGCACTAATACACCCACGCATGCATGCAAGAATGCATGTACAATTGAACAACGAACGAACACACACACTAATACACCCACGCATGCGCGCAAGAATGCATTTACAAATGAACGAACGCACGCACTAATGCACCCACGCATGCAAGCAAGAATGCATGTACAAACGAACGAAAGAAGGCACGCACTAATACACCCATGCATGCACGCAAGAATGCATGTACAAACGAACGAACGAAGGCACGCACTAATGCACCCACGCATGCAAGCAAGAATGCATGTACAAACGAACGAACAAACGCATGCACTAATGTACCCACGCATGCAAGCAAGAATGCATGTACAAACGAACGCACGCACGCACTAATGCACCCACGCAATGCAAGCAAGAATGCACGTACAAACGAACGAATGAAGGCACGCACTAATAAACCCACGCATGCACGCAAGAATGCATGCTGTTTACATTTTCCTTGTCTTCTTATTAAAGACGCACAAACGCATGCACATCACATAGTGATTTGAATCAGTTCATTGTGTTTATACTCACATGTCCATGCAGGTCTGTATTGAGCAGCATCAGGGCGCAGGTCAGTGTATGGATACTGTCTGTAAAGGGTGATACACAAATCTATATGCAGTACACACACAAGCTTTAGAAACACCATACATATTAGTGTAACACACAGTTTACCTTCAGATAGTTGGAGAGAGGGGTTACACTGCAGGTATCTATGGGAAAAGTGTGCTAAGATTCGCTCTCTCTCCTGCGTCTCGCCCGTCAGAGCAAACTCCATCAGGAATGTCCTGAAAGAAATACAAGACAACACTAAACACAAAGACTCTGATAGGATTTTCTGCATGCTTATTTTAAAACAGACTTCAAAGTGTTATTATATATTTTTAAATCCATTACTAATATTAGTTTATATTTTTAAATTTATTCCACACAAAGTGATTGGGAATAGAGATCACCACCTGGGATTTAAACTTGGATTGGGGGCATGACCACACAACCAAGGGTTCAATCACCATTCCTAATTTTATAACGATTATTTATTGGACTTAACCTATGACTTCCCCTTATATAATTAAAGGTTTGATGTTCACATTTTGGACTACAACCGGTTCCAAACAAAATAGAAAAAAATGCTAAAATAAACAGTTTTCTCTTGGCTCATGACTCATATAAAACGTCCCGTCCCAAACTCCTGACACTGAGCCAAAGCTGTTCTGTCCGGCCCAGTTGAGTAATAAAATGACATTTAACAACCGTGAGGGCTAAATAAAATCTTCTGAACCTTTATATAGACAGAAGTGTAATATTAAACAGTATTTACATCTAACCCAGATATATTTATGGAAACTGGATCTAAACAAGGTTAACTGTGTATTTTGAAACTCTTTAGATTATAAACATTGGGTAAACCTCATGAGATGATAAAGTAAAACAAACATAATAATCTAATATGAGGCAATATTTTATCTCATTCGTGCATTCAATGTGCTGACCTTAGCGCTTGATCCAGAGTCATTCCACTGAAATTGAAGTGGTGCAGATATTCCTCAGCCACCATGCGACTGAAGTCATTACTAAACATGAACAAAACAAAACATCAAAAACACAATCAGAGAAGATCATACGGTAACACAACAACTCTTCTGGAAACTCCCATGATGCATCTGTCAGAGAGAGAAAAGCTCTTAAGAGAACCTGAGAATAAACAATGCATTATATAACAGATACCACAACAAACAGACATCACAGAAATTATACAGAGAAGACAAAACAGTGAAACAGAAAAGTGAAAACATACTGAAGGTCAATGTGAAACCAAAAGTGACTCATTATGAATGATTAACCAAAACAAATTATTCTTTTTTTTATTTTGGACTGATATCATCAAGCCCTCTTATGCTCCACACCAGCCACGGTAGAGACGTCAAGCGCAAGGTATTTCAATGATAAGTCAAATATAAAGACGCGTTGATGCGCGTCTGTAGGTCTCGCTGCGCGAATGAGGCGTTTAGCGTGTTTAGTTCGCTTGAATGATGCGAAATGGCATTGCCACGGGAAACGTGCAAGTTGAAAAATCTACGTTAACCAATCAGGAGCTTGCGGTAGTAGTGACGTGATTACAGGAAGTGAGCGGAGTCGCAGAAGCCCCTCCCATGATGCGAATTTCCGCATGAATGTCTCGATGACTAGAATTTCGCGGGTGGCATTGACGCACGAATGAAGCATGTACTACATTCAGTAGACCCGAATTTGACATCTCAAATCTGTCTGGTGTGAACCCACTGTTAGAGTATGCAGTGGCAGCCGTGAATTCAAAATATGTGTCCGTTGCGTCATGTCAAACATGTGTATCATGTCAAAATACGTGCCTGCTGCACACGTGTCGAAAGAGTTCATGATAAAAGAGAGGTTCATGAAATACTCGCAAGACACTCACTTAACACGTAACTTTGATTACACATAATATTAAGCGAGTATCTGGAAAACGTAAGCGTCTCTTTTATCATAAATACCTTTGAAGTGTCTGCAGCAGGCACTTATTGTGACATAACGCACATAAGTTTACACGACTAGCCGAATACACAGAGGTGGGGGACTTGAGTCACATGACTTGCAACTTGCTTGATTAAAGTATGAAAATGACTTGACTCTGACTTGAGAACAAGTTACTTGAGACTTGACGGGGAAGACTCGACAATGACTTGAACTTATAATAAACAAACAGCAATAAAATTCATTAAAATAAAAATTATTATTGTGACGTCAGCACCACTAATCAGCGTCTGTGCCTTTAACGCTGCACAACTCAAACAACCGCGGCAAACATGGCAGACAGTAACGTAAGTCGAGCTCCACAAGGCATCTCTTTATAGTGAGTTTCACTCTATAACGATTACAAATGTAATAAATTAATCTTTCCTGTTGGTCATAATTTGGCCTTGATTGCATATTATGCTTTTTCTTATTAGAAATGTGACCATTATCCTTACTGATACGTCTCGTAAATATGTATTGGAAAATTTGGCTATAACTGTAGCATAGTCTGAATTTTTATGTTGATGGGCATCTTAAAATGAGAGGGTCGCTCTATATTACACGTAAGGGGCTTCGCGTCGGTTCCTGATCACACTGTCGGGGCTTATTTCCCGATAAGTACCGGCTGCCTCTACATTATCCCGCTTATTACACGGCTACTTGCCACATAAGAAAAAAAACTGGACATGAATATGAATTTGAAACATTTTATTGGCATATTTGTTTTAAATTAACATGTTTATCCTTCCGCGAAACTTTGCACAGATGCATAAAATGATCGTAATACCTTATTAAGACCCTTTGCTTCAAACTTGTCTGTTTCCATTTTTTTCTCTTTTAGCCAGTCTTTGAGAAGTTTTAATGCCATTCTGTATTGTTTTGTGTGTTGGCTTCGTAGCTGTCATGCTCTATTTTATCAAGTTCAGTCTCAGTAAGCTCTCTGTGTCTTGTCGTTGTTCGTTCTTCTATCCACTGTTTAAATGTTTTGTTTTTTCCGTACATGTTAAAATTATGGTTGTCCAGTGTTTGTCACAAGATGGCGCCAAACAGCTAGTAATCTTTATTGGCGCGGAGCGATTTTAATCGTACAAATAGTACCGGCTATGCGTTATTACTTTGGACCGGTTATTTTTTTAAAATAACGAACCTGCAAATGTCTCAACTGACCAATCAGAATCAAGCATTCCAGAGAGCCGTGTAATAAGTAGGCTATAATGTCTGTATTAAATGTGCACTTTTCAAGTGTTTGTGTGGACTGCGTGTGAAAAATAAAAAGCATTGTGCTTGCAGTTGATCCGTATGAGTCACGACCCACGGTTCTGCTCGCATGTAATTTAATTCGCGGATTGACACGCACATTTAAATAAGGAAAGTTTATCATTTGCACGTGTTTCAAAGGCTTGCAAATGTAACATTCAAGTGATTTTAAACAATTAAACTGCAAAAAGGTGCTAAAGTGAGCAGCTTTCTGTAACTAAGCACAGACGCACATGTGGCCGAATGTGTCTGTTCTAGCTCCAATCATAGGTGATCATCACTACACCTTTCAAAGATCAGAACTCTTGATGTGTAGACTATAGAGAGTTGTGCTACTGTGTCTCACGCTGTAGTCCATAAAAAATACATTTTGCGAACAGAGCACTGAAAAACAACAAAGTTTTTATGTGGAGCGACTGTTTATGAAGCACTGTTTGGAATTCGCCCTCCATCTGTGTGCGCGCACGTTTAAGTGCCCTCAATAGTGAACACACGAGAGAGACGCGTTTCAAAAACAAGCGAACATAAAATCTTTCTGTTCTTGACAGGACACATACAAACAAAATGATCTCCACACAGTATTCTTTTTCTATTAAAATATTTGTTTATGTCTTAAGTTTATGTATAGATTAGAGGCAGAAACCAGTCTGTGCTTCTTTTAAAGAGACAGTAACCTCAATTATCCTACTCAAGTTGTGTAATTAATGCTAATCAAACAACCCAAGACAAAGAGAAAATCAATTCTGTAGCTCTAAAAAAAGATATTTAATTCATACAATAAATACAGTGCTTTTATTCATTTGATTAAATTTCTTTACCTAATGCTCATTTTAGACCTAATCGAAAAACAAATGTACCCCTATTTATTTTAGTACTGTGACTTGACGTGAAACTTATCAGGACTCAACTTGACTTGCTTAGGGTGAACCCTTGACTTGCTTGATTTATCTGAACTTTGACTTGAGACTTGCTTGGACTTGACCATGTGTGATTTGTCCCCACCTCTGCAAATACATATTTAAACATGACAAGCCACATCCCGTTTTCTGGGGACAGTCCCATTTTTTGGTGTTCTGTTTTCCACAAACCTATAACAATAAAGATGAAAAAGTTCAAAAAGGCTATGTCCTCATTTTATCTCATAGTCAGTAACAAATAAGATTTTGATGATATTTTGAGCATTGAACTAGGAAATGTCCCCGCTTTTCATTTAAAAAATCTGGTCAACTTAGATGTGATGATGAGATGATGTGAGGAGCTTCGCATCGTGTGCCCTCGAAAAAGAAGTCACCAACCGCCACTGCTTTTATGTTTTACCACAATTCTCAATGAATTTCAATGAAGTTCTGTTTTTTAATTGAACATCCTGTTTCACCCTACAACCACCACATTAAAGAGGTAAAATGGATCACAAAATGGCATTTGTATGTTTCCTTTAAATATATTTCTATAAAGACGTGTACACTTATTTAATATTTACATATGTGACCCTGGAGAAAAAAAGTAAATTTTTGGCATTGAGATTTATACATCATCTGAAAGCTGAATAAATAAGCTTTCCATTTGTAAGGATAGGACAATATTTGGTCGAGATAAAACTTGAAAATCTGCAAAAAATAAAAAATAAAATAGGCTTTCAAGTTGTCCAAATTATTACTAACGATAAAAACATTTTTTATATATTTACAGTAGGAAATTTACTAAATTTCTTCGTGAAACATGATCTTTACTTCATATCCTAATGAATTTTGGCATAAAACCATACAATGTATAGTTGGCTATAGTTTCAAATATATGACTGCTTTTGAGATCCAGGATCACATACTGTACTGTACTCTATGTATTTATTTGGCACATACTCACTTTTTACTCAGATGATGTGCAACGTCACATTTCCTGAAGCCATCGAGGTTAAAGAGGCGTTTGGCCAAGCGTTTGGCAGCCTCCAGGTCGGCTCGGTTGCTGTTACTAAGAGTTTCATTACTGCCCAAACCCAAGCGCTCGCTCAGTTCTTGATCCAAATCAGCATCTGTAGCCAAATGTGCCAACTTCTCCCTAAACACACACACACACACACACACACACAAACGCTAAAGAGTTATGAAAATGTCTGGTGTTTAAACGTTTTGAAGAACATCAGATCAACACAACAATGCCGTTTTCAATGCTTCTACCTGATTTCAGTGTGCTGTTGGGTTTTAGTGTATTTATCTTCTGTTGAAGAACAATGCAAACCCAACATCGTGGTCTTTTCTTTCAGATCACCTCTGCTAAATCTCCTTCTGGTTGAGACCCTTTGGAGTGAACTTTCTTTTACAGAAAGTATAAGTGCATACTCGAAATTTGACCTATGCATCGAACCCATCCAGTGTGTAGTGAACACACGCGTTGCAAGTCGTAAACACACACACCCGGAGCAGTGGGCAGTGATCCCAGCACCCGGGGAGGAATTAAGGTTAAGGGCACCACGTGAGACTCCAACCGGCAACTCTCGGGTTACAAGCCACTAGGCCTCGACTGACCCTACAACTGTGTGTTGCACCTTGGCTTTCTTCACCTGATCTGATCTTCAGTGGCTATGATCAAAATATCTTCACCTGAATACACCTGTATGAGCGGTCTGTTTTATCTTTAGTCCTGACATTGTCTGTATTACAGATATCTTTCCAAATGAGTCTCTCTCTCTCTCTCTCTCTCTTTCTCTCTCTCGACCTTCTCGGATCAGTGTAGTATGCAATATGTCTGAATTAGGGTTGCAAAGGGGCGGCAAGTTTCCGATAAATTTCCGGAAACTTTCCATGGGAACTTAATCTTGAAAATATTCCAAATTGGCAACTAAACGGGAATTTACGGGATATTATGGGAACTATTTGGAAATTTAGGGAAATGTATATAAACTATATCATACACAAACATAAATAAACATTCTGTTTGATCATAAGCAGACATGCATGCAAGGTATAATACAAATTTTAAAAGTGACGTCTTGTGAAGGGTGACGACTGATTTAATTGTAAGTAGAACTTTAATTGATTATTTCATCGAGTAACACAAAAGCAATGCAGCAAGTGTGGTAGTCAATGACAGGAAAATGGATAGGTTTCCCCACTTAAGAGATATAGGGAGGATTTTTTTTAATTTCGGGGAAGTGTGTGTTTGTGGGGGGGGGGGGGGGTGTCATTTTTAGTAGGGTGACATATGTGCTATTCTTCCCGGAGGTGTCCTGGCCAGGATTTTCGGTGCGTCTTCCGGAAGTCATATTTGTCGACCACATGTCATTGAGTAACATTTCAAGGTAAAAATGAAACTATGATCGTATGTCTTATGTTTTTAACTGTTATGTGATAACCTTGATGACATATGTGGTCAACAAATACAACTTCCAAAAGACGCACCTGAAATCCGGGCCAGGATGCATCTGGGAAAAATGGCACGTATAGTCACCCTATTTTTAGACACTACTGTTTTAAATATTTCACCTAAATGTTTCTCAGTCAGTGTTTTTGTCTTCACAATGGTTTAATGTTGTTCCACACTAGCTTACACACAGCAAGGACGGGTTTTTTTTTTGTAATTTACGTAAATACATGCAAAGATATTTTGATGTTATTTTATGTGCAGGATTCAAGAAATTGCAGTAAGCACGCAGTGTGCATTGTGTAGAAAATCAACTGAAATTGCATTCAATCTTGTTGTTTTAAACAAAATTATGCAAAAAAGATTTTTTAACTACATTTAAGTTCCCTGTTATAGGCAACTCTGCATTTGTTATTTAAAATTTCCATTGTATACCCGTATATTCCCGTTAATTCCCATGGAAAGTTTCCAGCCTTGAAAATTCCGTAATTTTTCCTCTTCATTAATAAGTCATTATCTTATCTTATACACACAGAATCGAAATTCAAATGGCACTTCACTTCCTTTATTTACAGACATTTCACAATCAAAACCCTCCAGAAAAATGTAAATTACAACTCAATTCTTAATAAATAATGTTTACTAAACTGAAACAGCATTGACGGATCATCTGAGAGCAGACAGCACACAAAGCAAGCTTAACATGACTACATGAAGCGGATTTGGAAGAATTGCATCATAGGCAAACCAAAAGCAGTCTGATGGAGATGCATTGCATAATGCATTACAAATGTGCTGCAAAATTTCCCAAAGAAACAGACGCCACACATAAACACACACACGCTATTGCATTGTGTATGAGCAGTTCAAAAGGTAATGGGTTCAATTTACAGGGAACACGCATTCAACAAAATGTATAGCTTGAATGCACATTATACTTTATACTTCTGAATGCACTTTCCAGATATGCCTTGTGTTCTTTCTCAAATGTAAACCCATCTCATATTTTTGCCTGCGGTTTATTATTTACAAGAAAAGTGACATCACACTTCTCCTCGGCAAACCACAAGTCTCCAAGAGGTACACATCAAAGTTTAATACCTAGAGGGGCTTGTACAAATCACTAACATGATGACACACAACCGTGACGCAGATACAGTAGCACTGCAAATAAATGAGTTACTGTCACCACCCAGTGGTTCAGCTTGGCTACTACATTTCATTGCTGTGCGATGCTGAGCAGTGACTGTATGAACACAATCGACATGTACTGCAGGTGCTGAGTGTTTTGTAGAGTAAAAACAGAAAAAACACATGACACATTTAATACATCACAAACAAACATTCAATAAATCAGCATTCACAGAATCAATATTTACTAATAATATTAATATGAATTTCAGGTCACTTGCTTTTTGTTTGTGTGCATAAGGGTGAACTATGCGGCATCTTCTATAGTTCTTAGCCAGCAATCAGATTTGCCTTTCATCTGTCCTACACACACACACACACACACACACACACACACACACACACACACACACTTAAGACTGCAGGGTAACCAGGGGTGGCACCATTACTCCAAAAGTGATGGCACAAATTTTGATATTTAAAAATCTATCTGTCTGCCTCTTCATCTATCCGTCTATCCGTCCATCCATCCGTCCATCCATCCATATATTCGTCTATCAACCTATCTATTTGTCTAATAATCTATCCATCCATCTATCAATCCATCCGTCTATCTATCCCTCAATCAATCCATCCGTCTATCAATCCATCTCTCTATCAGTCTATCAATCCATCTCTCTATCCATCTCTCTATCCATCCATCAATCTCTATATCCATCCATATCTCTATCCATCCATCTCTCTATCCCTCTATCCCTCCATCTATCCCTCTATCCCTCCATCTGTCTATCAATCCATCCATCTGTGTCCCTATCTCTCCCTCCATGTCCCCATTTCTCTCTCTATCCATCCATCTCTCTCTCTATCAATCCATCCACTCATCCATCCGTCTATCATCCATACATCTATGTCTCTCTCTCCCTCTCTATATCCATCCATCTATAAATACATCAATCCATCCATTTATCAATCCATCCATCCATATCTCTCTCTATCAATCCATCCACCCATCCATCTGTCTATCAATCCATACATCTATATCTCGCTCTCCCTCTCTATATCCATCCATCTATAAATACATCAATCCATCCATTTATCAATCCATCCATCCATCCATCTCTCTATCTATCCGTCTGTCTATCTCTCCATCTATGTCCCTATTTCTCTCTCTATCCATCCACTCATCTGTCTGTCAAACCACACATCTATGTCTCTCTCTCTCTCTCTCTCTCTCTCTCTCTCTCTCTCCATCCATCCATCTATGTATAAATCAATCCATTCGTTTATCAATCCATCCATCTCTCTATCTATCCGTTTATCTCTCCATCTATGTCCCTATTTCTCTATCTATCTCTCCATCTATCTATCTCTCCATCTCTCCATCTATCTATCTCTCCATCTCTCCATCTATCTATCTCTCCATCTCTCCATCTATCTCTCCATCTCTTCCTTCTATCTCTCCATTTCTCCATCTCTCCATTTCTCCATCTCTCCATCTCTCCATCTATCTATCTCTCCATCTCTCCATCTCTCCATCTCTCCATCTCTCCATCTCTCCATCTCTCCATCTCTCCATCTCTCCATCTCTCTATCTCTCTATCTCTCTATCTATCTATCTATCTATCTATCATCCATCCATTCATCCATCCATCCATCCATCCATCCGTCCGTCTATCAATCCATCCATCTGTGTCCCTATCTCTCCACCTATCCATCTATGTCCCTATTTCTATCCCTGGCCATGCATATCTGTCTCTATCAATCCATCCATCCACCCATCCATCTATCAATCCATACATCTGTGTCCCTGTCTCTATCTACAGGTATGTCCCTATTTCTCTATATATCCATCCATCTGTCTCTCTCTCTCTCTCTATCCATCCATCTATTAATCCATCCATCTGTGTCCCCATCTCTCCACCTATAAATCGATATCCCTATTTCTCTCTCTGTCTCTCTCTCTATAAATATATCCATCCATCTATGTCCCCATCTCTTCATCTATCCATCATGTCCCTATTTCTCTCTATCTATCCATCTATGTCCCTATTTCTCTATTCGTCACTCTATCCATCTGTCACTCTATCCATCCATCTGTCGCCCTATCCATCCATCTCTCTCTCTATCAATCCATTCATCCATCTATCAATCCATCCATATGTGTCCCTTTCTCGCTATCCATCCATCTGTGTCCCTATCTCTCTATCCATCCATCCATCCATATTTCTATCTTTTACATGTTATCAGACAAACTCTTTCCCCTTCTCTCTCTATCCATCTTTCATTCTATAATATTGTCTGGAGTCTTCACAATACACTTTTATTAATAAATAATTCTGTTTGTTATGGAGTGGCAGTATTTTGTTTCAATAAGATTCACCAATATTACTTTCAGTATGTGAGCATTGATGAGTGACACTTCTAAATATGTCCACTAACCTCGGCAGTGAAAGTGCAGGATTACTGTGCCAGCTCTGGCCGTTACGATCATCTGATCCACTGCTTAGCCGCTCGCTGGACGGTGCTCGCGTCGCGTCTGTGTCGCAGGTTATCGTCAGCGCAGACTCTGAGAGGCTGGGCATCTCTATATGCGCCAATGGAGCAAAGCTGAGTTGTACGATCTGCCGGGCGCTCTGGTAGATCTGACCCTGTACCTGTGGAGTCAGCGTGGGGAGGTCAAAGGTCAGGACGGTCTGAGTACTGGAGGTCAGAGGGTCAAGGCTATCCAGACTGCTGTAGGATGTTCCTTTGGCACGGTGAGACTCCATGATGCTTTCAAAATGCCGGCTGAAGGTGTCCTGAGTGTCTCCGGATCTTCTTCGTGGCCCTCGGAGCAGGAGAGGAGATTTTAAAGCTGGATGGTCCTTATTGAAATGATCACGGTGTCTGAGAAATACAGAGGATTGCTATTTCTAAAATATTGTCTCACGTAAATCTCTTAACAGTTTGTTAAAGGTTAAATTAATTGTGCACATTTACATTGTGTCCTTAAATCCTGCTAATATAATGTATATTTTTTCATATAAATTTCATTGAATTATTTTGTAATATTTGTATAGTTTTAACTTAACTTCTGTACTACTCACGATTACTCATAAAACTTTGTATATCATATTGTGTGTGATGTTTCTTATTTGTTTGTTTGGTAGGATATGTTTACTGTCACACACCTCTTCAGCATGACCTTGTAATACTCCTCCTCCTCATCCAAGTCCTGATCAGCCAGCAGCCTCCTCACGTCCCCCTGCATCCTGACAGTCACCCAGCTCGCAACATCCTCCTCTTCCTCCTCCTCCCGTCCATCTGTTCTCTCGGTTGGCATCTCTCCTAAAGGGCTGCTCCCAGCAAAGGAAGTTCCCATGACACTTCGGTTGCTCCCAAACGCTGAGTCGGCATCGTCCTGCTCCGCCAACAACACCTCGTCTATGTCCGTCTCCCGGTAACATCGTAACGGAACGGCGTCCAAGTCCGTCTCCGAGTATTTCAAAGTCCGTCTGATTATTCCGGTTTTGGGAGAGGTACCTGGGGCGGCGGGGGGCGGAGTCACCAGCTCCACCTCCACATGATGAACATCATGATTGGCTCTGAGAGCGAGTTCCTCCAAAGGCAGATACATGGGTGGGATTGGGGTGGAGTGACCGCTAAGAGGAGCCGTCGAGGGTTCTGGAACATCTAGATGGACGATAATTTCAAAACAGCAAATTAATGCACTTAATATTTCAAATATTTGCACAGAATGCATACTTTACACAGTATCTCATATAATACAACCATGTTTGGTGAAGCTGCCTTTCATGCATTAAACACATATTGGGTAAAAGTACAAAGTGAGATCTAATCTTAAAATCTCTGACCTAAAACAATCTCTATGTAATCAGAACAAAACACTGTAATCTAATTGCTTTTTTATGGGAGTCTAATGATATTACAGTAAGTAAAGTAGATATATGGAGGCTACTGACTCTTATCTTGTCCACTGGCAGGTGTCCCGAACAGAAACTCCCACTTGGCACGTGCGATTTTCTGACAGTGCAGAGATGGACCCGGAACTGCAGAAGCACTGTCCAACTACAACACACAAATTAAAAGACACACGTATGCTTACAACAGACAGTGAACTAGATCTTATTGAAAGCATGGGGACATATTACTTTTTATTTGGATTTACTGTAAATATGTACAAATGGGTTTATAATGTTTAATGCATTGAGACGCTATATTTTCTGAGATCTTTCATAAACAACATACACCGATATTTGTGCAAGTATGGTTTTACAATATTTACACATTAACCCATTCCCCGTCAGCCTTTTTATTTAACTGACCGCCAGCATTTTTCACAATATGCCTTCCAGAAACATTTTATATTAGCATACAAATATATCAAATGAAAGAACAGACCCTCTGCTTTCAATCAAAAAATAAACAAACAAAATGAGAAAAAAAAATCATCTTTCAACTTTTTTTTCTCTGCTTATAAACTCTGAAATATTGGAATTTTTCTTAAAAAATAAAACATTTTTAGCAAAAAGCTGAAATAATTTCCTTTTTTTGGAGGAATTTTGTTAGAGATCAGATTCATACCGAGCCCCTAAGGTGACATTGGAGTAAAAAAATCTATAGTTTAGTTTCATGTGCTCACGTGAAACTTTCATGTGCAGAATTTTTTTTTTAAAGTTTAGTTCGTGTGCTCGCGTGAAACTATCACGTGAGCGCGCGATAGTTTCACGTGAGCACATGAAACTAAACTTTATTTAATATTTGCTCCATGTCCCCTTAGGGGCTCCGTAGATTCAGAATGAGGAGTAAATAATTTTTTTGCTTCAGTTTTTTTAATTGGGTAAATCGCCATCTAGTGGATAATCACGGTATTACAGATTAACATAAAACCTCATCAGAACTCGTTTTTGCAACAAAAAATTTCTCTTAATTGACGAGATAACTCGTCAATGGCAGGGAAAGAGTTCAATTGAATTTGACTTCATGCACAATTTCACAAATGATTTACAAATTCTTTTAAATTCATGCATGCACCTGTATTCCCGAAGATCGATGTTCTGATTGGTTGCTATTTTGGCTGGATGGCGAGATGCAGTCTCTGTCCCCAAGGCTCCCTGTCACTCCACTGGAACTCGGTGATGACCCCGCCAAGCCCTGGTGTTCTCCAAACCCTGGTTCCTCTTCTCCTCTCTCCCCATCACCTTCCTCAAACACCACCGGCCCTAGAAGCAAAGCCTGCCTTTTCCTCCATTCTGCCTGCCTCTGTTGCGGTGTTAGTGTGGACATCTCCTCTGCATTTTTCTCCGAGCTGTGGTTTGTTACACTAACCGAGTGCTTTTCTCCTATTTCTGTGACGACAACCTTCTCACTTTTTCTACAAACCGGGCTGCTACTTTTTAAAGTCCCTCCATGTGGTTCTGCCAAAAGAATGTTCTCCATCTCAGTTTTTACTTGCTCTTTCCACTGCTGTCTGGATGTCCAGCTAATTGGAGAATCGTCTACATTTTGACCAATAAACAACCGCCTGGATATTTCCACGCTTTCTGTGGCAACGTGATCATCCCATTCATCTTCATCTAGGAACCATGGGTCAACTGGAGTCCATTCCTCTCCGGTGTACTGTGGGGTTTTGTGACGGTGCGGTGTGGGGCTATCAGAGACCGGTAGGTCGACTTTACGCTGACGAGGATCTCGCAGCGGAGAACACAAGTCAACTTTGGACAAACTTGGACGAAGAAGACGAGAAGGGAGGGCAGGGGAATCAGGGGAACCGCCCATAGGAATAGAAGAGGATCTCTCATCAATCAGGTCTTCCATTAAACCTAAACTCTGGTGCTTACCTGGTGCTTCATGCTGGTGGAGATGAACCCCAATGGTTGAAGGACAGTCAGGCGGTTGGGGTTCACGCACAGGTATGTTCATTTTAACAGCCATCTGCACTGGGCTCTGCCGTAGGGACCCATGTTGGATTTCTCCAGATGGACACTCGTAGTTTGTGCTGTTCAGGTTAGAACCCCTAAAAACACCAGGAGGTGGAGAACTTCTGACATCATTGAAAATAGTCGAAACCTTGGTGGCTTCTTCTGCAATCCTGCGAGCAGCCTCAGGGCTGCTCAGAACAGAGGAGTTATTGCTTCCACTTAGTTGGTTTAATCCAGCTGTAAGTGCATTTACCAGGCTGCTCCTTTGGTCTGATAAGAGCTTATTTTTAGTCCTGCTTTCACAACTCGGACTGACTTGACTGGTACAGTCTTGCGCTGAAGAATGTTTCTGTTTGGAGCATTTCTGGGACCTGGATGTGGATTTTTGCTGGTGGGTCTGTCCAGTGTGGGCTGAGCTTTTAGCGATGTCACAAACAGCTTTTACCCTTCCTGGACCAGAATCATTGCGATGGGCACTGCAGTTTGGCACTAGTGAGCCTGCCCAGGACTGGCAACGTGTCCTCTGGAACTGGTGAGACTCTGGACTCCAGTTTGGCCCACAGACATACTTACATCTAAGCTGGGGTGAGCCAAACTCCTTCAGGGCTCGTTGTGTTGAAGCATGGCCAACGTGATGTAAAGTAGACTGATGAACTCCTGTAGACCCAACGTGCTGGTGAAAAGGACTATTATTGTAAGAAGATTCAGCATGCCCGGGTCTGACTGTATCACTACATCTCTTGTGTGAACTCCCATCTTCCTTTATTCCACTGGGGCTGTTACGCGGACTCTCTACGGTTTTAATGTGAGGTTTCTCGATGTAGCTGAAAGTGACCACAGATCTCTGCCCAAGTTCTGGTTTGGAGTTCAGGTGTTTTTTGCAGGCTTGACAAGGCGTCCCATGGTCAGATGCTTGTCCAGAGTTCGATAAAGAGTGCACATGTTTCAACTGTTTACCGTCAGTGTTGTTATTGAGTCCAGTGGACACCTGTGGGCATGGCTCCAGCTGGGGAATGCTGCATTTCTGAGGTGAACCCACGGATTGTGAGGGCTGAAGTAGGAAGCTAACGTTTGGTTTGTATGGACCGCAGGAGTGTGCATTGCCAGCAGGTGAGGTAAACCCAGATGCCACCTGTGCTAATTTGTTTAATGCCTCAACAGGACCATCTTGGTCCACTGACGTCTCACAGGAATGACCATTTCCATCAGGCTCGGGTGGGGATCTCACCTCCACATATAAATGAAGGACTTTTCCAGTTTGAGACATGACTTCATAACAACCCAATACAAATTAAAAGAAAGAAAAGGTTTAAAGAGGCGACAGACAAAGATGGAGACAAGATGGAGTTGTTAATGCCTTAAAAGAAGTCCTGTTTCTGTTCAAGTATTTTTTGTTGGTGTATTTTCAGTTCATGAAGCTTCTGTTCTTCTTCAACCTCTCCTGCTAGGGAAGACACTACAGACTGAGAGCACAGGCCATCGCACCTAAGAAAGAAAGATAAATAAAAAAAAGTATTATTAAAATCAAGAATCTGGTATTGATCATTCAAGTCAACATTAATTCTTAATACACATTTCTAGTCTTAATGTAAATTATTTTACGTTTAAAACAACTCTAAACATAATTTTTCAGATGATAGTGCCAAGTTTCAGACAATGAGTGCAGGCAGTAGGGCAGTATTCCTGCAAACTCTGGTATTACCCTACTGGTTGGTTGGTTTACGCTGGTCTCCAAGTATGTTTTTTTCTGGTTAAGCTGGTGTAGCAGCAGGCTGGCTGGGAGACCAGCTGACCCACCATCTTAAACCAGCTTGACCAAGGCTGGTCTTATCTGGTTTAAGATAAAAGAAGCTGGTTTAAGCTGGTCCTCCCAGCCTGGCAAAGCTGGTGAATCAGCTAAGACCAGCTAAGAGAGTCCAAAACCAGCATGTTACACCACATTAACCAGCTAAAACCTGGCTGGGAGACCAGATAAAATCAGTAAACAATCTTAGGCTGGTTTTAGCTGGTCTTTTCAGTAGGGTAAATAGACACATTTTGTGATTTAGTTACAGTAATTTCATCCCACATATTTCCCATGCCCTGTTTCACACTGTCATATTACAACAGTAAAGTATATTGTGAATGTTGATTGATTTCGAGTTAAAAGGCTGATTTTTAAATAATTTGCATGAGCTAAAAGAAAGCCTGCAGGAAAAACAAACATTTAAAACTTCTGCAGAAACAACATAATGTGACAGAACAAGCATATCTATTCTGATATTATCTGCCAGTTGAAAAACCAATTACATCAACCCAGATTATATCAGCAAATGCCATATTATTTTCTAAACAAACACTTTATTTATCAATCCTTCAGTAGTATTTCTGAACAAACAGACTCTCTTAGTCAACAAATGATGTGTGTCTATAAAAGTCTGAATGACTTTGCAGTCTGGCCTTATAACAAACAGGGTTCCCACTATTTTTCTGACAGTATACTGACAGTCTGTGGTATATCATTTTCTTGTTTATTTAATTTTCTTGATAAGAAAAATTTGCATATAGGCCTATTAACTGAAAGTCTGTTCCTCAGCCAGAACAAGCCAACGGATAAAAAGCGCTGCCAACTCCCCGTAAGAAACCTGATCTGACAAGAATATCTGCCTTTATAACGATAATAAATAAAGTAAATGGTTTAATACTTTCATGCCAACTGTTGAGATCCTAAAAACAAAGTTTTTGTTGTCCTGTTTATTACGTGACCATCATCCGAGGAAGATATTTACTAATTACTGCACAAAAACCGCTCAAATAGGTTATGGTACTGTAATACATAAAGTTAAATATTACATTTAATATTACATTGTATTTATTTTTTTATGCAATTAGGTAATGTTCTTGAATTCTGATGCTAACCAGTTTTATCATGTGTTCTTTGCAGGCTGCTGTGTGTATTTAATATGCATTTGGCAGATATTTGAACTATAGCTTGAGATGTTAGCGAACAAAGATTTAGCAACGCAGTCTACAAATGATTTTTTTATATTCTGTATATTATTAAAAAATATATATATGTTAAATAAGACGAGACAATTCTAATAAAAGCTTAACCCTGGAGACACAGTTTTCTTTTCTCATGAAAAATATGAATAATGGAACAGCATATATAACGAATATTCGAACATTCGTGCACATCCAGTTTGAACTGGACTGACTGAACTTTACCCGGTTTGCTCTGCAGTGATTGCTGCCCAGTGCATACTTATTGTAGGTTGCTTTAGATAAAACCATCTGCCAAGTTATTAAATGTAAATGATGACAAAAGTTTTGTGTCAAGTACTATCCCTTTAAATAAGAACGCTTTTTAAAATCCAGGACATCTTCAAGATTTTTCAGTACAATTTCTGTTTTTCTTTCTTTTTCCATGTGTTTTCCAGCACTGGAAAATTACTCATTTAATTTCCAGGATTTCCAGGTTTTCCAGGACGTGTGGGAACCCTGAACAAAATTTATTTGAGATAATGTACAGGCTGACTGTAAGTATCTGACTGTAAATACAGCTGCCCAACTAAATCCCTAACAGGAAGAGAAGAGATTTCTTTAATAACCCCTTCTGGGTGTTTTTAGAGATAATGACCGTCTGACTGTACATTATACTGCCTGTTACACAGCTATTTACCAACCAAATGGTAAATTAAATATTTATTTGAGTTTAAATGACTTCAATATGTGACTGGAGGGAAACACAAGACATCAAACTATGCAGAAATATAAAAGGGTGATGCAGGGACAAGTGATAGCAATCATTATTTAATCATAGTGTGATGTAATTGACCAATCACAATCAAGCGTTTCAGAAAGCTGTTTAACATTAGCTGGATTACAGCGACTCATTCATCATCACACAACAGATACGGATATTGTTATTGCCTACACGCAAACCTAACATTCAACATATAGATTTTACATCTGACACAAATGTAAGGGAACAAACTTACATGCATGAGAAATTGCTGAACTAACAAATATTAATAAACAAAGAGATTTTTTATGCAATTTCCCAGACTTCTGAATAAAAGGAGTTACAAATCCACAGTGAACAACATGAATTCAGTTATTTCGTTTTATCATCATATTATTATTAGATTATGTCTTTAGAATAAGCAGCAGGATTTGTAAAAAACAAATTACCAGGGTCAAGCCAAAAAGGGCACAGAATGAAGTAAAGATGAGCAGTTTAAAGAACCCAGGGAAACCTTATGATTTTAGATTAGAAATATGCTAAATAAATCCACAAAAATAATCTATGTTCTTGTCCATTGCAATCGTCTCCCTCTTATTGAAAATCATGAAACACTACTGTAGGTCTCTGAAGAAAACATATGTGAGTGATGCTTGCTGTGGCAAATCTTGGGACACAATGTTACAACAAAATAAATGAGTCAAAAGAGCCCACCCCATGTCTACAATGTTCTGATACAGAGAAAAAGCTCTTGCATAAGAGTTACTAGAATATTCTTATTGGTTGCTAGGGCATGAATTGACACCCACCAATGATTATTATCCAAGCCATGAAAGGAAAAATCCATGATGACTCAAGGTTTTAGATGTACTGTAGCAGTAGTTTTAGGCAAAAATTAAAAATTTTCTCTCTCAAAACTACTATGTGGCGCAATGACAAAATTGTGCATGCGACCTCAGGTCATGACTGTGTTAAATCTTGCTAGTTTTATAACTATACACTTTAGTTATCAAAGTGTAAGGGGTTGCACTTTGGTTCGCTTGAAATCAAAGGTTTTTTTCAATGATAAGGCCAACTAGTGGTGCAAGCATACAATTTTTTGTGTGTGGCCTCAAACTCGTGTCGTACATCAGCCTATCAAATCATGTTAAAAAAATCCCTTTTCATTGCGGAGTTATAATCATTTATGTGTAAAAAACACATAATTTGAAGGTAATGTTTTTGCAATTTCCGGCCATTTCTGATGGAAATTTTAATATAACGCCAGTTGAGGTTTTTGTTCAGAAAGTAATGCCTATGGTAAGGAGCCCCTAAGGGGACATGGAGCAAAAATTAAATAAAGTTTAGGTTTCACATGCACACGGGATAGTTTTATGTGCACACCCAATAGATTCACGTGCGTACGCGAAACTAAACTATAAAAAAAATTGCACATGAAGGTTTCACGTGAGCACATGAAACTAAATTTCACATTTTTTTACTCCAATGGCAATAGGGGCTTGGTACTAAGGTGGTTTCGAGTCAATCGGAATAACACTTTCTGAGATATCTGTGCATGTTTTTAAAACACTATTTGCTGCGCAGGGCTTACCATAAGGCCTTTTTTGGAATCGTTTGATTCGGCAACGATTCAGGACTCCTACAAATCAAGTCCCGTAAAAATATGTTGACCACAGCCAAAGTTATAGGCGTGTAATACATTCGTCTGACCACTAGGAAAAATATCAAAACACTTTGGTTAATTTTGAGCGCGATGCTAAATAGTCTAATCAGATTCAATGGATTATGCTAAGCTATGCTAAAAGTGGTACAGCCAGACCCGGAGATCGGCTGAATGGATTCCAAAACGGTCAAAATAACATGTTTAACTCTAGTGGAGCTGAAAAATTAGCATATTTTCAAAAAAGTGAAGTGTCCTTTTAAACAGCTGTCACTTGTGTTTTAATTGTGCTTGTTTAATGTCATTCCAGTTAACTTGTTATGACAACGTATGTTACGTGATGTATCAACATGGTGGATGTAGTACATCCGAATTCATTCATACTATCCATATTCATACAACTGTATATGCTGTAGCACCTACTGTTTTAACAATCAGTCAGTAGATACTTCATCTAATTCATTACCTACTGTCACAGTATGTGATTTCAGATGCAGCCTGAGTCATATATCACACAAATCCCTGACAGTCTCACTTGTTCGTATCTTCTGCTGTTGTATACACAAACAAACACGTGTACAAGCACACACAACAGCTTTTCCTTATCTTTACAGTATTCCTCTGATCTGGTTCCTAAATATCACCCCTCTGCTTTTAGATCTCACTCCTCTGTCCAAAAATACCCCCTCTCTCTTTCTTCTGCACTGCAGGAGGATTAAAGCCATCTCAGCTCTTTCAGTTCAAATCTTCAGTGGCCAGAGACCTTCACAACTTTATCATCATTATCAGCATCATCTCTCTCTCCTTTAGAGCTTTTATACGCTTCCTATTTACAGTCGTGAATAACACAGCCTGCATTGCCATTTCCACACATTCACTTTTGTAAACACGAGCCATGTCGTCTACTTCTCATAGCCATCATTATACAGATATGAGAGAAAATTGCTTGTTACACACCAAAAATGCTGGGTTATTTTCAACCCAGCGTTGGATTAAAAGAGACAAACCCAGCCTTTGGGTTAAATTAACCCAGAAAATGTTTACAAATATTCGACCCAATGTGAAATAAAAAACAACCCAGCATTTTGGATTGAAACCACAAAGCATAGATTAAATTACAGCCCAGTGGTTAGGTAATTCCCGTTTTGACCCAACCTAGGGTTGAAAATAACCTCATTTTTTAGTGTGTACGGTTGCTGTTGCAACCGGGTATTTATGGTCCATTATAAAAATTATTCTGACACCTGTGCGTCAGGTGCAGAAACTGGCTTTAAAAACAGACGCACGAGTGCTGCCAACATTGCTTTACAGGTTGCAGAAGAAGAAGAAGGTCAGACTGTCAGTGCTTAGACTATACATCACACAATGCAACAATTCGGTTTAAATGTCCTTCGTCTCTGAAGGAATCCTCTTTTGAAGCTGGTTCACCAGAAAGCTGAAGACAACCAGTCTAAGAGGAGCATGAATTATTGAAATCATGTTCTGTTGAGACCAAACTTAAACTTGTTTGGCTCAGATGGTGTCCAGCATGTGTGGTGACGGCCATTCAAACTGAATTGTTGCAGTGTGCTGCGTGTGGTCTAAGCACTGACAATCTGACCTTCTGCAATCTGTAAAGCAATGTTGGCAGAAACCCATCTGTCCATTTCTGAAGCCAGCTTCTGCACCTGACGCACAGCACAAGGACTCAACTTCTTTGATCGACCCTCTGGGTCTTGGAAAACCTTTGTATGACCCTGGCCACTGTACTGTAACTCAGTTTCAGGTTGTTACTGATCTTCTTATAGCCTAGGCCATCTTTGTGAAGAGCAAAAATTGTAATTCTCAAATCCTCAGAGAGCTCTTTGCCATGAGGTGCCATGGTCAACATTCAGTTTGTGGCGTGCACATCACCGCAGGGCGCACTTCCCCACTGCGGGTCACACTTCACCACCGCGGTGGTTACATAGACTGTAAAAAACGATGGACTACACCCATTCGCTCTCTTCCATTGATGAAAGTGAAGCCGTCAGTGTCCCGATACGGCGCTGACATCTTGGGGCTTGAGTCTTCGCAGTAGCGATTTCGGGAACAGTCCTGCGCAGTACTGAGCAGGAAGTAAAGCCTGCGAGGCCCCGCCCTTGCTCTCGCATAATGCGCATATCACAGCTGTCAATCATGACCTGACACCACCGTTTTTATAGCATTAAATAACTAACTAAAAACAAACTTATTTTTACTTAAACACTTGAATTTACATCAGCGTGATAAAAACTACAGTAAATGACAAAAACCAGCTTCGGAAAAAAATTATTGAAGTGTAGTTAAATTGTTTAGTTGGTCTCAGGTCCCATTGAATAACATGAGGAGGCGGAGTTTATGACCTAAACTGGGACCAGTCACTGGGGGGCGATCGAGATGTTTTGGCTTCACTTTTCGAGGCTTGTGCAGCACGCGTGGTTGGTTATTACAACCGTCACAGTCCTAGTCAGTACGAGAGCATTGTACTGAATGCATCAAATTTAAACCGTTAGATACACATAGTAGTAGGGATGCGCTATAATTCGCATGCGATATCATGCGAATCTCGTCAGTAAAGCCGGATCCTTGATAAGTAGTAAATCAGCACCAGCTGCTTTTAGATGGAGCAGCATTTACTACACAAAGTTGTAGTTCACTGACAAGCTGGGCCATATCGCATACATATCACAGGCAATATGTCCTCGATAATTAATTCGAAATTGCAACGATTTTCAGTAAACTATGGCTTTGTGTAGAAAATGCTGCTCCGTCTGAAAGCAGGGGATGGTGATTTACTTCTAATCAAAGAACCGGCTTCACTGACGAGATGCGCAATGACAATAACATGCATTATCGCGCATCCCTACACAGTAATATGGTCCTATTAAGCATATAAAACATGAAGATTATGAATAGGTCATGTGGCTTTGCATGGTTTAATGATATTTATCTATTTCCACTTAGGGTGTACTCGCTTTTGTTGCCAGCTATTTTGACATTAATGGCTGTATATGTTAAGTTATTTTTTAGAGGACAGTAAATCTATACTGCTATACAAGGAGCACATTGACTACTCTAAAATATATCCACATTTCATTTCTATAGTATTGTCCCTTGAGAAGATTATATTAAAATATTTGCTGAGATGTGAGTGGTGTACTAACTTTTAAGACATACTGTATTTAGATGAAGCTCATAAAATCATGGTCAGGTCATTTCACCCTTAAAAACTTGTTTTTAGGAACCTATTTTCATAACATTTAAGCATCTTTTCCTTCTAAATTCTCATTACTGTGATAATTTGGAGCTTTAATTTTTTAGGGCTTTTATTTTTGTTACTCCCATTAATCTCAAGAGTAATTCTCACTGGACTCTCGTTACAGTAAAAGAGTATTTTTACTGTAAGTTATTTTATTTATAACAGAATAAATTAAATGCAGTAAAGCATATAGTATTTATCCACTTCACGATTTAAATATTATACCTTATATTATTTTTCCACATTACAGTAATAACTTAACTGTGCAGAAAATAAAGTGAATGGTCTTAAAAATAAGCTGTTTCTGTAAGCAAAATATCTTATTGCTGGAGATAAATATAACCAAGACAGTTTCTTTTATTTTTGTACCATGCATCGCCCTTTGATTGAGCTGAACCTCACTATAACAACAAGCAATGCAAAAACACCTCACTAAGGAAACATTGAGACACTGCAAAGGATTTAATGGATCCCCTGAGGATATCAGTACATCCCAGGTGTTTGTATTTTGCATGTTTATACTGTAAGCAGAATGAACGGGCGTCTCACATCACGGCTCTATATGGAGCAGGACAGTAGCTGTGCTAATATTAGTCTTCTGCATGACAAGCTGACCACAGTCATGATGACATTTCTTCTCAGTCACTGAGACACAAGACGTCTGAGGACAACACAACCCTGTTCACTACTTTCAAGACAACAAAATTAAAATTCACTCAATTTACACTAAATAAGAAGTCGTTATGCACATTATACACATAAGCCATCGCTTTTTCATGTTCATAAGCATTACATTATATATCATACTGTGTATAGTCATAAGAAAACTGAAACATTACATGCTTTGCATGACATTACCCATCAAACCAAATTTCTGTCAATCATCATTCTCTTTACTTTAAAACATATTAAATGAATTTATAATGCTGCATAATAGTTACGGTTTTGCATTAACATTTTCAAAAACAACTAGCACGGTATATTTTGTTCACATGTGTATTATTATCCCAAATGTTTGAATTCAGAGAATTGGCACTTTCAATCACTGTAACACCCCAACAGTCTAGTCAAAGGTGTCACATACGGGTTACATTAACATTTATGCATTTGGCAGATGCTTTTATCCAAAGCAAACTTGCAATGCATTATTATCAGTATGTGTGTTCCCTAGGTTTGAACCCATGACCTTTTGCACTGCTAACCCAATGCTCTACAATTGAGCTATACAGGACGGTTATCCTCATTTTCTGCTTTTGCTGTCTTATTTTGTCAAGAGATCCTCCTAAATGTTACACGGTGCACCTTTATACTACAGTAAGTCATGACAGTAATCTTCACACAAATTAAACCACAGGGTTTTTAGCACTTTACTGTGGATCGATGAATGAATACATTTGCCTTGAATTATAAAAAGCCGTTCTGTTGAGCACATTAAGTCAGACAGCAATAGAGACAACTCAATGTGAATGAACAGCATCTCTCTTTATCTCTTGGTTTGGCTGTCATTCACTCTTTAACATTACTGTACTTACAAATAAATGTACTATATAAGTATTTAGTATTTACAGGCAAGTTAGGGTAAATTACAGGTATTTATTGTGTACACATACGATAACTAATATAAAACACTACTGTACTTATAAATGTTTCTCGTTAGTTACAGTATACCTACATTATAAGTATGTATTTGTTATTACCCAGTACTTATCTAGAGTTACATAATAACTACCAAGTATGCACTACTGGTAAGTACAGTAATGATACCAATTTATTACCACGTAGATACCTAAAAGTAAGTACCACACATTTGTTGGTAAGTACAACTTATGTACCATATATGTACAAGTACACGTACTGTAAAATAAAGTGCTACCGATATTTCTGTCACCGACAGACTACTAAATCTCAAATACTTTCTATAGAGCAGGTTACTACAGGTCATGTGGGAGGAGTTTCACACCTGACATTATAAAACAAGACTATTGAGTCCAACACACTTTCTTGGAGAACTGCCATGTCTCAAGAATCACAATACAGTACTAACATAACAAATATTAACATGCAGTATGCATGCCAGGAAATTAATATGAATATGCACGTCAATTATTAACCATCCTTGTACTCTAGAGGAGAAACGTCTGGGTGTGTGTCATTGTGTACGAGCCGTGACTTGCCCTCATTTCTGAAATATATTCAAAAACAATTGATGTTGTACATCCTCTAATTGTTTACACTTCTGAACATTTCCCTCATACAGTATGCTGATCATTTGTTTATTAAATGAGATTTGTATATATATATATAAGTTAATGTGAATGATGCTTAATGTTACGGTTGTGTACTGGGTCATTACCATGATGTTGCTAAAGTCAAAAAAGCCCACCCAAATGTCTATAATAACAGCACAAAGTTTTTTTATTCACCAGGTGAAATAATAAGTTCAGTTATGAGTTCAGAAAATATAAAAGCACATCTCAACAGCATTATTTATGAGTTCAATACTTATAGTGAGAAATTAAAATATCTGTAGCAACCTGATACATGAATATAAAATTGAACTAATGTGCACTCAGGTGCAGAAATAATGGCTGTTCGGCGCTGGCTTTAAATGTGAATCATTCAATACGTCAGAACTAGCTGTTTGATAAACCATAACTAATCATTTCATTCCCACATCAGTTCTACGCTGTCAAAAAGATGGATGAGTTGGGTGATGGAGGTGACTTTCATTTCAAACCTCTCCAAATTACCATAATAATTCAGTCGGTCCTCGGATCAGTGTCAGTAATTGTCGAACCAATTTGAAACCATCTACAATTAAAGTTAGGTGTGTGACCAAAGATCGCCATGTAACTTTTACACGTGTATATGTTTATATATCTAGGTTGTATATTAAAACCTAAATAGATGCAGAACTCCAAAAATGGACATTGACTGAAGGTCTGCATGATGTTTGGTTTTCGACAATAATTTTTGCAAGTCTGATTTCCTATAAAGAAAAATAGACAGTATGGTCTACGAGGGTCTGCGTACAGTATTCTGACGCAATTTTCGGCAGATTTTTGAAACCCTACCTAGTACATTGTATGCGTGCATGTGCCTACAGGTGAATGTAGTCCAGGGGATGCATTGCATTTTGTCACAATGTGCATGTGTCAAACATCTGTGTACATGTACGAGTCACTATACAAACTATACTTTGTTCGCATACATGTAAAAACACGACAATACTCCGGGCTAAGTCTCTAAAACAACCTTGTTTCTGCTGACAGCATGTCTTGCTTTTCTCCAACATATTTATTCTGCTATGCAACGTCAAATTCCCACAATCCAGTCAGTTTCCAGTGGATAAGTCACTCTCATTTTTTTCTAACCGATTGTCCTGTTTTACTCAGAAATACATCAAATAACAGAAGTATAATGGGTTGGGAGTGATGTAAAAAAATGCATCATGCATCAGTGTGTACAGTAAGTGTGTGGAAAAGATTAGAAATAAGACGACAAAAATAGTATATGCTGATGTCAGCCAATCTCTCTCTCTCTCTCTGTCGCTACAGACCTACTTTCTCTACTTAATAGGATTTATATTCTTCAGTCGGTGATACACAAACACACACCTGCAGGTCTGAGCCAAGCTCTTCCATTAACACGGTTAATCTGAGACTGTCCGGGGGCAAACACACCCTTTCCACACCTTCATATCCATCTGTTTCTCACTTCCTATTGGGTGAATCTTGAAAACATGTCCTGGTCAGATTACCTACCAAAATCAAAATGTACAATATAATGACCTGTATTTAGCTTGAAGCAAATGCAGTACTTCTACGCTCATTAATAAATCAGATTAACCTAAAGTCTAGGCTTTTGTCATGATTTACTCACCTTCACGTCGATTAAAACCTTTATGACTTCTGTATCTCTGTGGAACACAAAATTAATTTCATTTATTGAATAAATCTTAAGGGTTTAAATTGGGTTTAAGTGCTGACATTGGTTAAAAACAACCCAGCGCGCATTGACAATAAAATCATGCAGCTGTCTCTTATGACCCGGACATCCCTACTAAAAAGATCAGCTAAAACCAGTCTAAGCTGGTTGGCTGATTTTAGCTGGTCCCCCAGCCTGGTTTTAGCTAGTTAAACTGGTGTAGCAGGTTTGTTTTAAAGGTGTTTTGGATACTTAAGCTGGTCAGGCTGAAAACTTGGGTTTAGTAGCTGGTGGGATAGTCTTAGCTGGTTAAAGATGGAAGCAGCTGGTTTCAGATGGTCTTTTCAGCCTGGCAAAGTTGGTTAAGCTTGTCAAGCTGGTCTTCAATCCTGGTTTTAGCTGGTTAAAATAGTGTAGCAGGCTTGTTTTAGAGGGGTTGTGGACACTATTTAGTTGGTCAGGCTGGAAGCTTGGCCAGCTTGGCTAAGCTGGTTGGCTGCTCTTAGCTGGTTAAAGATGGAAGTAGCTGGTTTAAGATGGTCCTTTCAGCCTGGCAAAGTTGGTTAAGCTGGTCAAGCTGGCCTTTCAGCCTTGTCAAGCTGGTGGGTCGGCGGGTCTCCTAGCCTGACCATCTAGAAAAGTGGCCAAAAACAGCCTTCTACAGTCAAAAAAATGCTGGGTTGTTTTTTGGACAGAACACATTGCTGGGTTTAAATGAACCAAATAATGTTTTTTTGGATAATTTTAACCCAGCAATGTGTTCTGCCCAATAGTAACCCAGCCCTGGGTTAAAAACAACCCAGCATGTACACCAGCTTAACCAGCTAAAACCAAACAGCATAGGCTGGTTTTAGCCTTTTCTTTTCAGTAGGGATGTTCTTGACAAGTTGTCCAATTTTGATTTGTTGCCTGTATCCAATTTTTTTGACGAACCACTTACATCATCGTTTAAAGAGTAACTAAACCCTAAACCAACTTTTTTTAGTTAATGATCTGTAAAAATGATGCTTTATTAGTGCTGTTCATTGATTTTAGTAACTTTTTTGACATTTGGATATTAAGTGTTTCAATACTGCAATATATGGTGTAAAAACGTCTGAGTGCTGCCCTCTTCAGGTTGAACGGTGGCTACTGCAGTTGAATTTTCCTATTGGATGTTGAGTCCAAAAAATGACTCGTGACGTAAGCAGGTTCAAGCTCACCACAACCCTGTTATGATCTCACCACACCCCTGTTATGATCTCACCACACACTTGGTACGAGCTTAGTTCATCCCCTCTATCTCCGTTGGGATCTGCCCACTTTTCTTGCATTTTTCAAATATTGCCAGTGGGCGGAGTCAGGCTCTGACCAGGGGTTTAGTTACGCTTTAAAAGCGACTCGTATTCGATATCAGTATTTACACTAAACACTTGCCAAAAAATTTCAAGGAAAACATACTGATCTGGAATAGCTTAAACATCAGAGGATGTATAATGTCATGATATGCAATGGACACAGACCAAATTATTAATCAAGATTATAGAGAAAAGTCACATGACCTCGGGCAGTGTCCACCTAAGTTGACGTCATTTGCCAGCGTCACATTTTTAATGACGCACGACACGTCTTGAGATGGGAATACCCGATCTTTCATGCATGTATCCAATTCATATCTGATTTATTTCCACAAATGAATCGGAATCTATGTGCTTTTTTCCTACTTACACGTTCGTGGGTCATCTAATTTGTGCCACATGTTTGTTAGCAGAAAAAATTAATCTGCACAACAACAAAGAACCACATACACCCTTTCAGACATAAAATTGCCCCGAAATCTAAACCCATGAACATAAATACACACACAACAGCAATAGTGTAATTAAGCCCTCATGACGCACAACGTCCAGTCGTCCACTTTACAAACGAACACAATTATCCACTTAACTTGGCGCCGCAATGAAATACAGTCACGCAAAAGACTATTCACAAACGCACTTACAAAGTATTTACACTCATGGTCGCAAATGAGACGTAACACGGGACAATCTCAAGCCTCTTATAGATTAACATTTATGATGAAACACATTTCAAACTCAAACATACAGTCTAAATCAAATTACCGTTGATCATGCCGCAGACGTTTCAATGTAAAAGGTCACTAATTGTGTTTAATCAACTTAAGGTCAGTAAATACTAAGAATGTTCTCTATCAAACACCTAGAGATGAGGAAGACCGCATCTTTCATTTTGTCAACATGAGGTGGGATGAGTAATGGAGACTGCAAAGTTGACGGATTAAATTTATGGAAATGAATCTAGCAGGAACTGTACAGTTGTATGCCTGTAGACAAAGTTACGGCGTGCTCACACTATGCATACGACACTGTACCCGGGTATGTTTGCAGATGTAGTCTCTGGTACGGTAACGGATCTGAAAGCTTGATGTTTATTATGTGACTAGCTGCGTTTCCATTAACCTTTGAATTGCGCCAATTAAAAGGGTAATGGAAACGCAGCTACTGTTTATATCCTCTCAACTTTAGCGTGTCACCATGTCCCAAATTACCCCAAATAATAGTTGTGCTCGAATTCATGCCGCGAGGTGTAGACCGATCAGTTTATGATATTAAATAACCTTGAGAGAAATATATAGGCATATTAAAGAGCAGTCTGTTCCTGGATCGCTCTCGTGTTACATGAATGTCCTAGACACCTAATCAACCACAAATTTATAATTACAATGAAGTCTATTGTGCAGACACCACATATCTTTCGGTCTTCAAAACAATCGCATCATATTGATGTAATTGTACTTGGGTATGACTCTGTAAAGTTTTCAGTACAGGGTAAGTACGCCCTTACTCGACTGCAATATCAGGTGGAGGATCATGAGAGCTTCACCATCTGCACTTTCATCGGTTGTGCCCGCACATTTGCATGAAATTGAACTCACATCACCTGGGAAGTCACAGATAAACCAGAACATCAATGAATCCTTCAGGAAAACAAATCTCATCAAACACACCTGTAGCATGACACGCTGATGTATCTTTCTTTTATTTAATGTCATGATGCATTTCAGAGCTAAATTAAAGGAATGATTGGTTTCATTTGGAGACAGATGGAGCGAGTGGGAGAAAGTGTGTGAATGAAAACCTATGAAAGGTTGTTAAGGGTGTGAAGGAGAAAGAAGCAGCTCGTGTGGGTTGCAGGCGGAAAAATGAGAGAGAGGTTTTCATGACGGCTCACTTTCTCAGGCCTGATTACAATTGTAATACAGTAGAGGACAACAGGCAGGAAATTATGAATCCAGCGTCTCTGTGCACATGTAAACTAGTGGTTAACCAGTAAAAGGCTTTTAATGGCCGATAACAACAACAGTGATAACTAAAGCGCAGGGCAGTCTCTTTAGCGCATGTTGTTTTAGCTGGGTTTTCACTGGCAGGTTCACATACGGACCTTTATCAAATCTGCATATTTTCCCAGCACAACATCTGATCTTCATAATGTGATAAAATGACAGGCTGACTGGCTTTGAGAGGTCATGTGATGGGTTTGCATCGGGATAACATCTCTGTTTCCTCAAGCTGTCTGAAAGCTTAGACAGCACCAACTAATGAAGACAAAACATCATTGCTGGCCTTCAGACAGACAGCACACTCCACAACCTTTTATTTGCTCAATTTCATCACTCTCCATTTCCTCCGTTTGAAGCCTCTGTCTGTCACTTTTTTCTCCTTTCTCGGTATGCTAAAAGATGCACCATTTGTATCCCACAACGATGGATCCTGCAGCTCTGTAATTCATCATTCTTAAGGCATCAGATGACTTTCATAGGACAACATCTGCTCCACCCGCCATTAACAGACAGATAGCGGGGCTTTATATCTCTTTAACACAGAGCAAATTAAGGTAGAGCTGTTGAATGAGATTAAACCAGACCTAACAGAATTTAAGATGTTCAAAGAGCATGAGATAACAGGAACGATCCGCTGGTCAGGGCACGGCACATTATTGAATTAAAGAATTAGTCTTAATGATTGGGTTGGTATTTTAATTAAATACGGTCACACCCCTAAAAATGTTGAATTGGAATAATAGAGGGAGGAACTGTAGATAAAACATACATTAAACCTTAGTCATTCAAAACAACAAAACGGGTAGGAATAGAAAACTTCTTAGTTTACAAGAAAAAACATCAAAAGTATGGATATCTTATGATATTTGTTTCCTTCTGAAGACTTTGTGGTCAATTACAGCATTCTGAAAAACTGCAGGTCCAGGGTTACAAAATTCTGGGAACTTTCAAGGCTGGAAACTTTCCATAGGAATTAACATGAATTAACAGGAGTTAACGTGAATATATGGGGAATTAGCGGAAATAGATAGGGAATTAATGGGAATATATGGGGATTAACTGGAATATATGGGGAATTAACAGGAATAATGGGGAATTAACATGAATATATAATTAACGTGAATATATGGGGAATTAATGGCAAGTCAATATATGGGGAATTATGGAGAATTAACGTAAATATATGGGTAATTAACGTGAATATATGGAGAATTAACGTGGAATTATGGGGAATTAACGGGAATATATGGGGAATTAACGGGAATATATGGGGAATTAACGGGAATATATGGGGAATTAACGGGAATATCTGGGGAATTAACGTAAATATATGGGGAATTAACGTAAATATATGGGGAATTAACGTGAATATATGGGGTATTAACGTGAATATATGGGGAATTAACGGGAATATATGGGGAATTAACGGGAATATATGGGGAATTAACATGAATATATGGAGAATTAACGTGGAAATATGGGGAATTAATGTGAATATATGGGGAATATGGGGAATTAACTTGAATATATGGGGAAATAACGTGAATATATGGGGAATTAATTAACATGAATCTATGGGGAATCAAAGTGGAAATATGGGGAATTAACATGAATATATGGGGAATTAACGTGAATATATGGGGAATTAACGTGAATATATGGGGAATTAACGTGAATATATGGGGAATTAACGTGAATATATGGGGAATTAACGGGAATATATGGGGATTAACGGGAATATATGGGGATTAACGGGAATATATGGGGATTAACGGGAATATATGGGGAATTAACGTGAATATATGGGGAATTAATTAACATGAATCTATGGGGAATCAACGTGGAAATATGGGGAATTAACATGAATATATGGGGATTAACGAGAATATATGGGAAATTAACGTGAATATATGGGGAATTAACTTGAATATATGGGGAATTAACGGGAATATATGGGGAATTAACGTAAATATATGGGGAATTAACGTAAATATATGGGGAATTAACGTGAATATATGGGGTATTAACGTGAATATATGGGGTATTAACGTGAATATATGGGGAATTAACGGGAATATATGGGGAATTAACGTAAATATATGGGGAATTAACGTAAATATATGGGGAATTAACGTGAATATATGGGGTATTAACGTGAATATATGGGGAATTAACGGGAATATATGGGGAATTAACGGGAATATATGGGGAATTAACATGAATATATGGAGAATTAACGTGGAAATATGGGGAATTAATGTGAATATATGGGGAATATGGGGAATTAACTTGAATATATGGGGAAATAACGTGAATATATGGGGAATTAATTAACATGAATCTATGGGGAATCAAAGTGGAAATATGGGGAATTAACATGAATATATGGGGAATTAACGTGAATATATGGGGAATTAACGTGAATATATGGGGAATTAACGTGAATATATGGGGAATTAACGGGAATATATGGGGATTAACGGGAATATATGGGGATTAACGGGAATATATGGGGATTAACGGGAATATATGGGGAATTAACGTGAATATATGGGGAATTAATTAACATGAATCTATGGGGAATCAACGTGGAAATATGGGGAATTAACATGTATATATGGGGATTAACGAGAATATATGGGAAATTAACGTGAATATATGGGGAATTAACGTGAATATATGGGGAATTAACGGGAATATATGGGGAATTAACGTAAATATATGGGGAATTAACGTAAATATATGGGGAATTAACGTAAATATATGGGGAATTAACGTGAATATATGGGGTATTAACGTGAATATATGGGGTATTAACGTGAATATATGGGGAATTAACGGGAATATATGGGGAATTAACGTAAATATATGGGGAATTAACGTAAATATATGGGGAATTAACGTGAATATATGGGGTATTAACGTGAATATATGGGGAATTAACGGGAATATATGGGGAATTAACGGGAATATATGGGGAATTAACATGAATATATGGAGAATTAACGTGGAAATATGGGGAATTAATGTGAATATATGGGGAATATGGGGAATTAACTTGAATATATGGGGAAATAACGTGAATATATGGGGAATTAATTAACATGAATCTATGGGGAATCAAAGTGGAAATATGGGGAATTAACATGAATATATGGGGAATTAACGTGAATATATGGGGAATTAACGTGAATATATGGGGAATTAACGTGAATATATGGGGAATTAACGGGAATATATGGGGATTAACGGGAATATATGGGGATTAACGGGAATATATGGGGATTAACGGGAATATATGGGGAATTAACGTGAATATATGGGGAATTAATTAACATGAATCTATGGGGAATCAACGTGGAAATATGGGGAATTAACATGAATATATGGGGATTAACGAGAATATATGGGAAATTAACGTGAATATATGGGGAATTAACGTGAATATATGGGGAATTAACGGGAATATATGGGGAATTAACGGGAATATATGGGGAATTAACGTAAATATATGGGGAATTAACGTAAATATATGGGGAATTAACGTGAATATATGGGGTATTAACGTGAATATATGGGGTATTAACGTGAATATATGGGGAATTAACGGGAATATATGGGGAATTAACATGAATATATGGAGAATTAACGTGGAAATATGGGGAATTAACTTGAATATATGGGGAAATAACGTGAATATATGGGGAATTAATTAACATGAATCTATGGGGAATCAAAGTGGAAATATGGGGAATTAACATGAATATATGGGGATTAACGAGAATATATGGGGAATTAACGTGAATATATGGGAAATTAATGTGAATATATGGGGAATTAACGTGAATATATGGGGAATTAACGTGAATATATGGGGAATTAACGTGAATATATGGGGAATTAACGAGAATATATGGGGATTAACGGGAATATATGGGGATTAACGGGAATATATGGGGATTAACGAGAATATATGGGGAATTAACGTGAATATATGGGGAATTAATAACGTGAATATATGGGGAATTAATAACGTGAATATATGGGGAATTAATAACGTAAATATATGGGGATTAATGGGGAATATATGGGGATTAATGGGGAATACATGGGGATTAATGGGGAATATATGGGGATTAATGGGGAATATATGGGGATTAATGGGGAATAATGGAGAATATATGGGGATTAACGGGATTGGGGTTTAACAGAAATATGTGGGAATAAACTGGGAATTTGAAAAAATGCAGAGTTGCCTATAACAGGGAACTTAAATGTAGTAAAAAAATCTTGCAGCATATATATTTTTTTAAAAACAACAAGATATAATGTGATATCAGTTGAATTTCTACCCTGCACGTCCCTCAGTCACATGCACACAGCACACTGTGTACTGAAAGGCCATTGAGGCCACACCCCCTACATGTACTTGCATTCTTTCATAACATACACAGATCATTTCTTGAATCCTGCACACAAAGTAATGTCCATATTTCCATGTATTTACATAAATTACACAATTTGTTTAAAACTTCCTTGTGCTGTGTGTTAATATTAAATTTATTTCTGAAAGGCTGTTGATAAATCCAGGCTTAATGAGCATAACAGTATTCTTCAAAATTTGTATTACCTTGCATGCCTGTCTGCTTATGGCCAAACAAAACGTTTATTTACATACAATATAGTTTCTATAATTTCCAAATAATTCCCATACATTTCCATTACATTTCCAGTTCCGACTATATGCAACCCTACCTAAAATTGAAACTTAAAATAGCTGGGAGGCAGGAGCTCTTTAAATTGCACATTAAAATTGAATTAGAATTCACCATATTGTTTTCTACCTCAATTCAAAGCCAAGAAATAATTTTTAAAGGCTCTGATAACACCTGCTGTCAGCATTATGAAAACTTAATAGTCTCATCCAAACACCTGCAGCACTTTTTCAAGGTGAGCTACAGCACATCATATACCATCAGCAACACATAATTCACACATCAGCTCAAAACTACACACTTCAGGCTCAAACTGAACATAATCTGAACAAATTATTCACACAAACATCATACATCAGAACATCAGTCCCACATCTCTGAGTTATTATGACCTCAATGTCCTAGCATGATCAACTGGTTGACGCTTACAACCTCGCTGAAGAACTTCCAGCCTTATTTCTCAGCAAAAAAATAAAAACCCAGTCCCTAACATTAGTACCACATTAATATTTAATTATTGCATTTAGGGCCGTGTGTATAATGTCCTTTGAGACATGCAATCTCAGGCCAAATCTCAAAAAAATCAACAGGATTTTTAACCAAACACTGATTCAAACGCGTCTGCATGCATCATGCAACACAATCACAAATGCGTATCATACTCAGATCTATTTATAACCCAACAGATATGCAAAAAACACAAACTCTCACCGGGGACTCAGGTGCAGGGATGAATGGATGGATACAGGAATGCGGTCCGTGCTGCTGTTACTGCAGTCCGCGTGCGCACATCGTCATCATCATCATCCTCTTCATCTCTATCATCCAGGGTCTTTAACTGGGTTTGTAGATCTGAAGTGAACTGCTTCACGCCACTGTCCTGCATTCGTGTTTGTCGGGAAGGATACGGAGAGTACAGAGTGTGTTTGTAACTCAGAGTCGCGCATTGGCGTGAGAGCGCACACACGCGCATACACTCGCACCCGCCCCGCCGGTAACTACGCGCTACCGCACTACTCCTATTAATCGTGCAGTGTGTGCCAAACTCTTTCTGTTGTATGTTAGATAAAGTTTTATTCCCTCCAGGTGGCGCTTGGAGGCTCAAAAAACCCAAAGCCTTCATTGGAATAAAGCTTATTGTTAAATTGCGCAGAGAAGGGCATGGAAATTATTGAACAATTCAAGCTAATAACGAATTATAACACATCATTGCGTTTTGTATAAACTTTATGTGGATTTTTCATGATTACTTTATTTTGATATTTATCTTACTATCTGATTTTTGTGCATACATAATGAAAAGTTAAATAATTCAAATTAAATATATTAATTAAAACCTATAATTAAACGTGCATCTTTCTAAAGGTCATTCATATGCTATTACATAACTTACGGGACACTAAGTCACGCCCATTTTGACACCTGTTTTATCTTAATATCTTTTCTATATGCTAACTCTATTTCTAGATCTAGTGTGCGAGCAGTGCGTATTATTCAATGCTCGGTGCGCGCACTCGTGCTGAGTTCAGTGACAGGTGTGACGAGACTTTCAGGTCGAGTCTCAACAGAGGCACAAACTAAAAACACTGGTCTGACCTTACATTAAAAAATTGTACTGTTAAAATAAAGGTCAGTGTGTTCAATTTTTAATTCTTTGTCTAAGTGGCACACAAAAGACCTGCAAAACAAGTCTGTCTCGTGCGTCATGAGAAAATTAAAGGTATAGTTCACCCAAAAATAAAAAATCTGTCATAATTTATTCACCCTCAAGTTGTTACAGACCTGTATAAATTATTTTAAAGATATTTTGAGCAATGTTGGTCTGTCCGTCAATCATCTACCCATCCATCCAGTATTCGAATTATGTCAAAGATTATGGGGGTCCCCATCTAAGCTGCCCTGGCCAAGCCCCCTTCCTCTCGTCATTATAGGGTCACCGTGATTTTACAAATTAAGATGTGATCCTAAATCAACATTCTTTTTGTTGGTCCTGGATCAATGTTTTAATCAAAGAAACCCTAACAAATTTTGCCCCTCAAATTAGTGTGAAATAATAGTTTGAGCCCCCCAAACCAATCCTAAATCTATAAGTCTGTCAATTTCTCCAGAAAACAGCGTGAGGCACACTTAATAGTTTACATTTATTTCATACAGAAATCTTTTTGATTACTTTATTGTGAAATTGCGGGACAAATAATGGACAGTGGCAGCCCAGCATGGAATTTAAAGTTCCAGGACCACCCAAGCCCCCCTTCAATTTGAACACTGCATCCATCCATCTAGTAAAGTGCACTCTGGTGGTTAATCATTGCAATAAAAGCCTGCATGTTTAAATGTCAATCATCCCAACAACACATCCAATTAGTCGACTTGCAAGACTTTATAATTTCTCAGTACTTTGCATAAAACAATTATGCACTTAATAATTTATAACCATTTGTAACAAGTGCTCACAGAATTATACAAAAACATAGCAAGCATAATGTGCAAACATCAATTAATGTTGTGATACTGTAAAATCATGTTAATAAAAAATCATCAAAAACAAAACAAAAATCCAAGAAAAACTAAACTACCCTTTTGTCTTTATACTTATTAAAATATTCAGAATAAAGCTACAGATATAGTATAGTGGTCCTGAAAGACCCCCAGCTTGTAATATAAGAACACTGTGACACTTTCTGATTATTATTTTTCGAGTTCTGCTCATTTTGGATATTCATAAAATATTATCAAAGGAACTTTTTTGGACATATAATAAAATTTGTCTTACTTGAACAAACTATAACACTGTAATAAATGAGAAAGAAAATTGAGGGCAAAATTACCCTAAATCGAGAAGTTGGAAATATAACTTGATTGTTTTTCACTTGAGTTCTTATTAAATTGATTGAAATGCAAACTAAAAAGAATCCAAGTTGTTGAATTCTTAGAATGGCAACACATTACTTTTCATGTTTAAAGTAATAAAAAATAAAATCAACACATCTACTAACTAGTGTGCATTTTGTAAACCATAACTGTTCCCTGGATTCATTTTTGTAAGTATTGCCTTCCTGTTTTCTGATTTGTAAAATAAAGCAGAGAGGAAATGAGAGGTAATATTGCTGGGGGTTGTGGTTAATCCATCAGATGTCCTGAAAAGTGCAAGTATTTCAATATTTCATAAGTGCAAAATTATACAGCATTTGGTTTCTGCACAAAAACAAACAAGCTGCATAAATAAATAAGATCAATTTTTTCCATCATTCTTCCGTTTCTGAATGCTAAAACACACAAAATGAAACAAGCACTTGTGGATTTCATGTCCAGTGATATTGCATTGGTGTAAAAATGTGCGTGTTCAAAAGTCAGTCTATTCCAGAGATCATGGACGAGAGAATTCCTATAAAACAAAACAATACATTAATACAGAAATCTAATCATTTTCATTCATGTAATTTAATGAATCTGTATAAAATGTTTATCTGATTTAATCTGAAATGGGTTCATTACGTTTGTGAATTTAAAGTCAAGATGAAACATCTATTTTGAGAAATATTTTAAAGCTGCATAGCTATGAATTGAAATATTTGGCAAGATTTTAGCAGAGTAAAATTACTTACAATAGTCTAAAAATAACTATTTGCAATTGTTTAACATTCCTAAATAGCCTGCAAAGCCTAGGGGAAGTCAGCAAAGCATGAGATGAAAGATTACAAGGTCAACAGTTATCTGCAATGATGCACACCACACTGTAATGAAGAACAATGCAATAACTTGTTAAATAAAATGATATACAACACAATAATGCTTTTAGTTTCTAAAATCCATTTAAATTATATAAGAATATACTTAAATGAAAATTATAACCAGCATGCATGTTTCAGCTAGCTTTTTTTGAAAAAAAAAAGCATCCCTCGCTCTGTCTCGCTATTCTCTCTGGTGTTTGCATCGACTTAAACTTTGATTATACATAACTTTGTTAAAGTACTACAGTAATTCAGCTATTTTTTTCAATTTTTTTTGTCAAACGAACCCCATTTACATAAATCATTACTTCAATTAGCCCCTGAGATTTTAGGTAAATATTTAAATCATTTATTAGCACATTTGTACCGAGCCCCTAAGGGGACATGGAGCAAAATTTAAATAAAGTTTAGTTTCGCGTGCGCACGTGAGGACACAAAACTAAACTTAAAAAAAAATCTGCACATGAAAGTTTCACGTGAGCACATGAAACTAAACTTTAGATTTTTTACTCCAATGTCACCTTAGTGGCTCGATACATTTGCATGTTTAACTTTAAAGACTTTTATTTTTTATTCGTTTTACAGTTTTTATCAGTATTATTTTACATAGTTATTGTTATTAGTACCTGGACCTTACTATTATTGGACCTTGGTACATAAAACTTATCTGTCCATTTTGCATGAGTTCTCAGTTTTCTTGCAGTGTTATGTTATGGTCACATGACATGCAGATTAAACAATTAAAATATATATTTTTGTTAGTGTTTTAAGTTATTTTTAATAAAGTAATGTTTTACATGTTAAGATTTGATGGTAATTAATTAATAGTTTTTCATCAACTCACGAACCCCCTGCAATTCCCTCAGAACCACCAGGGGTTCGTTAACCCCAGTTTGGGAAAACCTAGCATTGCAGTATGCATATTGTAGTAAGCACTTTTATTATTTTAGTAATTTCGATATATCTTGCAGCCCTAATGCACATGAAATCAGTGTACACAACAAACTAGTAAAGTACATTAACTCTTTCCCTGCCAGCGTTTTTTATAAAATGTTGCCACCAGCACCAGGATTTTTTATGAAGTTTAATTCCTTCCCTAAAATTTTCTTCTTTAAATATATAAACATACAACATACCAAATGGAAGAACAGGCCCTCTGCTTTAAAAAAAAACAAACTTTAATCCTATCTTTTTTTGTTTTCTTTTTATCACCTCTCAAATATGGGTAGGTTATTTCTCGTGTAAGAGCGCCACTTAGTGGATAATAGCGGAAATATGGATTGCCGTAAAAACTTGCCCATGGCAGGGAAACTTTTTTTCTTAATTGATGAGATAACTTGTCAATGGTGGGGAAATAGTCAAGAAGATGATGTGGAAGTTAGTTCTGGTCTATTATCTCACCTGTTAAATCTGCAAGTTAATAAATGGAGCGAATCCCACAACGTCTTGGAGCAGCACGAGCGCCCTCTGCAGTGGAGGTTCAACGTCAATCTCTACATTACGTCGACGGAGGACACCGAGGCTGGACTCTGTTACGTTGTGACAGTGGTTGACTTTAAGAGACTGAAGTTTGGGGCAGTACTCCGCTAGTGTCCTGCAAACACACACAACGAATCATAAAGACAATTTCTTATCAACCGGAACCAGTAATAATAAAAATCATGACCCCATAATGTGCTGTTTCTGAAGAAAAAATTTTTGCACTTTAGTTTCAATTAAAGTTTGCACACCTGATAGCTTCGTTTCGTACTCGTAAGCAGCCAGTAAGGTCCAGGCTCTCCAGCTCTCTGCACCGTTTGGCCACTTCCTCCACAGACGTGTCTGTTATGTTTGCATTAACCGCCACGGATAGCGAACGCAGCGCCGGACACTTCCCAGCCACATAGCACACGGCATCATCCTTCAGCTGTCTGCAGGCGGTCAGATCCAGCGAGCGCAGGTCCGAGCAGTGATCCGCCAGACTGCGCAGAGCCAGGACGTCAACCCATTCGCAGTGAGCGAGGCTCAGGTGCTGCAGACGCGGGCAGCTGAGAGACACGGCTACCAGGGCGTGACGGCTTAAGTGGACGCAGCCACGCATGTCCACACGCAGCATTTTCTGGTTCTGACCAATCACGGGCAGCAGCTCTTTATCGGTGATCCAATCAGAACAGTTATTGATGCAGAGATGATGGAGAACTTGATTGTTATGAAGCATGGAGCAGAAAGCTTCTTTGGGAATGTGAGGTCCGGTCTGAGGAGAAATACAAGGAGAGTACATTAAAAATGTGCTAAAATAATGATAGATTTAGATAATTGAGCTAATAATGTACCCCAATTTGCAATGGTAATTTGCTTGATCTTGTCAGATTTCAATGTCAATTTATTACATCCAGGAATTTATCTTTTGTTAAAAGAATAAAAGCTCAAACTGCAGAGAGACTCCAATCAAAAAGGGGAATTCTGCAGAGCTAAAACAATATCAGCAGGGTTTTTCAACACATGAAGGGATTAAAATACTGACACAGAGATAACTTTATCCTATGATCATGTAAGTCATCCAGGCAGGCCCGTCGCCAAGGGGGGGGGGGGGCATTAGGGGGCAGTGCCCTGCCCCAGATGGCACAGTGTGCCCTTCTAATCATATGGTCAAACTTATTATTTAAGACAAAAAAATATGACATGAACTTAAGCACTTTTAGTATGAATGCTCTCACTCTCTCTCGGTCAATAAACGCTCTCTCTTTAACCACAGGAAAGGACCTACATCAGTAACTTGAAAAAAAAAGATCTTTAAAATTTTAACCAGATCATTTTACCGTTATTACATTAGACATAATAATATGAAACAGAATAATATTTATAGAAAAATATCCCCAAAATAGCCCCTGTAATCCTTTCTTAGACTCACCTCATTATTTATTCAAATACAACAACAGCCAATGGCAAGTCTCCAGCAGCATACCTTTCAATACGTTTATATTTTGTTTTAGACGTTCTGTTTATTAAAATAAAAGAGTTTGGTTGTAGTATGGTACATAGTAGGTGTCAAGTGCTTCCTCACTGTTTGCAAGGTTAACAATATGCAGAATTCTTTCACTTGAAAAAGTCAGCCCACTACAAGAAGAATCCAACTAGGTTTCACTCATTGACCACACTTTTGCTCTCCTTTTCCCTTTTTTATTTGGAAATTCAATGCAGTGTTCATTCAGTCAACCAATTAGGTGAAAAACCTTTAAATACAGATACAAATATTATTATTTTTTAAAAACAAACAGACAAATACCATTTCATACAAACATGATTTAACAGTGATCAAATGCTTAATTTTAAATTACCATAAAGCAGACCATTTAAATAACAGCAGATATTTGGCCACTTACACAGTAAATACATCTAAATTCTAAAGATTTAATACTTTAAACATTTGTCTTTTATACAAAACAATTTACTTTAGAAAGCTTAATACCTCAACCAAACAAATAATGTCCAAATGCACTTTAAGAATGACCCATAGAATAAAGATATAAAAGCTCACCGGCTACATCTTCATTGTTTGTAGTAGCTTAATTCTGCACAAAGGATCTTTAAATCCAAGAAATGGCAGGCTTGCAGTGCTTTGTTCTCAGTTAGTTCTGCTTTGTTTCTTGTTATCACTCAAAACTGCTACTCTAAAGCTACCTCTGCGTCTGCCCTGCTAATTAGTGAATCAACTTCACCTGGTGCATGCTGGCTGATGCATTCGAACTGGTGCATTCTAACTAGTGCAATCTGGCTGAGAGGGGGCGCCAGTAGCTTGCCAGAACACCTCCCACTCGATCTTTCCAAGAAACCGCTGGAAAGATCGCAAGTTCAATGGCGGCTTAATCAGAGCTTTTCTCCTAGGCCTCCTAGCTGCTCCTCAGCTGGCAACAAGACAACCAATCGTCTGACATCCCTGTGTAAAATTGTGGACTGAAAGTCCTTCTGGACTTTAGAAACAGGATGCTTGGGTGTTGATTTTGCAACAGGGACACAACAGCTTTGAACGATTCCAACCTTTACATCTCGCACAACACCTCCAGGGTCAGGGTTAACACTAACAACTCTTCCAAGCTTGAACTGGCCCCTCAATGCATTCTGATCACACAGCCACAATATCTCCAACAGTAACATTCCTTGTTAGGGTATGCCATTTATATCACTTAAATGATATAAGATGGTTATACAGTAAGCATACAGTATATATATTACTTAAAATAAAATTTTGGTGGTTCTGTGCCATCATCAGCTCATTCAGCTCATGTCTGAGAAAAAGTCACGTGCAAAAATCTATATGAGAGGAAAGATTAAGTTCTTATAAGATTTTATGAGATTAGTTTAAGGTGAGTACACTTTAATGTGCTACAAATCACGTTTGTTTAATTGCTACCTGGTATGTATTGTTATTATTTTTGCGTTGTTGTGGAACTGAAGACTCTTGGTAAATCATGTATCGGCATGAGGTCTCTTATCTGTTTTATTGTCATTGTAGACTGGACAGCCTCGTATTGGTCTATTTAAAATGAGTTTTCAAATGAGTTTTAGTTGTTCATTCTGTTTCTCGCTTTATGAAGTGTGCCCCCCCCCCATGGAAACAAAATGCCCCCCTTCTGTATGTTCTGGCGACGGCCATGCATCCAAGTTCAAAAATTTACTTTGAAACATTTAAGTTTTCATTTAGTCAAAACAAAGATGTCAGATTAATGAGACTTTTACAGATACAGTATATCATACTTTTATGATATTTTACGTTATACTTTTAAATGTCATGTCGATGTATATTGACAGATTCATATATATTGAAGAATTATGGCTAGTCGAAGCACAGAAAATTACTTCACAGATAACTGCAATTTTATAGTTAAAACAGAGATGGCAATAGAGAGTCAAAAGTTATTGATTTAAAAAAAAAAATTTCTCACAAATATAACATTTTGCTAAATCATATATTAAACCATGGAGTCATTTGGATTACATTAATGGATGTTTTGTTCAGTAGGGGAGAACCGGGGTGAAAGTACAAAGTGATTTTCTCCAAACCCTGATTACATTTGCATTTGCAACTATGACATCATCTTTTGCACACAAACCTTGACAGAGCTGACAAATATTGCGTTATTTCGTCATAGTTTTCTGCGTGTATGTCCAGAAAGGTGTTTTCAACCATGATAAGTAAATTTCTAAAGTGGTCATTTTTTTCTTATAATGTGTTGTGTGTCTGGTTTCATCTGTTACGATACGGATCAATCTACAGGTTATTTAGTGACCTAACACATCCTGAAGTTTGACTTTTTAAAGTTTTTCCAAAATAAAAGTAAATCGGGTTTAAATGTCAGGAGTTCATAGTGTTCATACTGTTGAAAAAAATTGTTATTCTCAACAATTCAAGTTTGTAGTGTCTGTTTTCTTTTGATAAAACTGAAATTTAAAATGAAAATGAAATTTCATTTTTTTTTACAAAGATAAATGACAAAATATATTTGCATCTACATATTAACAAAGTCATAGTCATGTGTATTTACTAAAAACAAGTGTAACACAGCTGACAGGGTCAAAAGTAACAATTCGCTGCTCATGTTAAGTAAAATTTTATTGAAAATTGTTGAAAATTATATTGAAATTATAAGTGAAATTATAACAAAGTCCATTTTTTTTTTTTTTGAACCGTTACTGTATTGTGCATATTTTGACAATAAATACCTTTAACTATTCATATCAACATTAGCTATTAAAAATACAGCTCCTCATGTTTCTTATATTATAGATTAGATACCACAGTTTGTGTGTCACATTCAGACTGTCATACACAGTAAAAATCCACATGTAATTCATATATGCAGGTGTGAAAGTGTCTCACCTGTGCGGGGTCAAATGTGTGACAGTTGTCCAGGTACACCTGAACCAGAGAACGAAAACTCTTGCTGACGCGCTGCAGGCTGACCAGGTGACGCAGCGGCAGGTAGCAGAAGACGTGTGTCACCAAAACATCTTCCCATGGCAAATCCAGAAGGTGACAGCTGTCATAACACAAAACACACAGCTTAATCTGACAACTTAATCTGATTTTATAGATACATATTTATAAATATTGTTTCGGTGTAAAGACTGACAGCTGTCACACAAGCAAAACAGAAACAGTTTAGATTATGGACATTACAGATAGGCATATGGAAAATACTTAAGTGGTTATCACATACGCTTTACAAACGAGCATGCATAACAGTGAAGTCACGTGCAAGATCAGTGTTTAAACTGACACTCCAGATTGCACGAGCATCTAATTTATTCACTGAATGCATGAATGCGTTAGTGAGGATGCAGGAGAGGATGGGTATTTGTTTATAAATAAATAACTACATGCACAGTTGTTTTGACCTCCGTTTCATTATTCTCCCTTTAGGAAGATTAAATATACCTATTGCATGGCATGCGATCATCGGGTTTTTGCTCCATGTTGAGTTTCTCCTCTGATACTCGTACATTATTTGTCATCATTGACAAACAGCTGACTGACGCTTCCGTGTTTTGCTTCTGCGTGCGCTCATTTGGATTCACGAGAACGCGCGCAGCTCACTGGTGCCACCTAACGGATTGGAGGAGGAAGTGCGCTCTTGTTACTTAAATGCTGTCTCTATCTGATTTTACCTTTAACCTGTTATTATTGAACAGAAGAGAAGTAACGATTACAATAACTAGTGCTATATTATTATTCTTTTTTATTTAGATTTTGATATATTTTATATTATAAATTAAAAATATACATACATAAAAAAATAATGTATGCATATACAGTATGTGTGTATTTATATATACATAAAAATTACACACAATGCACACAAATATATTATGCAAAAACAAACTTTTATTTTGTATGTGATTAATAAAGATGAATCTTTGAACAGCCCTAGTAACCAAAAGAATAGATAATGAAACACATTTATATAACAGCATATAACTATGTTTGAATTTAGCTATTTTTGGCTGATAATTAAGTATGTAATATACAACAACCTTTTTTACAAAAAACAAATATTACTTAGAAAAATGTAAGTTTTATTCCTGTAAATCATAAAAAAAAATGTTTAACCTGACTCATGCAAGGATTCTGTTGACTAATGATACTATTACAATTGGAACCTGGAAATGAGAATAGCCTCATACATGAGCTTTAGGGTTGGCATTGTAAACACAAAATGCACAGCTCAATTCACAGGGATGCTGAGAAACAAAAGATTCATCCATGCAGAACCACTGCTGAGCCAAGAGCTACAAAACACTGAATGAAACACAGCCGAGGGACACGGGTTAGGACAGATTGATCACTTTGATACACAAGCTTATAGGACAAGAGATATTACAGCAAATATGACATCACATTCAGTTTTTGACTTTACCGTGGAGACACTGGAGGGGAAGACTTCTCCACTCAGCATCTACAGAGGAAAAGTTCTTCTCATTGTAAATGTGGCGACCTTCTGAGGGTCCACCATTGAAGAGGTAACTGTGCATCCCTTTATATTTAAATGTTAGAGGATGTAAGACAAAAAAAAACAAAATTTTAAACAAGCATTTTGATTTAAGGAAAGTTGTAAAAACGCTAAAACTAAACAAACCTTAAATGCACAGTACTGATAAACATTCATGAGGTTAAACAGGGGTTCGCTATGTGGTGAAAATACCAATGTAATGGCTTTCAACATACTTACACATTGTATAATACTTTTAGGTACAGGTAAGGATGGTTTTGTGAAACACGTAATGTGTACTGTACAGGATATTTGTGTAGTAGAGAGAATATATGCCTTAAAAGCAATGCAAGTATTTTGTTTCAGAACTAACATAAATCCTCTGACTGTTATTTTTAAACAGTATCACAAGATGAATGCACTTATGAAGAAGTTTGAAGGCCATAACTTCATCATCCTTGGGTTTCCTTGCAATCAGTTTGGACTACAGGCACCTGGTAAGACTTGCAGTCTGATTTAACATATGTGAGATCACTTATAGTTCAGTGAAAAAAATTGTCTAAGTCCTGTCAACTAAAATGTTTAGTATGTATTAAATACAGGCTATTGATTTGAATGAAATATGGTTTGAATATTTTGTTATCACATACAGTACTGCCTTGTTTGTTTCCCCCTGTAAACAAGTTATGCAGTTGTTTGCCAGTAACTTACTGTAGATTCATGTTATTTACTGCCGATAGTTTGTTCAAAGTTAAATGAACAATAAACAAGTCTTTACATAATAAAACTAAAATAACTGTCTCATGCAAAGCATTCTGGGAACCAGAAATCATCATCAACTTTTTTCTTTTTTTTTGGTCCCCAGAATGCTTTGCATGAGGCTGTTATTTTAGTTTTATTGTGTAAAGACAGGAGCACTGCTAAGGATTTTGGGCCCCATGAAAAGAATCTTGACAGGGCCCCCAACACAGATGAGACTTTTTTCATATTAATTAACATAAAATCATGCGCTTTTATGGTATTTTGACCACCATTGGGGTGAGAAAATTTTACTTGAATTAAGTGTTAAAGAAAAAAGAAATCTTATTTCACAATTTTTTTCTCACCCCATGGGCAGATAATTTTGCTTGTTTTAAGGACAATTTCACTTAAAGGGCGTGTTGCAGGTTAACCACCACTGTTGATTAATGGGTACATAAATCACTCAAGATATGTGTATCATTTTTAAAATGTCTCAAAAAAGGTCTTAAAGACCCTTTTTTTTAATGTTTTTGGTATTAACGGTTTTTTTAAGCAATTCGGCGATGACGTCACGTTGGGTAGAAGTAGATGAAAGCCTCAGCCAGAGCCATAGAAATAGATGAGACATTTATTGCCGTTTTATTAATACTTACGTTTATAATATGGAAATCATATATACATAATAGGAAATATATAATGTGGTATACTGCAAAGTTACCCTGCTAATTATTATTTATGATATATGTGGAGATAAATAAAACTTTGCAAATCTGCTGATTCAATCCATTCATGTCCTGACCACCAGGCTAGAGAGTTTTAAACATCCTTAATCCACACTTACTAGTCTATCATATAATATCTAAAATATATTTTTATGTGAAATAAAAGGAAGTTTTGTTATATTGTTTATGCGATCATAACGAATCACACGATCATTTTATACACAGAAGCAGCGGTCAGCAGCTGCAGCGGGCTTGAATCCAACCGCATACTGCAATAAACAGGCGTTCGTCGGCTTTTTACATCAAAGGATGACAGGCTAGAAACCAATCACTGATCCCCGTATTTTTATAAATCCTGGACATGATTGGACCGGCCGAACGGGTTGAGCACTTTTATATTTGTTGAGCAGAGAGGCTGCATAGTTTGACCAGCGGGCTGCGGGAACCGGCCGCACATCAGACCGACAGACGGTGTTGCTAATATAACTCCCAATGTATAACTATTATCAGACCGGCCAACCGGGAAAGTCCCGACTCTCCCGACTGAAACTCCGCTACTGGCTGTAGGGAAATGTGTGCGTTTTGATCGGTGTTCGAGGCTCTTACCTCGCGACCAGATGTGACGACGTGACGCCTCACTCAGCTTCCAGGATTTGAGTCATGCTGCCTGAATTCGTTTGTGCTGAAGATCGCATACACCCATTTCAGCAGGATTATGGTCCCCCTCAAACCAGCATGCACGAGTATGTTAATTGTTTGTTTACTTTCTACACGAAGTTATGCTAAGGCTATCTGGCTTTCTGCCTATCTCTAGCTAGCCCATCTATCTGTCTGTCTGTCTGTCTATCTATCTATCTATCTGTCTGTCTGTCTATCTATCTATCTATCTATCTATCTGTCGTTCTGTCTATCTAGTCTATCTATCTAGTCTATCTATATCTATGTATTTATCTATAATTTGCATTGATATAATCTGAATATTGTACTTTACTCATCTCTCTAGTCACTCTCAATGCTCTTAAGGCAAATTCTCTCCCCAACGTGACGTCATGCAGTGCGTTGAGGGGGAAAGGAGAATCCTTGCAAACCGCTGTACTTTTTCGTTTTTTATTCCGTTTTATGATAACCAACAACATAAAATACAATGGATAACAATTTAAATGTTTATTATCAACAAGCAAATTGCCCAAATTCGTGGAAAAATTTTACCTGCAAAACGCACTTTAAATTGTATATTAATTTGTCTTAAAACTAGACTTATTTACTTAGGTCATTTTGCTCATTAAGAAAAAGCATCTTAATTTAATAAATTTTAGATATTTCTACTGAAAACAAGACGAAGTAAGAAAGTCATTTTTTGCAGTGTTGAACGTTTAACTAAAACTGTGTATTGTTATTTTTTCCAGCATTTTCTTGACTTAACATGGGGAGAAAATTGAGTTCCCTTATCATGCACTTTTAACACTAGAACGGCCACCAGCAGTCATTTTAACCGCAACATTTAAACTTATGGTAATTGTCTTTAACATTAGAATGAACAAGGCGTCATTTTGACCGTTTTGAAATTTGCATAGTCAATAACTTTGTCTAAAGAAATCATAAAGCCTTGCTGCTCTCTGACCTTTCCTAAAAATACATGAATTTTCATTAAAACTAGTTTAAATATTTATTGTGTGAATAAAAACAGAAATACAATCATTTCTATCTATGACGTCCACAGGCAGTAATTTAGCGCTATTTTGGGGGCTTCTCTGGGCCCCCTCTTACTCGTGGGCCGCGAGAATCGTCATTGTTTACCCCCCCTTTACAGCACCCCTGTGTAAAGATAAAGACTTGTAAATGTTTAATGTTCATTTAACTTTGAACAAACTATTGGCAGTAAATAACCTTAATCTACAGTAGGTTACTGGCAAACGGCTACTACGTACTGTAATTTCTACAGAAATTGTTAAGAGTATACAGTATTTTAGTGTACATACATTTTATTGTTTACCTTAAAACCTGAAGATTCTCAGTATAATTTAAGTTTTCTTTTTCAGAGGAAAACCATGAAACCCTAAATGTTTTGAGGTGTGTGAGACCAGGAGGAGGTTACACACCACAGTTTCCCATCTTCAGTAAGATTGAGGTGAATGGCGATAATGAGAGTCCTCTGTATGTCTTTCTAAAGGTAACGACTGGTTGAAAAGTACAAACATATGATGCATTTATATAAAGATATATTCACCCCTGTAAGTTTTTGTGCAGATTTTGACCTTGTGCATTGTAGCAGACAGATTAAAATGATAATTAGTTGCAATAGGATTGAGTTGTTTTATGCAGTGTGCTGTCTCCATTTTTAAAGATAATACCAGTTCTGTTAAATTCAGTTTAATTTAGTCATTGCAATTGGAAAACCATTCCATTGTTCATAACTTGGTTGTTTCAGGAATCTCTTCCATTTGTAAACCCTGTCATCGGAGACATCAAGAAACTTTACTGGTCTCCCATTAAAGTCAATGACATTCGATGGAACTTTGAGAAGTTCCTCATCAATGCAGACGGAGTTCCTTACAAACGGTGTGAAGATTTACATTTCACATTTCAGATTTTGTCAAGTGCCCCCCCCCCCAAAAAAAATGCTATACCAGAATCATATATATTGTAGCGTGTTTAGTCAGCCAGCCATAAATAAAAATACTTTAAGTATCTCCTATGAATATTGTGTTGCAGGTATGACCTTCATTGTCCCTTTGAAGAAGTGGAGCAAGATATTGCAATACTCCTGCAAAGAAACCGCACATCATAACACATAACACAAGTATCTGATTCATCTTGCAATCACACAGATGTGGCTTCAACGCCATCAAAGTAGCAGCTGTTTGTCTGGATCAAAATATGACTGGGGCACTTTCTTGATTTAGGATTCATCCCCGTGTTATATGCTCAGTCTCATCAATGTCTAAACACCAGACTTCTCAGGATTGCAGACCATTACAAAACAAAGGTTTATGCATACAATGAAGACTCTTCTTCAGTGAGGTGGCACAGTGACGACCCCTCAGGAAACTCCACAGAAGCTGAGCTGGATCTGAAGAGGACAGGACCAAATCTGATCTTTAGTGCATTCGCTCAGATCTTCTCCTGACCTGAGACCGCCCACTGAGAGAAGAGCCCCCCCACCCAATACCTCAATGATGTCATCATGACACCTGCCAGAACAATAAAGATGTCTATAAGAACTCTATATAATGTTTTGTCGATTTATTTTGGTGTCATGGGAAAGAGACAAAAATGATTTCTTATTCAATTAATTTTAAGTGCACAAATAATTTTAGTTAAACAGCTTCTATAAAATTGTGTCAATCTGATTAAATATTCAAGAAAAACTATTCATTAGTTGAGCACATTGCGTTGTGGGACACCGTACTCATAACTAAATACTGCTGAAAAATATGGATAATGTGCTGAGATTTGAGGGCAGTGGCATCTTTGATGCTATTGATTCTTCACTAGATGGCAGTGTTGGGCAGTCTGAATACTGAACAGCTAAAACATTTGATCTGTTCCTTTAAGTTTTAGAAACAAATCTGACAAAAACAAAAGTAAAGCTGTGATTATCAAAATGCAGTATAAGCTTAAACATTTATAATAGTTGCTATGTGTAATATTTCATTATGTTTAAATTATGTTATAGGAAAAAATAAAGGTTTTCTGTGAATGTTTAGCAAATGTTTCTGTGTTTAGAAAATGTTTCTGTGTTTAGTAAATGTGTTTAGTAAATGTTTTTCTTGGCACAGACAGACGCATGCGGTTTTTAATTGCATGTGAATGTGGGTTTGAGCAGCTTTATAATGACCTGCACATATTTCAGATGTCACTACCGGAGCATTTGCATGTTTCTGAATGTGAATGTGTGTAATTAAATGTAATTGTTGTCTTTGGTGAAACATTTAAATTAAAGTGAAACGGCAGTAGTTGTTCTTTAAGCCTTGAGCAGGTCTGACAGCTCTGAATATTTGTGCTTTAACAAAAGCCCTAATGCTGTTTGTACTCAAAAAGTCAAGCAATCATGACCAAAATTTTGCATTTTGGATCCATAACTTAACTATCTTTGTTCCTGTAACTTTTTTTAACTTACAAAAACAGTAAACTTAAAAATGCAAGTGCAATTAACATAAAATTATCAGTTAAAAATCCCCATAAGCCCTTGCGCCTGAGAATTTTGAATGATTTAATTTTGGTTAAAGAATAACAACTGATGGGACATATACTAAAATGTTTTAGCATTAGTGATGGTTTTTGTTATAAATTATAGATTTAAGTCACCGTTCATGCACGTGCATGTGATGCATGCACCACATTCACTTCATTGTATTTCTCTCGTCTATAATGAAGATGCACGTGAACATTGCAGTTTGTTGGGTGCTTCTGTGAAGAATTAAGTTCATTCATTGATTGACATTTGAAAACCTTGTCCTGAATACCTTTCATTACATCTTGCTATATAAAGTTAAATGATAATTTAAGTTCAGTCTCTGTGAACATAATTGTTTAAGAGCACTGTACAAAGTCCACGTTTGGTAAACTTAACAATTAAAGTTTAGTCTACAGTATGTAGCCACCAAATTAAGTGAACTTAAGGTTTTTGGGAGACCCATTACTTAATTGTATTGAGGGAACGAGTTCACTCACTCAAATGAGTTCAGTCAACTTATCAGGGTTTTAAGTATGTAAACTCTCTTCATTTCTGCCTTTATAATTAAGATTTTTAAAACATGACAATGACTTATTATGTTGTGTGTTTAGTGACAATCTACAAAACTTTATAAGCTAATAGTTCACATACAATAATCAGGACATGTCACCAGTGTTGGCCGGTGATTTCTTTTTCGAGGGTGCACAATGTGAGGCTCGTTACAACATGTGTGTGGCTCGTCATGTCAACATATGTGTGCGTTGCGTCATGTGAACCATATGCATCACTCGTCTTGTCAAAATACAAGCCTGCTGCAGACGCATCGAAAAGGTTTATGATAAAAGAGCACTCACTTTTGCCAGATACTCGCTTAATCTCGTGTAATCAGAGTTTAGTGTTACATTTAAACATAAATCCTTTCGACACATGTGCAGCAGGCACGTATTTAGACAAGATGCATGATGAACATGGTTCACATAACACAGCAAACACATATTTGGAATCCGCCCCCCCTCAGAAGCGCAGTCACCGGCCGGCACTGCATGTCACATAAATTAACCAATCACAATGTTAGACATGTCCAGGACATTTCCATAGATGTTTTCATTTTTACATTTAATAATTCAAATTGCATACAATGCAACCCGTTATTTGTTTCGGTCCACTTCATGTCAAGAAATAAATTATAAATGACCAGATGTCAAGTGAAATGTCTTCATCATCAGTGTAGCAGCTACAGAGAAGTGACCACAGTAGCAGGTTAGATTTATCTCACTGAGTTACAACGCTGTGAGATTTATTGATTCATATCCTCCTTGTGTTCAGAGGGTGGACGGCGGTCCTGTACCCCACTGTATCATCTGTTACAGAACAACAACACACACTACAAAGAGTTATAACCACACCTAACACAGACATAAGAGTCAATGATGTGTCCTTGTGCCTGAACTTTGATTTATGAATGCAGGACGGCTGACTGCAGCTTTGCAAGCAAAACTTACTGAGCAATATGATTCTTAAATAATGATTGTCTAATGGATGCACTGTGTGTTATAAAAAATCATATTATAAGCACATCCTAAACACATCTTAAAGAGCAAATTTGTTTTAGGTGTCCCAGCAGAGTGAACACCGGTGTCGTTTATTTGATTAATGATGTCATGTCTGTAAACCCAAAGCATCTAGTACTGACATTAAATATTTTTATTATTACATTACATTTACATTTAGGCATAATAAGTGACTTAGTAAATTGAGTAGCGATTTGTCATAAGCAATAAAACTGTATGAAAAGTGCTGTGCAAAGTTATTTTCAGCTTACAAAGTTTGAGCATTTTATGAAGACACTACCTGTTAAGAAAGAGAGAAATGAGTAGAAGTTTACACCTTTTTTTTAATATAGGCAGAACAATCAACTTTTATGCACGGTATTCATAAAAAATTATGCATATTTAGATGTATAACACGCTTACCTATTTGCATCTTTTATTTAAAACCTAACAATCTCTTCGTTAAATATTTAGCATTGAAAGTGTGCTTCTGCTGTCAATCAATGCATACTAGATTTAAAATTATTTATAGATTTTTGTTTTGACTTTCTGACTTTAAAGTGTGAGTGTTTAGATCCAGTATGAAACTCATGCAAGTGTGTACACTCATGAGCGATGTACTAGAGGTCAATGAAAACACCAGAAGCTGAACGGGCCTGTAAAACCAAATTTCTCCAAGATCTAAAAACACGGCCAAGTTCATCCATCATCCGTAGACTTCTGTGCATTACCATTGATCTACAGTGAGGATAAAAATAACATGCTGTTATTGTTATATCCCAGTAAGTCATTTCGGTAGGCTGATGGAGTACAGGAGTGTATCCGTCCTGACGTGGTCGCCCCTCCCTAGTTCATCTTCCTGTCGATGACATGACACTTGGGCAAATCACTGATCAATTACAAGCCCATCTTTCTCTGGAATCATAGAGATCTCATTTGCATAAAATTATCAAGTACTCATCATTTCTTCAACATTGGCCATTTTGTCCCAGATTTTTATTAAAACAGATTTTTATTCAGTAATTTATACAGAGGTCACATTGTCTTATAATCTTGTTACCATATCACCATCATTTATTTTTGCTACTTTTCAAATAACTTTTTTGTTTTACCCTTGTCTCTGGCTCAAGATTATTTTCATTTATCCTAATATTTGACTGTCATTTGCAATCAATCTGTAATTGTGTCAAAAAATGTAAAAGTGTAATATAAGAAATAAATTTTAGTTAGCAGACGCTTTATCTAAATAAGAGAACATTTTGTTTGCTATATCACAGAAAAGATTTTACATTATAAGTACATTTATATCTACAAATGTATCACATGTTTGTGTGTATGTGTGTGCGTATGCATATATGTGTTTTATTGCATGTCATATTTAATGAATTAATTTTGAGTTTGATTTTTTTTAGTTTCACTCATGTGTGTGACTGTAGGGAAGAAAATCACAGAGTGATTCTTGTCAAACTCAAAGAAACATCTGGCATACATGTGGTGCCATCAGCTCTTGACTGAGCACATTTAATAATATCATCATTTATTTGGTGCAAATGAATCAGACTGGGTGAAAAATAACATTTGTTTAGTCTGTTACACAGTCATGTTAAATTTTTGTTCAATTAAATGAGGTGTATTTTAAACCTTTATTGATAATATTAATGTTTCAGAAAATATTTACTAATTGCTATTGTCAGTTCTTTACTAAGCAATAAGTATATTCACTGACGCAAAAGTTATTTTAATATAATATAAAACTTTAAGTGTCTGAGTTTGACCAGCACATATATATATTTTTTTAAGTCTCCTGTGCTCTTTAATAGAAACACTTACCTAAATTACAGCCGTTACTGATTAGAAATCATTAGTTTTGACTGAAATCAATACAAAAAGCAAATTTGATTCAAGCACATCAGTTTTTGTAAAATAATGTAATAAATAGTTTGGAAAGGTCTACAGTATGTTCCCCTGCTGTCTGTCTGTCAGGTTCAGGTCATGTGGTCATTTATCTTCTGTGATTTTACATCAGACATTAACATTCAAAAAACAAGAAAGATTTACTGTGGTCCTGCATAAATACAGTTTTGGTCCTTTAACACATCATTTCGGTTTAAATCATATTGACTTAAGTCATAATTTATTTTTATATTTAGTATTACTTTCATTTGTAGTATACAGACCTTGTTTTTATTTATTTGTTTTATTTCAAACATCTGATTTGTAATTAAAATGCAGAATGCATTTCAGTTTCTTGTGTTTGTGGTATGTTAGTTTAATCAAAATCAATATCTTATTTTACAAAACACAATTGACCTAAATCCTACAAGACTTTATATTTTAATTAAACATTAATAACTTGGCCAATAAAATACAAATTTTTCTATCAAAAACTAATTCAACTTTTTGATAAAATTATGTGGGCTTGTTAATTATTTTCCTCTAAAAATGATAAAATAATTACTTCCAACATAAACAATAAAAATATGATCTAAACTAATAAAAAGCAATAAAAAATAATAAATATTACATTTACATAAAAAAATCCATTAAAAGTATGCAAAAGAATTCATGATAAATAGTAAAATAACCAAGTAGGCTATTTGAAACGCAAATGGGTTTTTTCTTTTCTTTTTTAAATTCAGTGTTTGGTTTTGGCCAGAAAGGGGATTAGTGTCATTTAAATGATCTCTCTCTCTTTCTCTCTCTCTCTCTCTCTAAACCCGTCTGTCTCTCTCTCTGTCAGGGCTGTTGGGTAAACGGTACTATAGCAGAGTTCAACAGCACAAAATATTTTGACATTTAGAAGAAGTGTGATTGTGAGCCCTGTTCAATAATCAATGACAGCATGAGATCCTCTGACAAACATTGAATGGTCAAAGAGTCACATACATTTCATTTGAATGAACACAGACTTTCATTGACTCGCTGATTGATAAATAAATGTGTTATGGAAAGAAATGTAAAGATCAGTAAACCTAAACAAAAGTAACACCATCACAAATGGGAAAAGACCAATGACATCTCAAAGTGTGACCATGTCCACCTATCCTCCAACCCATATGACCACATTGATCTATTTTCATCATTGTTGAATTTAAGTTAAAATGTATAACATCAATGCATCACAGAAAGTTTAATTTTTTGTTTGTTTTTCAGATACCATTATTTACTGATGAAATATTGTATACTTCAACAAGCAAAGGTCAAAGTTCACTTGCTGATCTCATGGAGATCTGTGTTTTTCAGACATACAGTACAATCCTTCTTTATTTCTTTTTTTCTTAAGATGGATAAATGATAAACACACGAAAAAATCAAACAAAGTTAATTTCAGGGATGGTGTGTTCTTTTGTGTGTTTATGTGAAAGGTTAGCACATGATGGTTAATGATTTTGATCTTTAGGTTAATTGCAGATTAATGCTAGTTTAATTATGGCCAGCAGTTTAACCAACACACCTACATGCAACAATTTCCATCGGGTGCAAAATCCGGCCCAGTTCACTTCATCTAAAACAAATATGCTAAGGAAAAAGTTTCTGAATGTAGCAAAAAAGTATAATTTTATATTCGTATCACATCTAGTAGTAAATGAGTGACATATGCTGTTACAGACACACATACAGACTCACACATCTCTGTAGCAGCAGTTTCTCTCATTAATTCATACACAGTGATGCGTGTATAGTGTGATAGTCCAGTAATCACACAGACACCACTGAGTTCTGTCAACAACTGCCAAAGCATCTGTCCTCAACACACAGAGAGAGAGAGAGAGAGAGAGAGAGAGAGAGAGAGAGAGAGAGAGAGAGAGAGAGAGAGAGAGAGAGAGAGAGAGAGAGAGAGAGAGAGAGAGAGAGAGAGAGAGAGAGAGAGAGAGAGAGAGAGAGAGAGAGAGAGAGAGAGAGAGAGAGAGAGAAAGAGAGAAACTGTCCTGTACTGTACTGTACTGTATGTGTGTTTGTGTGCGTGTGTGTGTGTGTGTGTGTGTGTGTGTGTGTGTGTGTGTGTGTGTGTGTGTGTGTGTTCACCAAACAATTCATACAACTCTGTATATTTCTTGTTCTTGTAGGTTCAGTGAGTTTTGCTTGTAGCTACACAAACGATTGTGATGTTATGTCTAGAACGATATTTCTGAATGTGGTTGAAATACATGAAGGGTAACAGAGTTGCTGAATCTTCCTTCACACTATTTCAAAACATCAAGTGAGTAACAAATAAAAAAAATAATCTACACAAAAAGAAGATAAAACTGAAGTTATTCAAAGAGGTGAAATCTTTCATTATACCCTGGGGCTGTTGAATCCTTTATTCTTATTGGCGGAGAAATGTTCCATTGATGTTGATAATTTTTCTGTAAACGCCACACCTAACTTGTCAAATGTTTTAATATAGGCACCAGAGCAATGTTTTTGGTAACCGTGGTATAAGTCCTTTGAATTATTCGAAAATAATGCACACCCCCGCTGTAATGCTGCGTTCACACCCAATGCGAATAGAGCATCTGGCGCAAATTATTTCAATGTTAAGTCTATGTAAAGACGCGTTTACATCTGGAGGTCTCGTGGTCCGAATGAGGCGTTTAGCGCGGCACTGTAGATGCGAATCCGTCTCATTTGCGTGTCTAGTTCGGTAAATGACACGAATTGAGTGTCGCCGCGGGAAACGCACGCGAGAGTTGAAAAATCGAAACTTTGGTGGAAAATTGCGCCGCGTCAACCAATCAGGAGCTTCCTCTAGTAGTAAAGTGATGACAGGAAGTGATCGGAGTTGCAGGAGCTCCTCATGACACTCAATTCAGCATGAATGTCTTACATGACTAGAAATTCACATGCAGCTTTCACGTGTGAATGAAGCGAGTAAACAAAAAATGTTCAAGCGTCCAACTACACGCAAATACTGTGTTTTTGCCGCCTCTACTGCGTCTGGTGTGAACGCACAGTAACGGCACTCCGCTTCACGTTGTGCTGCATATCCACCTTGGGTGTGCATTATTTTCTTATAATTCAACGGCCCGTTGTGAATTATTCCTTACATATATGACTAAAACTTTTTTGTTTATACATCCGGAGCATAATTCATCTGGCTCAAAATAAAACAATAGAAATATATTTATTGTCTGGCCCACACTTTGCAATAAAATACAAGTATTCTGGATTAATATTCATAGAATCCTAAACGAGATATCAGATACTCTAAATCTGACTTTTTTCCATGTTTAAGTGCTATAATTGGGTCTCCAGTGCTTCTATCAACCTAGAAGATGTGAAAAAGATCAACCCAGTAACTTCGTTTTGGTAAACCATTGTCTGCAATATGTGAAATTGAAATTTGGCTCCCCTTGTGATGTTAGAAGGGGATAATATCGCCCCTTAATCTGCACTATCCAGAGGGTGTTTAACAGGGGTGTTTCACTATAAAATATATTATGATCAATAAATGTTAATAAAAAAGTAAAAAAATCTATTTATTGTTCTAAAACTTGACATGTTCATAGACAGTATATATAAATCAGTTGACCACACACTGCTGTTATGAAGACATCAGAGGTGAGTTGCATTTTATGTGAGCTGATAAACTTTAATGAACTAATTCAATGAAAAAACTTTTATCAATCTTTTCTTTCAGTAAGACATTTTATTCTTTTTAAACAATGCATAGCTACAATTTTTGTAGGCAGACATAGCTTTGCATTACATGAATCGTGGTCCTGTAGCTCAGTTGATAATACAGTATTGTGTTATCAGCTCAAAGTTCATGGGTTTGATTTTCAAGGAACACATAAACTGATCAAATGTACAGCTCGAATGCATTGTAAGTTGCTTTGGATAAAAATGCATACATGAATCAGGTGACTTACTGAAAACGGATTCATCTTAAGTTGATGAGTTCAGCGGTTAAGTAAAATGTGTCCAAGAAAAATGCAATTGCCTCCTAAATAAAGTTGACAGAGACAGAAGATGGAGACTAACATCATTTAGTTCCTTACGCTGTGCAAACATTTCAGCTATGGGCCTTTAAACACAGATTTACAGATTTGATCTTTTTGTAAGGCCACACTGTGAAATCTCGACTGTGTTTGTTTCAATAAGTGTAAGTATTTGCTTAGTTATAAATGGATTTTGTGTCTCTAGCTTTAAATATTTTGTTGTCTTGAAGACAAAGAAAATCCAGTTAGCTCTTCAGATTAGGACGTTTCCTGGTGGAAATGCAAACAGTGAAGTCTGTGAGCTGAGAGAAATCAGGTTTACTTACAAACATTCCTGAATCATGATGACAGAAGAGAAGTTAAGGGTTTAAGGATGTTTAATGGGAAATGTCTTTTAGTTATCTGATCACACAGGGGTCTTACATTTTGGCTCTAGGTTAGGCTATAAACTAAAAAAGAGCACTTTACATCAACAAGATGTCAAAGGCTTATAAAAGCTACCGTTGCTGTATCAATGCATGAATAAAATTATGCACATATTTTTTAATATATCTGATTTAGCATTTATACATTTTTTTAAGGCTGAAGTGTGCTAGATAATAGGCACAAATTAAAAGGTAAGCAAAAACTATGCTATTACTACTATATTTGCATTAAACAATATTATATTCTTATGTTGTTTTCACACAATGAAATTGTTCATCTGATCTCTCTGTGTGTTTGTGGCTCTTTAGGTGCTCATTGGACATAACGAGGCTTATCAAACTCTTCAAAAGAGTCACTTCACAAACTAAACAGCTCTTAGCATTCAGGAAGAGCCTCTTTAGAAGAGAAGGACCATTCATTCATTCATGATCTATATCAAAGGTCTGAGGAGGAGGAGGAGGGCCGGACCGCACAACACACACACATGCCGGCACACACAGCTGCCATATGGCTCTGCTGAGCTCCAGCTCAAAGCTTTTAAGACCTCTATAAAACATACTAAGATGCTAAAAGTTTCAGCAATCTTTCATGATCTTTTATCTGTTTTGTATCTCACATAAATGCAGAGGATGATGCAGTTCCATTTTTGTCCACGGGAGGGCGTGCTTTCCTTAAGATGACCACTGATCAGCAGTCATTTGGGTAAAATGCACACATACACAATATTACCAACAGCAGTCTGTCATTTAACTTAAGTTTGTAAAAACAAATTTTGGGTTAATTTTATTTAAGTTTTTTTTTGAAAATATCCAAAACTACAAGTCCAAATCCAAAAGAAACAAAGCACTGCTTTCAGAAAACCTCTGCTCCATGTTGATGGAGACATGTGCTATTCATATGTCTCACAGGTAATGGAGACCACCTTACATTGAGCTCTCAGATACAAAAGAGTTTGAGATCTTAGACCACCCAGAAACAGACAGTGGTACACAGACATGCGTGCATGCATGCACGCACACACACACAGCATCATGGAGCTCTGATGAATGTCTGACCATCGCAAGTCTCCACACTTGAGAGCATCACTGCTGTTTACGAAACAATGGCCCATTGCTTTACATATTTGAAGAAGTAATTCACTAAGAAATGTTTTGATAGAATGTATCTTAAATGTAAACAAAATGTAAAACTGTAGCTAATTTCTCTTATATTTTTACAATGTTTAGTACTCTCCTATTGTTTCTCTTTGTTAGCACCGCTCTTTAAGACTTTCTGCTGTTTTACTCTTCACAAAAGCAGTGCATTGGGGCATAAAGCAGTTCAGTTGTGTGTGTGTCATGTGGCCAGACTGCTGTTTTTCCTTTCACTGTGCCAGAGTCATGTAAACACAGCCTGGACCCAAAACTTTGATAATTGGAGAGTTATATAAATTGTTAAATTCTCTGAAGAGGACTTTTTTTCTGTTGGTTTTGAATGGGAGGCCACAATGAGAAAGATTTTTGGTGACTGTCTAGAAAACCTAAAATGGCTATTTTTTTTGCACTGGCAAGTTTTTCAGGAAGGTGTTTTTGCAAATAAGTCCTATCGTATGATTCAGTGTATCTGTGTGTGTTTGGTCAAAGTCTGAAACATGTTCAGATGGGAAAGTCTGGATAAGCCCATGTCAGAGGCGTATAGAGGACCACAATGGAAACAAGTTTTTTTTTAAATTTCTTGTGTTATCCTCGACAGTTCTAATAAGTGTACAATGTTGCTGTGATGGTATCTTGTTATGCATTTTATCATTGTTACTGTCTAAATAAATCAAATCAAAAAAATCAAATAAAAAAAAAATCATGCCCATTCAAACTGAGCCCCCCTCTGGATTTTGCATGTAACCTCAAAATCAAAGAAGCATCCATTAATCTGTTACTTCTTTTCATATACATTAATATGCAAAATATTAATAATTCTGTGCTGCATCCTTGTCACTTTTCAGAGATTATTGCCATTTTGATAGTGTTTTGATCGTGTTACATTACTTTATTCTGACGGCAGGCGCTGCAGACACACATGCTCATATGAGGTAAAATTTAATGCAAAATCCGTTCCTCTAATAATTTTATCTAAACGTATATTTTTTATCATTTTTGAACATTAAACTCAATCATGTGGCTATAGTTTATGTAATTTTCGTTGTTTATATGTATTTAAAAATATATAAATTTTATAGGATAATGCAGTTGTTGTGCAAAATGCATTAATGACACAATTAAACAAGTCATTAAACAAAACATGCCGTTTCAGATGTAAATATGATGCCAATATGTAATTAATCCACTTGAATAGTATTTGATATAAAAGTTAGTCAACACTTTTATTTTGGAGGTTTTTGCATGAATGCGCTCAAATTGTTAGAAATGTAAGTGCCATGGAAAAGACTGAAAGCTCTATAATATTTCGCTTGATGTCTGTGTATGCACAGATTTCTGTGAGCTGTGCACACTGTGCCCCCTTAAAAAATATGGTGCATGATGCCCCTGGCCCATGTCCCAGGTACACTTTCTGAAGAAAACTGTTACTGGTATATCTTTGCATCTAAAGAGATCATATTAGTACATCAGAGGAACATATTAGTACCAAATGTATACATATCTGTACCTAAATGGTACACATTGGGACCTTTTTGGCCCCAGTGACAGCTAGGGGCCATTTTTGACATTTTTTTATAGTTTGCAGACAAAATAGACATAAACGTAGATTAAAAATCCTGTCATTTGTGCTGTGATATTATGAGAAAGCATTCAGATCAAATAGGAATAAAATGTATTTGAAACACAAATGTACCCAACCAATTTTGTTCCAATTGAGCTAAACCAAAATCCAAAACACAGAATCAATTGTCTTGTAAATATGCATGACTTTGACTTTGTACTGTCTAACTGGATCATAAATGTGACAAAGGTTCACAAATATTGAAATGTGACCTTTGTGTGAAGTTAATCAGTCTGATGTTCTCTCTTTTTTATTTTCATCCTCTGTTCTTCTACTCATCCAGTAGCTTTGGCCTCAGGCATTAACACAATATGTGTGTGTGTTTCTCTCTCTGGGGACGCAGTGGGTTACCAGTCAAACGCTCCCAGGGTGGATTGTATTTGGGTTTGTTCAATTGTTTTAATGGATTTTAAGAGACTAGATCCCATTACATTGGAGGGCAGCCTGCGGCACCAACTCACCACAAGACCCCTAATCTGCCATGCAAATTAAATCTTTCCTCCTGTGTGTATAAGTGTGTGTTAATGTTTCTCTAATACACATGTTTTGATTTATTTATGTCTATTATTGCGGTACAAGTGGCCCCTGGGTTCCTGCTCTACAGAAATACTTTGTTTGGTCAAGTGCACACCAAAGCCATGATCTACAGATGATTCACACAGTTTTTAGTTAAACGAAAATCTCTTTGTTTTCATCATTGATGATCTGGGTGTTTTGTTTATTTTTGTAAAATGATTCTGGGATGTTTAGCAATAGCACTGTTTGTTATTTTCACATGTTTTTGTCAACCGAACCCCCTTTTAATTTACTTGAGGTAGCCTACCCCCTGAGATTTTAATGATTTAAATAATTTAATAGTACAATTGCACTTGAACTATTTTTATTTATTTTAACTTTATTTATTTATTTATTTTTTCATCCATTTTAAAGTTTTTATCAATACTATTTTTGTTATTATTACCTTCATCTGGTACCTTCAATTGTTTTATTTAGTTTTTTTTATTTATTTGCATCTTATAATTTAATTGTAAGTAATTAATATATTTTTAAAATTATATAATACATCTAAAGGTTTTACCTGTTTCCCCGATGACATCCTCCTACAGGAAGTGACATCACTTTTGAGGGAAAGCAACAGCACAAACAAACAATAAGTATTAGTAATGAATTTAATGAGTTGATTTTGTAATCTTTTGTGCTCAGTTGCTTAGTCTTTTTTATACTAAAAACTACAACAACCAATCTAGTAATATAAAACTATGTTTTCTCCACATTCATGTAATGTAATTGGAAAACTGTGTTTAGTGCCTACACATCAAACGCGAATTCAATGATTTGTGTGAGTAGATTACATACAAAGTCCATGCTAATGCTACGTACACACCAAACGCAGGGCATCGCGTTACTCGCTTTAGATTACTCGTGGGATTAATTTTTTTTGCTGCAAACGCGCCGTCCGTATCGCATCATTCGCATCGCCCCACGTCTTTGCATTGACTTTGTATGTAATCTACTCCCGCAAATCGTTGAACTCGCGTCTGGTGTGAACCCACAGTAAGATGTGAGTAGATGCAAACTCCTATGGGGCAATGCGAATGATGTGAATTGGGCGGTGCAATTGCCGCGAAAACACATGCTATTAGCCTCAAACACGTCTTAGCGCAAGTAGAAAATATTCAACTCAAGCAAAAAATTTGCATGACAAAAAGTTAAATCCTGTGAGTAATCTACAGCGAGTAACGCGATGCTTCGCTATTGGTGTGCACACTGCATACACACCAAACAGCATTATGCTACATACACACCAAAAGCGGGGCATCACGTTACTCGCTCTCTAGATTACTCACGGGATTCAATTTCTTTTCATGCAATTTTTTGCGTGTCTTCGAGGCAAATGCTCCGTCCATATCGCGTCATTCGCATCGCCCCACGCGAGGATGCGTCTGACCGCGTCTTTGCTTTGACTTTGTATGTAATCTACTCACGCAAACCGTTGATCTCGCGTCTGGTGTGAACCCACAGTAAGATGTGAGTAGACGAGAACTCTTATGGGGCAATGCGAATGATGCGAATTGGGCGGTGCAATTGCCGCGAAAACACATGCTATCAGCCTCAAACACGTCTTAGCGCAAGTTGAAAATATTCAACTCAAGCAAAAAATTTGCATGACAAAAAGTTAAATCCTGTGAGTAATCTACAGCGAGTAACGCAATGCTTCGCTATTGGTGTGCACACTGCATACACACCCAACAGCATTATGCTACATACACACCAAAAGCGGGGCATCACGTTACTCGCTCTCTAGATTACTCACGGAATTCAATTTGTTTTCATGCAATTTTTTCGCTCGAGTTGAATATTTTCAACTTGGACGAAGACTATGTTCCTTTGCGGCGAACACGCCGTACATATCGCGTCATTCTCATCACCCTACGCGAGGATGCGTCTGACCGCGTCTTTGCATTGACTTTGTATGTAATCTACTTCCGCAAATTGTTGAACTCGCATCTGGTGTGAACCCACAGTAAGATGTGAGTAGACGATAACTCCTATCGGGCAATGCGAATGATGCGATTTGGCGGCGCGATTGCAGCGAAAACATGTGCTATTAGCCTCAAACACATCTTCGTGCAAGTTGAAAATCTATGCTTCGCCTTTGGTGTGCACACTGCGTACACACCAAACAGGATTATGCTACATACACACCAAAAGCGGGGCATCACGTTACTCACTCTCTAGATTACTCGCGGGATTTAACTTTGTGTCATGCAAATTTTTCGCTCGAGTTGAATATTTTCAACTTGGGCAAAGACGCGTTTAAGGCGAATAGCATGTGTTTTTGTGGCAAACGTGCCGCCCATATCGCGTCATTTGTATCGCCCCAAGCGAGGATACGTCTGATCGCGTCTTTGCATTGACTTTGTATGTAATCTACTCGTGCACATCGTTGAACTCGTATAGTAGTAGTTAATTTAGTAGTAAATTCAACGATGTGCGTACGATTATGTCTGGTGTGAACCCACAGTAAAGACATTTTGCTACATGTGTTATCATTTGATATAATCAAGCTTATACATTAGTATTATTTAAATAATATATACAGTACTATGTTTGTACTTGCACCACTATATTGTGAAGTCTGCTGTACCTCTGCTGTGTATGTGAAATGCTTCTCTGCTGTTTGTTTGTGTGTATTCATTGGTTTAAACAGGCCACAGCGAGACACTTGTGTGTAATTGTGTGGTTATTTGTGTGGTTGTGAATCTATGCTGGATCAGGCGGGTCGCTGTAAGGTCAAATTCTACCAACATGCTGTTAAAGTGAAAATTTACCCAAGTATGAAAACTCTGTCATTATTTACTCAACCACATTTGGTGAAACGCATTATGAGATGTTTACTGTAAGCTTCGGTTAAACAAAACAATTAGTGTAGTGTTAATTTATTCAGTTTTATACAACACTTTCTTTATATGGAAAACAGCATAGTCTTGTGTTTAACAGAAGATGAAAACTAGTTTTTGAGTCAAAGCTTGAATACTGCGGGTAGTTTTGCATTGTTTAGTAGGCTTAGCTAACTGTTTATGTCAGTGTTGTCTAATTTCGTCTGCAGTTCGCATCAAACTGTGTATGTTATCAGGTTAATACTGTGTGTTGTTTTTCATTTTCTTTAACTGGTGTGTCTGTTATGGCTGCACCCACGTTATTTGTCCTGAATGAATGAATTAACATAGTAAAAGACAAGGTGGAATATCAAACCATTCAATCCATCAGGGTTTCTTTGTGCAGGTAGTGAACCTCATTTCAAGGGTAATTAAGTTGAAATGGACTGGTGAAAGATCAATAATCTCAGGTTGAGCTTCAGACCCCTTATGTTGTGAAAACTGCACACATATGCTGATGTTAACATCTGACCAGCGCTCTTTAGATTTACAACCACGCTGATGATGTCTGAATGAGAAACACTGGGACTCCCCCCATAAGAGTTTTCTTTTGTTCCAGACACAGACAATCTAGCGGTGGAGCAAACCATTTCATTCTTATCAAAGGGTGGATGTAGGGCCATATTGCTTTCTAATTTAACAGATTTATTTTTGTATTAGTTTCACACAGTGTGCTAGTATTAATAGTTATCTAAGTCAAACATCAATCATTTTGGATTTTACATCCAAACATTGAGTTTCATTTATTCTGTTAGTATATTGTGAGGTGTGTATACACACTTTACACATAATCATAATTAAAATTTTAATCAGATTTTTGATTTACCCTGTGACCTTTAGAATGAAACCTTTTTTTAAAACATTACTGTATCTTTTAAACATCTATGTGGGGTTTCCGGTTTCCTGGACAGGGCTAGTCCCAGAATTTGAGCTGCCTAAAAAATAAAAACATGCATTGCATTGACATTACATTGACATATCGTAACATATTTCAGTGCAATTGTTTTGCACATCAAAATGCACACCAGGAATATATATTTTTTTTAATATATTTTTGTAGAAATGTCCTAAAATAACTAAAGCCTAGTCCTGGATTAATCTAAACCCTGTCTGGGGAAACCACCCCCTACTGTTTACTGTATTGTTGCCTTGTATAGTATTGTACAAAGTCATTAACACAACATTAGATGCTTTATTAAAAATAGTTTTTAAGATGTTTATTTAAATTGTTGCTTTTGCATCAGTAAAAAATATCATTATTAGGTTTCTAAACATTCTTCTTGCAATGTCACCAATGTGGAAGCTACAACATTCCTGATAAATACAGTGCGGTGAAAAGTTTTAGGCATTTGTGGAAAATAAGCTGGTATGTGAGAATGTTTCAAAAATAATACCATATTTTATAATTGTTTTTAAATATTTGATGCCAGTTTTTGTTTCTGATACTGATACTGTTTCTGATAGTATTACTGGGTATTACTGCAACTAGCTGCCAGTAACTTACTGTAGATTTTACATTTATGTTATTTACTGGCAACAGTTTGTTCAAAGTTAAATGAACATGAAACATTTTCAGCCTTTATCTTCTACAGTAAGTTACTGGCAACCAGCTGCATAATTACAGCTATTTGTTTTAAAAAAATCCGTAAAAATTGCAGCTGGGTTGCCGGTAACTTACCGTACATTTAAATTTATGTTATTTACAGGTAACATTTTGTTCAAAGTTAAATGAACATTAAACATTTACAAGTCTTTGTCTTTACCGAGTAAAACTAAAAAACAGCATCAAGCAAAAAACAGAAAAAGGTTGATGATTATTTCTGGTTTCCAGAATGCTTTGCATGAGGCTGTTATTGTATAGTTTTATACTGTAAAGATAAAGACTTGTTAATTTTTAAAATGTATTTAACTCTGAACAAACTCTTGCCAGTAAATAACATAAATTTAAATCTACGGTTTTTTACAGTGTGTGTTTTCTGCTGTCCCAGCATTTCCTGGTGACAGATTGTTCACGATTGGACATGATCTAGATTTCCATATCATCAGCCCTTAAAAAGGTCTGTCTCTCACATTATTACTTTTATAGTAATGCTAAACACATTTCTGTGTATGTGAATGTGTGACTGTTCCCTGCACGGTACTTTCATTAACCGAACCTTCCCGTTACATTTCGACTGGGTTCAGAATTCATCCTGTCGCTTGTAATGGAAAGCAGCGTGTGAAAGGCTCATGGGAAAATCTGCCCCGTTTCTCCACACACGCTGCATAATGTCTGGAAAATCTAGTGAATGGCACATCACACCGCTTTCTGTACTAGTGTCCTGACAAAAGCACAGTCTGATGTCCGCAGAAAACCCGTATGAGAGTGACTTTCATCTTAACATCATGTCCACTACACCAGGGGTTCTCAACCTTTATCACTTCAAGGCCCTCCTATTTTCCACAACATTATTTGAAGGCCCCCAAACTCACAATTTTTAGCAAATAAAATATACTTTAGCTTGACAAATGCATATTCTTTCCAAAAATAATCAAACACCTAAGAAATATCTAGATGTTTTTGTTGTTGTTGTTGTTGTTGTTTTAGCTCATTTGAATGCTTGTTTAATCTAATTTTGAATACTTGTTAATTTGGTTTTTAAAGAGCAACTATCGTCTGATTCACCATTTTTCCTTTGGTTTGTAAGTGTGTATTAGTACATGTTAACAATGTGCAAAAGGTAAACAATGATGCAAGTTATTATTTCCAACATAAATCTCTTTTCTTGGACTACAACAAACACACGGATTGTAGGTAACAGTTTACTTCCTGGGATTGGTGATGTAGACAAGACCGACATTATCATAATTCCTCCCGCTTCAGACTCACAGCCTGTAAGTTAACTCCTGTTATGCATTGTGAATGAATCTTTCAAACATGGTAAGGAGCGTCACATTTTCGGCTGACGTCAAGAGGTTTTCAGACCAATCACACGTACAGATTGGCTGTCCAATCATGGACACATTGCTTTTCAGATTGATGAGATTTGTACAAAACGAATGCATTTGAGGAGGAGAGGGATATCTGGAGCTTCAAAAATGTACCATTCAATGTTGATCTTGGGTAAAGTCTTGAAATCTAAAGCATGCGATCTTTCTGTCTGTGTGTATCATAAGGTCAGAATAAAATGACATAAATTTGGAGGCTATTGATGTAAATGAGTGTTAACAATAGGGCCACATGTTATTTGAATGTATGATGTTCTCTTGAGAATTGACTTCAGATTAATAGGCCTCCTGTGGTTCAGACAGAAAGAGGAGTGTGGGTGTGGTCTATTTTTGAGGATGTTTGATTGACAGGTTAAAGAAAAACAACAGCAGGGATCTCCGGTTAGACTGGGACAGTTTAGAGCGTCAACCATTATAAATAATGAAATAACAATGTTAAATCATAAAGTCAGACATGTAAATTGGTAGAATGACGTGTGAATTTTGTATCATTAAATATATATAATTAGACAAAAGTGACAATCTGGTTGTCTATCCTCATTTTATGCCCATATTATTTTTTTATTTAGTTATTTTTGTAATACAAATCAGATGTTATCCAGTTATTTTATAGCAAAAGTCTATAAGGACAACAAAGCACCAGAAATGATCATGGGAATAGTTTGCTTGGTATTTTTTACAAAAGAAAAGTAAATGATGACAATATTTTAATTTTGTGCTAAATTATTCTTTCAAAATGGACTGGTATGCGTCCTTAAGTCAAGTAATGTTTTTCAAACTTTGTTAAATCCACTTTCTTACTTTCTGCATGTTTAGCATATAAGTGACTGAGGCCTAAAGGGTTAATATGGGTGACGCACAGACTGTTGTGTTTAAATCGATGCCCACCTGCAGAGCATCAGCGTTTCTCGACACTGGTCCATATCAGAGCCAGCCGACAAAAACAGAGCAACATACAGCCCAACCAACAGGGGGTAAATTAGACCTCCGAGATAAATGATCAAACAATTACACAGTGAAAACCGAGCCAAAAGAAAAGGACAAAGTCAGTCTGGAGTTTATTGCCACACATCCCGTTACTGGTCTCACAAATCTTCAAAGAACAGAGTCGCTTTAAAAATGAAAATAAACTTTTCAATTAAAGTTCAACTTTTACCAGATTGGAGCTCGAATTCAAAAAGGTTCAATTGGCTTTTTTTGATACCATGCGGAGTTGCCCTTGAGTCATCAGCGCACACAATGCTGGGAGCGGCCATTGACTTTATAATTCTCAGCTATTTGTTGCCATCTGCCTCCGTCACTGAATTCATCCTTCCTTCCACATTCACTCACGTTCTCCTTCCTGCTGGTATTTATTTTCTTTTCAATTAAAGAGTCTGAATGTGCAGCGCTAAAATTGCCTGTCCTTAATTAGTTCTTTGAAGAAGAGGAGCGTGAATGCAATTGTTACTTTCCCAATCTTGGCAGTCGTTTCATTTTGATAAAGCAGGGATCCCATTTCGGCCTGAATGAAGATCGCTGCCATTTATACTTTTTCGCCCTGATAAATGTGCTTCCTTTTAGTGAGTGAAGGAGTGATATGATCTGTATGTTTCGCGTGTGCCATGGGTTTTATTATGTTGCAGGCCAGAGGTCTCTAAGTCAAATCAATGCTATCTTATGGCAATTCATATGGATTTTTTACGAGGTGGTTAATTCGTATTAATTCATGACCACATTCATCTGTCTATACGATTTGCTCTTGCCACGTGAAGTTGCGGTTGCACTGTAATTTTTTTAATTCATGGTAATCGTATGTTTTTGCACGATTTCACTTCGTAAATGTATAAATTCTCATGAGATCAGATCTAAAGATGATTTTAATTTTGAAATTGTTCACCACTTTTCTAAAGACAATGAAACTAGGTGATGAAAACCATAAGCTTGGCCTTCAGACTTTGCACAAGAAGATAGCAGGCTGATTTATGATATTTTTAAACAGAATGAGAAACAAGAAAAATCGCCTTCGCCATGTTAAAGTGTAGGTGGTTTCCAGTGGGTTGCTAAGGTGTTTCTTTCTGTGTTGCTAGGGTGTTCATTGTTTTGTAAGGGGTTGTGTACACCAAAACTTTTACGCCCGCGTCCGGCCCATGTTTTCAATTGTTTCCAATGGAAGCTCGGCGTTTTTCAAATAAGCTAGTGGGTTTTTTCCGCGCTGAAAACCGGCGCTCGGCGGTTTTTCCGCGCTCGGCGCTGAGCATCGAGAGTTGAAAGAGATTCAACTTGGGGAGAAAAGCTCCGCTCGTCAATGTCAGTTCTCACACGGCCGCCCAATCACAGTGGAGGAGGGGCGGGACATTACCACAGCAACCAACCAGCTCGCAGCTGAAGTATCACAGCTACCAAAGTGCAGAGCGGAAGAAAGCTGGCACTCAGCTGAAAAACAGCTGGCATTCGGCGTCCTCAAGGCGTTTTCAGCGGCGTTTAAAAGTTTTGGTGTGTTCAGCCCCTTAGGATGTTGTTATGCAGTTGCTAAGGTACTCTCATTGGCTGCTAAGGTATTCTGAATGGCTTTAAATGTATTGTTGCTAAGTGGTTCTTTAGGAGAAGTTACGTACCAAAATTAAAATCACACACACTTAAAGGGGCGGTTTCCCAGACAGGAATTAGTTTAAGACAGGACTAGGCCTTAGTTTAGGAAATATAACAAACATGCCTTACTAAAAACATGACTTGTGTGCATTTTGAGGCAAAACAAAGGGCATTGATGTATTTTAAAATATGTCAGTCAAGTTGTTTTCAGTTTGGACAGCTACTCACTATTTACTCACCCTCATGTCATTTAAATCCCCCAAATTTGTCTTTGTTTGATTTTCAAATCATATATGCATTTATAAAAAGAATGGTTTGTCTTTCTGTCAGTGAGCATTATCTGTGTCTAAGCTGTTCCCAGGTGAAAAAGTAGTACACTTCCATAGTGTACTGCTCTATTTTTGCACATTAATTTTGTACTTAATATACTAAAGCAATAAGCACCAAGAAGCAGTCGGTTATAACAGCTAAGGGGTGTTGTTTTGGCACAATGGCAACCCCCATTAGCTGTTATAAAATGCCCTGTAACACCACTGCTCCGTGGGGCTTATTGCTTTTATAAAACGGTTACTTCATATGCATAGCAGGATTTCATAAAATAAAACACTAATAAGTTGTAATTATAATAGTACAAATATTACTCTTCTGCCAAACAAAGTAGTTCTTCAGAATCAAGTGTGGCTGAAACAAGCAACACAGAGGCAGCAAAGAAACAATGAAAATTTGATTAAAGACTGTGGTGTTTATTTTCATAAATCAACATTCATTAAATTTATAAGTTAACATTTATATCGTGCAACTGTTGAAGTGATGATCAAATATGCTTAGAAGCATGCTGAACTCTTTTCTCCGTCAGCGTTTAAAAAAAGCTGCCACACAGTTTTAGTTTAATGGCTTCCAGAAAAATTATCTTTTTTAAATAAACATAAATATATAAAATGAAAGAACAGACCCTCCGCTTACAAACAAAGAAACAAAGACAAAAAAAAAACCTTTTCATCCTACCTTTATTTGTTCTCTTATCACCTCTCAAATTTTCAGCTTAAAGAGATAATTCAATTTTTGTGAAGAACTTTTTTTAGAGATAAGATTCAGTGCCCGATCAAATATAACTAGTTTTAACAAACATGTCTTACTAAAAACATTACTTGTGTGCATTTAAAGGCAAAACAGAGGGCACTAATGTATTTTTTAGATATGTCAGTGCAAGTTGTTTTAAGTTTGGAAAGCTACATTTATTTTGGTCTAAATAAACTGCCCCAAGAGAAGTACTAAAGTAAAATTGTTAGTATATTAAGTACAAGATTAGTGTGTGGAAATAGAGCACTTTAAGTACATTATTACTTTTCATCTTTGTTGTTTAGGCAGTTTTAGGACACTTACTTTTAAATCATGTGTAACAACTAAAACAATAGCGATATCCACAATAACAAAGCAGAGGATTCAATGCCTTCAGGACACTTAAAATACAGGGTGGTGGAGTTACTTTTTTATATCACTTTTGGGTCAATTTGAAGCTTGAAAGGTTTTGTGGTTACTATGGGAGTGGATTGTGACCGAGGTGGTCACCATTCACTTCCATAGTAACCAGAAAACCCCAAACAACACTTAAAAAAAATCGGTTTTGGTTCTGAAGAACAAGGAATAACATTTAGGGTTCAAAGACATGAGGGTGAGTAAATAATCAGTCCTTCCAGAAAAATGCAGAATTTTTTTGTGATTGTTGCGAGCAAAAATCCTTGATCTTGCGGTACATTTTCTTAAAAAATGCAATGGAATATGGGGGATATTTATGCAATTTTATGCATTGAAATTGAGGGAACTTTCAATGATGTTTACGTCATATAATCACGTCACTTCTAACACAGTCTCACCCCATGGCGTCACTATTTGACGACACTTGACCATTTTTCGACGAACTGGGGACTTCAATACTATTATGTCCGTTGCATTCTCTTTCCTATTTTCTTACCATTTTCGCGTCGGTTTAGGGTTAGATTACGCAAAATTAAACAGTGTACGCGAAATTAAACAGTTGTCACCTGGCGTTGGGGTTAGAGTTAGGTACGCGAAATTAAACAGTTGTCACCTGGCATTGGGGTTAAAGTTAGGTACGCGAAATTAAACAGTTGTCACCTGGCGTTGGGGTTAGAGTTAGGTTTGGGTAGGGATGTCATTATGTAAATCTAACCCTAAACCGACGCGAAAATGGTAAGAAAATAGGAAAGAGAATGCAACGGACTTAATAGTATTGAAGTCCCCAGTTAGTCAAAAAATGACGCAAAAGGTATACCCTCCTCGTCAACATATTGACGCATGGTCAAGTGTCGTCAAATATTGACGCCATGGGGTGAGACTGGGTAGTCACTTCATAACGTCCCCATGGCAACAGGGGACATGGCTGCGCTTGTGTGAAGTAAATGCAACATTTTTCAACTTTCTGCTAAGATATATGTGATATTTGCTACGAAAATGCGGAGGTTATGAAATCATGCAAGCCCAGCATATTTTGCGCACGGAAATCTGCAATTTATGCTGCGAAAGTGCGGCGTATTTAAAAACGCGGCCTCACCATAAATATGCGGACTTTGGCGGATTATGCGTTGAATCATGCGATCGCATAATCACGTTTTTCTGGAAGGACTGAATAATGAGTTTCTTAAAAATAAAGATGCTACAAAGGGTTTTTGCAGTGATGTAGAAAAAGATCAATTTTTGGTTTCTTAAATAACCATTCAGTCGAAAAAAAAAAAAACACATTTTCTTCTACAAAGAACCTTTTGTGAAACAGATTTAAAAAGGTTCTTAATATAACCATATTAGCTGTCACTGTACTGCACACATTAAAAAAGTATCTAAACTTTAAATCTAAACAGTTCATATTAGTACCTCAGATGTACTTACTGGTACCAAATGTATACCAAAGATACATATTAGGACCTCTCTAAAGGGTACTGCCCTAGTGACAGTACCCCACATTTGTTTTCTAACAGTGTTGTGTTTGCAAATAATGTGTAAAGGCTTGATGGGACAATCTCTCTGATAATCTTTAGGGGTCTGGCCTAGACCTTCATCTTTTTCATGTCTAATCTCTCTAATCGTTTATTAATGTCTTGTCCTGCCGTATGTCAGGCCAAGAGGAGAATAAGAGAAATTAGCTGCACCTGAATAAGAAGGCAGGAACTCCCACTGGGACACTGACTGAGCCACAAACAGCCTTTTAATAGACTTACACCTCATTTTAGCCCTAAAGCTGGCTGAAGTGTCCCACGGGAGGAGAGAGAAAGAGCATACGGTTTAAAGGGAGGTAGAGGTCAGCTCCCTGTTACCTCCTGAAAACCAGCTGCAGTGAGAAACGGCCGTTTGATTAGCGACTCCAGAAGGGGACCGGCCGAGACAATACGGCGTTTTCCCTTTCAAAACAACAGAGGCATTATGTCTGAGCTGTCAAAGGCAATGCATCACAGGGCACAAATACTCTCTGCATATTCAGAGCGAGGTTGTCACCGATGACCTGACCAAACAGCCCATTTACCAGTGTCTAAAATTATCGATTTGATAATTAGAACAAAGGCAGATTAATAATGCATAGCTGAACATCACTTTCACACGTTTATAATGATCTATGAGAGAGCAGGGCACGCAAGCGACACTGAAGATATTGATATATGCATCAATCAGAATTTGTATGCAATTTCCATTAAAATGATACATTTCTATAATATCTCAATTGTTTCTCATAGACAGTGGGGAGTGCCACGGTTAATGCAAATAAAACGAAATTATCTCAGCTATATTATTTACATTAATTTACCGTGGTCGGTTGAAGGAATTTTAGAAGAAAACTTAATGACAAAAGTTGAAACATGTACGTCATGAAAGGCAACCTTTGAAAACAACGTTTAGATGTTTACCATTGATTTATCAACACCGTTTAATCATAATTCTTACGATAAACACTTGCAATATTAACAAATCTCATTTATTTGCTGTGTGCAAATATTTTTTGTAAAGAATATAAAGTATAAGTGCCGAGAGAACAGCACTGTTTTTTCCACAGGTCAGATTTTCTTTTAATTCCTTGTTTTGCCTTCTCTTCAGTAGCTTGCACGCCTGAAGCTTAATTATATCTAAAGAGTTAGTGTGCATCTCCTGTCTGCCTGGTGTGACACAGCCCCGATGCTGCGGGTCCCATGGGTCCTCATCTTTGCATTTTAAGCAGAAATCTGCTCGGATAGACCCTGAACTCCCACAGTTAAACTCGTGCTTATAGGTTAAATGGTCCCTTGGCTCAGGACACCATGACAGCTGGGGTCTCCACTGTTTCAATAGAAAACCATGACACTCACCAACTTTTCCCAAAAAACAAAACACTTATGCCTTTCTGTTATAATAACTGGACTGTACAAGTGAACTAATAAGGGTTGCATTGCTAAAAGGAGAATATCTAGACTCTTCAGTGCTTTGATATAACAAGAACATGACCCACATTTCCCCATAATATCAGAAGAAAATGTAATTCATTTGTATGCATGTAGCATTAATGCATTTTTTATATTTCTAATATTCTTTTTTTGTTTTTGTTTAATTTGGATAAAGTTGTAACAAACGATTTTCCTCCTACAAATAGATAATTGTGCTTTATAAAAATTCATGTAAATGTAAACTTCCTACTTAACTTTTTAAAGGTTTAGTGAAATGCAATTTCATATTTAAAAAAAATGAAAGTAAGATTTTGTTCGAATTTGTGACCGTGGACCACAGAACCAGTCATATTTCGCACATGTATATTTGTATCAATATCCGAAAATACATTGTATGGGCCAAAACTGTTGATTATCTATTTTTACTCCAAAAAGAATATTAAGTAAAGATCAAGTTCTATGAATATATTTTGTAAATTTCCTACCTTTAAATATATTAAAATTTAATTGATCTGTAGTAGTGATCGACCAGATTTTTTTTTTAGTGCCGATGCCGATACCAATTTTTGTTTCATCAGCATTAGCCGATGACCAGGCTACCGATTTTCTTGAGCCGATAATATACTGCTTTTGCTCACTCAATTTACATCATTAAAATGACACAATGATGCCAAATGTTACAAGTCTCAATTAAAAAAAAAAAAAACAATATTTAACAAATAGTAAAAACAGGTGAGGGTGCTAGGGAACCATGATCTGTACTCTCTACAATGACGAGGAACTATCAGCAAAGGGTATTGATTTCTAACACTTTACTTCTACACATATAGATGAGAAATAAAAACCCGCTTTGTCCAGCTATGATCAGCTGTTACTGTAGGCCGAGCTTTCGATGTTTTCATGAAAAGATTGGTTGTTTTTAGTCACATGACCTGCAATCGCTTGCGGCTTCCAGCACTCTATCTGTAAATAATGCCGGAGAAAATCTGCGAACACAGCAGCCACATATAGACCAATGTCGATACCCATATAACTCGCAAAAATCGGCCCGATATATCAGCCGGCCAATATATCGGTCTATCACTAATCTGTAGTAATATGTGTCGCTAAGGACTTCATTTTCTCAATAATTTGACTTTTTTTTGCACCCCCAGATTCCAGATTTTCAAATTATTTATAGACAGTTTCAATGGATGCACGTTCGGTGCGATTATGCATCTGGTAGGAACTTTACTTCCGGTTTGTGTTTGTTTAATGATCTGACTGGTTGCTAAAACTAAACTCTTAAACAAATACCTTGTCGAAAGTAAAAAAATTTTTGGTTTTCTAGGTAATCTATGTGTTGTTTATTTTGCTTGTTATATAAATGTAACTACTTTAAAATGACTTTGTTGTTATTTTCTTTAGCGGAGTTTACCGGAAGTTACGTGTTGACCACGAAAGCCGCTTGTTTATGTTGTTACTGCTGAAACCGTCTATACAAAATCAATGTATGAATTGATTGTCGGACAAATATTGTCCTATAACAAGCCTAACAAAATCATTGTAAAGCTTATTTATTTAGAAAAAAATACCCTTCTGACTGGTTTTGTGGTCCAGGGTCAAATTTGTATTTTATAATGGCTATAGGGACTTGTAGGGGAATGTAAAGGGCAAAGTTTCCCTGCAGGTGAATCAGACGAGAGGCATACAAATGAAGGGTTTGACTAACCTTTAGTCATAGACTTCTGGTTATCTCAGCCCCCAAAAGCATCCCACCATCATGAAGTCAGTGATATAAAATGTGAAGCGCACATCTGAATAGAGACTCTGTGTGTGTGCGTGTATAGAGCAGCAATGACACAGAAGAGCCCACCTTCCTCCCTGGAGTCCCCAACCAGCAGGTTCACATTAGGAGAAATTTGTTCCACAATGTTGCCGCCTCCTGTTTCACTCCGATGCTGGGGGCCTGCACAGAAGGTGGAGGCAGAGATTTGGGTGATGGCCAAACATTTCACGGCCGTTTCTTGTTTTTCGCAGCGTGTGTTGGGGACAGATTCCCCGCTGCTCTTCCTCTCTCCGTGTAGACTCCCTGCTTATCGGAACAAATGCCGGACGGAAGAAAATAAACTTATCTCATTCGGTTGACAACATGTTCCCTCAGGTTCTGATAATGCGCCAGTTTGAGAGAAGCAGCCAGGGTCAATTGCTCATTTCTAGCGCAGGGAGGGCGTCTATCGATGGTAATGGCGCCTCCCTGTGTGTGACTGAATGGAGTGGATCAAATCTGCTGTTTTCCATGTGCAGGAAGCTTGATCATCTATTCTGCAGCTTTTCTGCTACGTGCAATGGCAAAACAAACTATTACAAAGCTGGCACATTAGATTTTCTCGCAAATGCGGATGATAGTTCATGGGCTGTTCACTTTATTAGAACTTTTTTCTTTATGAATTTTACATGCTTGTTAGTACTAGGAAAAGCGTATTATTTGATATGTATGTATGCAGTGTTGTAGTTGAATCCGAGTCAAGACAAAGACCAGAGATCGAGTGTTGAGTTCGAGTCCACATCCAGCTTTATCTGGATTCGGTCTTGCCTCGGACTCGATCTCCCCTTTTGAAAATTTTCAAAAACCAGATTAAACCATGGTAACTACACTTTTACAACAAAAAACATAGTTATTTTTGTAAGGGTCTAGTCTTGGTCTTGACTTAGACTAGGGGTGGACTCGGCCACAACATTGTATGTATGTATGTAAACACACACAAACATATGAAGTGTTATTAAAGGGGGGGTTTAATGGTATTTCAAGCATTCTGACTTATTAACACAGTTATAGAGTTGTTTCCTCATTCTATACGTAGGCAAAGTGTCAAAAATGCAGTTGGGCGTGTTTCAGAGTATTTCTGTGCCGAATGCACTTCGCCCGGGTTCGTACAAGTTTCGGCTATTTTTTTTCGATTACGGTTCTAACTGACGTTTCAGGGGTTTTCGATACGTATCACTTCTTTATATGGGCTTCCGCCGGAAAACGTCCCCCGGAAAACCCCGCCCAGCCGTCAGTCAGCGGGAGACGCTAGAGCTTGCTAACAGCTTATCACGCCACTCAGCTTTGTTTAATTTCAAAAGTCAACAATGGCACAACAAGAAGTGTGTTTTTGGATGTAAGGAGAAGACATCCAGCCTTATGGAAACAATGGATATAGTTTATTATCCGGATTAGCAGCGGAGTTTTGCGTGTGTGTTTGATGCGGTGGATTTTCATGACGAGTTACGCGTGGTAAGTAAGACTTCTGTCTTATGTTGGAAATAGGCGCGTGTATATTATATAAATGACACGAACATGTAGTGAATCATAAGTTAAAACAGTGTTGTATAGTGTTGCATGACTCGTACTCGCTCCTCCCGTGTTATAACTCCTCCTTCTTCATTTTTTCGTACGTTATCGGAAAGATTCGGTAAAGCTAATCTTTCTTTTATAAATCTGATTAAACTAAAGACTCTTCAGAGATATAAAGGATGTCATACTACTCCATAGGTACTCCAGATTAATATCAGAAATGCAGAAACAGCGTGTGTTACGTGAGCTTTAACTCTTTCCCTGCCATTGACGAGTTATCTCGTCAATTGAGAGTAAACATTTGATTAAAAATAACGTGTTCCTGATTAATTTTTATGTTAATCTGCAATAACACGATTATCCACTAGATAATCCGATTACCAAATTTATGAAGAAACTGAAGCCAAAACGTTATTTACTAATTTTAAACGCTGTGTATGTTTTGATAATCATTCTGAATTTGATCTCTAACAAAGTTCCTTAAAAAAAGCTATTATTTCATCTTTTTGCTATTTTTTTTTAAAGAAACATACCCATATAAGTAGTTTATAAGCAGAGGAAAAAATAAGATAAAACGTTTTTTTTCCCGTTTTGTTTGTTGTTTGTTTGTTTGTTTGTTTGAAAGCAGAGGGTTTGTTCTTTCATTTGATTATTTGTATGTTTATATATTTTTAGAAGAACATTTTCCTGGAAGGCATTTTGTGAAACTTTTGTGAAAATCAAAGAAAATGCTGGCGGGCACCTTTAAAAAAAAAAATGGCTGGCGGGGATTAAGTTAAGTTTCCTCACAAATATATAGTTTAAAGGGCACCCATTTTATTGCTAAAAAACAACATTATTTTGTGTATTTTGTATCATACAATGTGTTTGCGTGGTTTATGGTTAAGACACATTATTTTCCACATACCGTACATTTTTGTAGCTCCAGATATCCCCGTCTTCCTCAAACACTTTGATTTTGTACAAAACTCATTGATCTGAAAAGCGCTGTGTCCATGATTGGTCAGCTAATTTGTTCATTGGCCTGAATACTCTGACGTCAGCCGGAAATGTGACGCTCCTTACCATGTTTGAAAGATTTGCTCACAATGCAATGCTAACAGAAGTTACAGGCTGTAAGTCCAAGCGGAGGAATTATGATGATGTCCAGCCTGATCTCATGTGAAAGCGTACATATTTTACTAGTTGGTTAATTTGTATCAATTTATATGAAGTTAATCAAGCAAAATCGTACAATTCTCATGAAAAACAACAACAACGAAACCGATCTCTAACCCGGCCACACCTAACCCCAACGTCAAAGGGGTCAAGGCAATTGTACGAAAGCAGTCGTATGAATTAATACGAATTAGCCAACTCGTAAAATATGTGTGAATTCTCGTGAGATAACGTTGAAATGTTGATCTTGTTCACGTCATCCAGCACAGGAAGTAAATTGTTGCCTACAATCCGTGTGTTGTTTGTAGTCCAAGAAAAGAGATTTACTTTGTAGACGATAATTCGTGTCATCGTGTTCTTTAGGTTTGTACGTTTTGCATATTGTCAACATGTACTTATACACATGTACACACCAAAGGAAATGAAAAACGTGAATCAGACCATAAGTGCTCTTTAATACATATGTGATAATTGTGTTTATGTATATATAATAATATAATGTATATGCTGATCATTATCATCATTGTCCAGTTTCTTTTTAAGATGTTACTTTGATTTAATTTAACACATTACAATATTGTACAATATTAACAAGCATCACAAAGTCTGTAACAATTTGATTCTTCACGTTGAATTTGTATCATGGCTCTTTATTAAAATGATGTAAATACCTGTAAACCAAACTAAAGAAAAAATCTAGATGGAGCTTTAGTATTTTGTTGGAATGAAGACATTTTTGTCTCTCGTATAGATTCAGTGCACCAGCAGTTATGATGTGTAATCAGATGTCTGATAAGTGAAGTAAAATCCTGCAGCGGTCGTTACGTGAAGTCCAGATTTCCCTTTAAATAGCCCGTAGACTGACTCCATTTTCTCGTTCTCTCTTACTTCTTCTTCACATTATTCCCCTAATAGACCAATTTGATCACAGAGGGCCTATTAACTAAAGATCTGCTTTCATCTCCGAGCAAAAGTGGGGGGAGACGACAAGTTCAAGTCAACTTAAAACAAAACAGAAGCAATCCAAGAAAAAATGGCAACAAAAGAGACTTCATTAAAGCCGAGTTAATTGTCTCTTGGGCTTCAGCTGATGCTTTCCAATGCAAACTCTCACAGGTCTTGCAGAATCACCTCGCAGTGATCTTAACTCATTTAATATAAGTGCCATGAGATGAGGGGGAACTTAATGCTCCCTAAAGAGAAAAACAACAGCCCTATAACCAAACCGTTCTGCAGTTTTCCTCATCCAGCCGGCAGTAGAGACGTAGTGTAGTGCTGGAAAACTCTTCCAAATTGGCAAATATGGGACAAGTAAATTAATAAATCAGCAGCGTATTGATTGTGGTTAGGACCTCATTGTGATTGCAGGTATAATTGGAAAGCATTTTTTCTCTTGTTGTATCATGTGCTGGTAAACACATCTATTAACCATCAAGACATCTGACAGGCCGAGGACTTTAATTCTGATCAATTATTAGTTTCTCAATGGAGAGAACAAAGGTTAGTAGAACTCGTTGAGGTTTGCTAATGGAAGGCGTGTTTTTCATTAAAGCATAATATGTTTGTTGATTCATTTTACACTTTGAAGTCCATTGGGAAATTCTGTGTTTCCCTTAATCCAGTAGATACATGATAATGTAACTTTACATAATGTAATGGCCTTTTAAATTTAGCATGGGAAAAATCTTTATGAGAAAAGAGCTCAGATGCAAAATCTCCTAAACGCTTCCTACGTCAAAAATGAGATAATGATATTAATCGCATGCTCTCGTCACGTATTATAATGTACGTTCATCCAATACATTTGCTTCAACTCTGCTTAATCCCAGCCTCAGGCTATTAAGAAATACCTGTTTGTTGGCAGAATTGCATACATTTTTCATCAAAGTCCTCTAAGTGCACAGTAAAAAATTTTTGCATGAATGACGGCGTGTATACGTGAAGGTGCAAGCATTTTTTTTACTGCAGGTTTATTGAATATATATTAGAATATTGACCCTTTTTTAGCCTTTCAACATTATTCAGAAAGGACAGTGAAGACTTTTTTTAAAAAGTGAAGACTAAGGGGGTAGGCTAGGGATGGGATGGGATGGTATGAAAATTTGATATCATGATTATAGTGACCAAAGTTATCACGGTTATGAATATTATCATGGTTTTGTTAAACTGAGAAGGAAATGTTCAAAAATAACTGATACACGCACTGAAAACATTTTTTTTTAAGTTTTATTTTTGAAAATCACAATTTAATATTTCATGTCCCTTAAATTATTGTTGTGTTAAAAAATAAATAAATCTGTCTAATAAGTTTACCGTGAATTAATACAATACATTATCCCTTAAATGCCTTCTTGTGCAAAAAACTATGTTGCATGTGTGCGCCTGCGTCAAACTAATTCTGGCTGGACAGGATTTACAGCGAGTTTTCAAAATTACGGTAATCAAACACGGTTGTAATGGTAATTAAATTTTAAACAATAATACTAAACGTCAGGACATATTATAGTGGTTGATCGTGAAACCGGTAATCGTCCCATCCCTAGTGCACACCAAAGCTTTAAAAACGCCGACTGCCAGCTTTCTTCAGCTGAGCGCTTTGGTTGCTGTAATACTTCTGCTTTGTTTATCAGTTGTTGAACGATCCTCCACTGTGATTGGACAGCTGTGGGAGAACTGACATTGACGGGCTGAGCTTTTCACCCATCGTTGAATATTTTTTAACTTTTGCGCTAAGCGCGAAAAAAAGGTGAGCGCCGGCTTTCAGATGGCTTTTTTGAAAAGTGTTGTGCTTCCATAGAAAACAATTGAAAACATACGCCAGCCGCAGACGTAAAAGCTTTGGTGTGCACGCTACATAATGGGGTGTACACACTAAATATGAATTCAACAGTTTGCACAAGTAGATTACATTCAAAGTCTATTCAAAGACACAGACGCAAACTCATGCAGGATGAATGACAAATTGGGTGGCGTGATTGCCACAAAAACATATTTTCTATGAGCAGTGAGCTTTATGCGTGCAGTTTATGTGCACCGAACGCCTCACGTTTTTGCCGCCTGTTATGCCATGCATTTTTGCAGGAGCGCTCTGAGCGGCTGAAGTAAAAAAAAGGTAAACTCTGAGGGGAAATGCTTGACTAAAGGACAGCTGACTTGGTGGTTGACTAGTAACATAAAAACGCAGCCACTGCTCTTTTCTAAAGTCAATCGAATAAAGTCCCCCTCACCGGTTTAAAACTCGTTTTGTGTGATCGGTCCCTTAGAGGGTTTTGAAGCGAAATACTTTTTTGTAAAAAAAAGTCCAATGAAATGACTAAAATGACATTTGTGAAAATAAGGCATTTTAATAACTGACTAATAACCTTTTTATTATCATTAAAGTGAAATTACTGACCCTAAACATAATAGCCTGATAAAAAAGGCTAATTTACAATAAAACGTTGGACGCACTTAAAGGGTTTTGCATCTGAACTCTTCATATCTAATCCTTACTAATGTATGTATATCAATGATAGCTGAGGTGAAAACTTCTGTAGTTAAGAATTCTCTACCTGAAACCCAGGATTGATCTCTCTGTCAGCGGGCACTTATTTCTTTCTGCTGCGCACACAAATTGTTAATGGTTGTCCACTTTGAACATCAGAGAAAATGGCACATCCCTGACTTCTGCTCTCTGTCTTCCTTCTCTCCCAGAATCTTCCTCTCCGGGTTAACAGGGTTTAATTTAAATCCAAAAGGCCTGACAGCACGGTTTCTGACGGTTTGGCCGAAATGTTCTGCATGGCTGTTCGGATCAAAGCTCTGCTATCTTTTGTATTGAGCTTTTCTAACCTTCTGTCTGTGCTGATTAACAGCAGGTTGCTCTCAGACTCCTCTATAATCAGTGCCAGCATCACAGAGTCACAGACACTGATCATCAATATGTAGAAAACGCAAAGCTTTGCAGAAAACAATGGACAGCAGGTGTTATATAGTTGCGTTGATTTCCACGCAAGCAAAAGTTTTATGGTAAACATTTATAATAAATCCTGTGTCTATCATTATATTAGAACTAAATCATACCAATGTTTTTGCAAAACAACAAATGAGACAGTATAATATATTTACAATATTTGTGTGCTAAAAAGTAAATGGAGAATATACTTTGTTAATACTGTAATGTAATGCAGCCTTATCTGCATAAAAAGCATTGTGATTTTTTGTTTACAGATCTTATCTATACATGTATTTTGAAGCTATGTCCATGTTTTGTGTTAATGCATGTAAATATGTCTTTTAAGTCTACTGGTTAATGATGGTATGTGGGGTTAAAAGTGGAGAAGTTCAGAAGGTTAAACAGGTTGTGTGAAGTGTGGGTCAGTCTGGACCAGCTGTGTTTATAGCTTTCTGTTACACCTGCAGAGATCACACAAAAGGCTTAGCAAGAAATGAATTTCACTCAGAAATGTTCATCAGTTATGTTTTTATCTATTCTTTAAAAAAATTTGACATTTTGCATAGTAAGACTGTCATTGCTACACGTTTGTAAACATCCTGTGTAAATTCTGCATTTAAACGTATAGGACAATGGGTTAGGTGACACAAAGACTATATTCCAGTAACTAGTAAAAAAAAATGGTTTTGAACTTGTTTTAAAGTAATTTGGTTTCTAGAATATACTGAACAATTTTACAGGCATGCATTTATACAGCTTCTGTAGAGGAAACAGTAGTCAAATAGACATTTTGGGAGAATCCAGCTGTTGTTTTTGCTAAGGTTTGCTAATTCATGATTAAAACATTGACACCTTCTTTGGGATTAACCTGATGAATGTAATTGAATGTTAAAGCCCCTAGTTCAGCATTTCACGTGATGAGATGAGATGAATGGAGACAGATGGATGTCGGATTGAATATTCCTCTCGCTCGCTGTGCTGTTAATTGTGTCGTTTACCTCAGTGAAAGTCTCGGAGTCTGTGGCCATTCAGACAGGCTAATGATGATTCACCGTGTGAAACATCCCATGATAATTAAAAGAAAAAAACCTGTCCTCGATGCTTTAGCACTAGCCACATCTGACAGACTCGCACACGCAAAACAAAATATTGAACTGTGTGTAATGTGACTAGCCTAATCGCTTCTGGCAGAGTTTGCAGGGAATTCTGCCTCACATGCAGGATTTATCCACTGCTCCCTGATCTGCACCATAGGGGTCACAGAATTTGATCTGTTGTTTTAACTTAGTTTGATTATTGGTGTCTCACAAACCTAAAATGAATATCATTTAAATCAAGACATTTTTGTTGCTATCTATCTGAAATATAATATCATTTAAAGTCAGTGTGGGATATTTCTGGTCTCTGGCCTACAGATTTTATTAAATTAGTCATTTATTTTCTATAGAACAATATATATATTTTATTTCTACTTTAATCTTGAGCTCACAGATGATTGCTCCATAATTAACTTGAGATAACATAAAGCTTCCACGCTTACAGACTGTGTAGACAAATTTTTGGTGACTTTGTTTAACCACATTATTATTATTATTGTTATATTACTATTATTATTAATATTATTATTATCATTATTCATATCAATATTATTATTATTATTTTTATTATATGTACTGTGCATTTTACTTACATTAAATTTATGTTGCAGTGTTCTCAGAGGTGAAAAACACGCACCAGATTCACATGAGGTAAATATGAATGTATATGACTTCGTTAATATGAAATTGCAAACATATTTTGTCGTTTATCTTTGCAAAAATTATTAAATTACATATTGATTTTAAATTTCAGTTTTATCAAAGGTTTCAAAACCAACCAGACAGTACAAACTCGAATTAACTTTTGGATTAGTTTACTGTGAAATTGGGACAAATAATGAACAGTAGCGCAGCGCAATAATTTTAAATTCATGTTGTAGCCTATTTTAATTTGGATAAAACCAGGGGACCATAATTTATCTTTTTGTGATTTATAGGGGGTCCCTCAATGCTTATACAGTAGGAGGTCCGAGACCACCCCAGACCCCCCCCCCCTCAATTCGTACTCTGTGATAATGGATAGTATAAATAAATCATTTGATACATCACATGACATATTTCGTCTAACAACAAGTTAGTCATTAACTGGAATGACCTGTGAAAAGGTAAGAAATTTTTTTTTTATTTTAAGATCCTATGTTGTAGCTTAAAGATGCAGCCAATATATTAACTGCATCTTTGTTTTTGTTTTTTTTGTTTTTTTGGCAATTGTTTTTAGCATATTTAACGTTACAGTATTCTTTATTTGATTTGGTGTTGGTTTTTCCGGTGTGTACACAAACACAAATCTACAGCTCTGTTGGTAAAGTAAGTGTCTTTATAGACACATATTCACTTATTCTCAAATATCACACCTCATTATTGTCATCATGCCACATTTGTACTTTGTTAGGGAGCAAATTGTAATAAAATTGAGTGTGGTCCCACTCTTACTGTAGGTGCCATTAAACAAGCTGGACTTGCCCTGAATGCCATATGTTGCCAGCTTTTACTAATTTTATCTCCATTTTGCTTTTGATAATTTCACTGTCAGTTCATGTTTTTGGACATTTGATTTTATACTTGGGCAACATCACAAACTAGCTCAAGAGAGAAGGTAACTTAAAACTGACTTAAACTAATAGTATGGTTAAGGTACAGTATCTGGCAGCATGGTTGGATCTCTTGAGAAGATGTTGCATCATTTCATCATTGAAGTTCTTGCACCCATCTGATGTTCAGCACAAATGTGTGTAATGGCGTGATGAACATCTCACATGGATTTAACCAAATAAACCATCTGCATGTGACCTGCATGAGACTGAGTCTCTCTCTCTCTCTCTCTCTCTCTCTCTCTCTCTCTCTCTCTCCCTCTCTCTCTCTCTCTCTCTCTCTCTCTCTCCGTCACACTCGATTCCTCTGAGGTTTCACATGACAAACACACAGAAAGTTGTTTTGTCACTCTGTATGTTTTTCGCTGGTGTTTTTTTCCCATTGTCAGTCGCTGTCAAGCCGCAGTCTGCACCTGCTCTCAAATTCCTAATTAGTCAGAATTAATTAATTATATTCAGCAGCACAGAAACCTAGTTCTTGCATGCACGTATAAAACAAAATGCATCATGACTACATCTACAGCCCTAAATATTTGTTTTGACCTGACATTTACAATAAGAGTTTGAGCAGTGTTTATACAAGCTTGATTATTAAATGTAATTATTGTAAATTTTTACATATTGATGGAGTTGTTTTGTAGTTATTGTTTTTTTTTCATCAACAGTGGCTCATGTCAATCATTCAGTATAAGCATGGTGCTAACAACTGCAAAGGATTATGGGTTTGATCTTAATGCACATACAAATTGCATGAAAAGGCTTTCGTAAAAAAAAATCAATGTACCTTAGATGGACTGTAAGTCATTTTGGATATGTGACTGCGTGCACCCAATATATTGCCTTGAGGCATTTGTTGTTATGTCAGTTGACATGTGTCATGACATAACATGCTTTCTCACAGTGATGTAACTCATAAGCGTCAATAAGAGTCTCCTGTAATCAGGTGTGCAGTCTCCACCCTCCTGATCCGCGTAGAGGACACCTGTCAGAGTCGCCTGCCTCCCAGCTGTCTGATATCTCCTTCATCCACAGTACCAGAAAAGTACCCATAAAATATTCACTGCCTGATCGACCATAACACAATAGACCAGAACTAATTTTAGATGCAGTCTTTGACAACAACCTTATTGAGTTTCCTCCTTTTGCATCACCATATGGAGGATGGAGGTTTATGCGACATGGCTCTGTTTATTACACCCTGATAGTGACCCTGTCAGTGGTCACCTCACCCACATATTAGTGTGTAGAAGTGAAACTAAAGCAGAAGCATTTTAATGGAGACTGTGTGTATGTAAATGGATTGCAAACAATATGCATTTCCAGAATGATGTGTATCACTCTGGTACATTTACATTTGTGCATTCGGCAAATACTTTTATCCAAAGTGACTTAAAGTGCATTTAAGGTATACATTTTATCAGTGCGCGTGGTCCTGGGTGATCGAACCATAGACACTATAAAACAATGGAAGCAGTGTTTGTAATGTCACTAGTCAGTTTCTGAAGAGCTTTTTAAAGCCAAAAGTGGCCGGAGCTGGCTGTCACCATCTTGGCTGCTTTTTTATAACTGAAATGGGCAAAGATGTGGAACGTGGGTGGAGCTGAGGTGCCTGGTTGCTGAAACCATGCCCACTTAGCCTGGTGATTGTGACAGCGGCGACAATCTATCTGTCAATCAAGTGGCCACGCCCTTAATTTTGCATAACTATAATGCTTAATATAATTTCAACTGATTCACCTCCTCACAGCTGTCATTAAGGGCAAAATGAGCTATATAGACCAAAACCATTTTTTGTACCAGACTTTTAACTTATTTTTCTGTTGCATAGTTGGACATTTTAACATGGGGGGATCTTTAGGGGAGTCTTTAGTGGCCAGTCGATAAATGACACTCTAAAGTCGACATGAAACGAAACTTGGAATTGTCTTATTTTCCCCGTGGTGACGTATATCCAAGTCAGCTTCTGAAATTAATAAAAGGCAGGGCTAGACTTTTGCTAATCTAATTAGCTAATTTCTAATCTCTGCAATCTTTTCCCAGACCCCGCCCACCTGCCATACCATATGAACAAAAGTAAAGAAAGATTTTTTTCGAGTAGGAGAGGAGATTTGCATTTTTTGATAAACGATTATGAGGGCACATTAATAAAAAAAAAATGAAGCTCACAGATAAGTCGTTTGTAAAACATACCACAATATTCCCCCCAAAGGTTTTCATTTCAATTTCATTTTGACTGTAAGTCACTCAGGAGAGAGACCGCTTGGATCGAACCCATGACCTTTGTGCTACAGGTTTCATAGGTTCCAGATAATCTTACAGTCTTAACTCTTTCCCCACCAGCGTTTAAAAAAGTTGCCAGCCAGCGCCAGCATTTTTCATGATTTTAACAAAAGTTGAATGCCTTTTTTTCCCCTTTAAATATATAAACAAACAATACATCAAATGAAAGAACAAACCCTCTGCTATCAAAAAACAACCAATAAAAAAAGTTCTCTTTTTATCACCTCTCAAATATGGATAGGTTTCTAAGCTAAAAAATAGGATAATTCAATTTTTGTGAAGGACATTTGATAGAGATCATATGCAGAGCGATCCTTAAAACATACACAGAGTTCCCTTTCAGTCGGTCACTACGACGTCACGTCGTGACCGACGAATTGGGAACTCGCTTAGAGAGACCAATCTGCTTCGTATACTACTAAAACGCCAATGAACTTGGCATTGAGATATTTGCATAATGCTGGCGCCGCCCCGCCAGGTGCCTTTATAAGCAGCAGGTGCAAATAGGGAAATTAGCTTTTTCGCTTCGAAAGCCGGCTTTATCTGCTACTGAGAAGCTACTTTACTCTGTTGGGATTTGATTGCTGAAGTTGGTTGAACTAGCAGTATCACAGCGGACGCTTCGCTTATTCCACGGCTCTACATCTGTTTATTGTTTTGAGTTTAGTGTGTGCGTTGCCTTCCTGTGCGCTCATCAACTAAGCATCTGAGTGAATTTCCCTAAAAGAGTGATACGAGAGAGCTTTGTGCCTTGTTAAAGGCAGCCACTCTCTCGTATATGCGGGGATCAGCGTCCTTTTCAGGATAGCTTTTCGCCCGTGCGATCTTGGATGCGAGAAGTATAAGGGTTCCAGTGACGGTCACGAGCGCTGTCTTCGTGCTCAGGCATCGAGCACTCCGGGGCTGCGTTCGTGGAGAGTTTCTGTTCTCTCTGTGAGAGCATAACCCTCTTGGATTGCGGAGACGACTGTCGTTTCTACGGGAACGCTGTCCGCGCCTTTGCAGTGCTGACGCCGCCATGGTGCGGCTGTCAAGCTTTCGCAGGGCGCCCTTCGCGTCACTACGCTGAGTAGGACGGAGGATGCGTCCTCCACCTACCGGCCTTCTCATCCTCAGCCGGTTGAGGCTCCGGTGGAGACTGCAGAGTCGTGTTCTACGATGTCTGCCGAATCCATTGGACCTCCTTCTGGTCCCGTCACTTCTGCAGCATCAGAGGGGTGTCCATTTTTCCTCCGAGGCAGAGTCGTTCCGGAGATGGCGGCCGTGCCCGCGAGCGGCGGAGACGGTAGAGTTGGAAAGGTTAACCCCTCTCCGCCCGAACCGTCCCGCCCACATGATTGGTACTTCGGAGCTGCTCGGGCCTCTCGGTCCTCTCCTCCTGTGCCTTTCTTCCCCGACGGCACGAAGAGCTGACGTGATTTGCGGCCGTCCGGCCGTTCAGCTTTCACCCCTCACCTCCCTCACCAACGGAGCCGCTGAGGGCGGGGACCCCTTCAGTGGAGCGGGATGCGTTCCTGGAGGGACCACCCAACCCTTCCCTCCCGTGTTTGTAGACAGTCGTCCGGTTACGGACGCTGCCCATCAGGCATGCCGGAGAGGCGGCTTCAGCCCTGCACGTAATAACGTTGCTGCAGGCTCACAAAGGATTTACCAGGGAGGCCGCGACCTTCAGTCGTGCGATGTCCACCTCAGTGGTTCAAGATCGCCACCTTTGGCTGTGTCTGGCTGACATGACGGACGCAGACGAGAACAACTTGAATGCTCCTGTCTCACAGACCGGCCTCTTCGGCGAGCCAGGGGAGTCGTACAGCTCCGCTGCACAGACTGAGGCGATCTCCTAGGTCATGCCCCGGCGGAACAGAGCTGCCCTTGGTCCACCACGCCGGCTCCTCAGTCTGCCTCTCGCCGTCGGCGTCCTGCGGCGACCACCTCCGTTCCCCTCCTCGGACCCCATCTCGGCAGCGCAGGGGAACCGGTCGTCAGCAGCTCGCCCCGCCCGCTTAGCCGCTTCCCGTGAAAATCGGGAGTTTAAGTGGCCAGTGAAGGGCAACCCGGATTGGCAGAGGATCACTCTTCAGGAGATGGAGCTCCTTCCCCCGATAGAGGGTCGGGTGGAAAATCCTTGGTTTGCATATGTTCCACCGGCTGTTTAGCCGGTACCCACTAACCACACATAGAGTGCATTCCTCTTCCCTCTCCAGGTCTCCAGAGGATCGAGAGAGCCGTGAGCGGGCACACACCAGCTCACCCTACCTCTCCTCTATCGCCAGCGGGTGACCTGAGGAGTCCGAGCTCTCCGCTGAGGAGACCGGACCACCAGCACCCTTATTGGAGTCTGCGCTCTCCGCAGAGGAGACCAGACGACCGTCACCCTCAGCGGGCTCAGGTCAGTGTCACACACACATACTGTAGATGTTTATGCTGTCACAGCAGACGCACCGGCAGTCCCACCTGTCTCGCTTCGCTGCCCCACCGCGGGTACTTCGGTAGTGTCGTTATTTCTCCTCGTACGGTGCCTGGGTGCTTGGCTTCAGTTCCCAGCCCGTTTCGTTGGGTTTTACGCACGATCCGCCTCGGTTACGAATCCGGCACACCCCAAAATTTCGGGCTTTCGTTTCACTGTAGTGAAAGCGTCCGATGCACATGTACTGCGTGCAAAAGTCGATATCCTGTTGGCGAAGGATGTTCGAGCCGGTCCCTCTTACCGAGATGATGATGATAGGGTTTTTCCAGCCTTTATCTCATAGTACCCAAAATACGCGGCGGGTTACGATCGATTTGATTTACGCACCAGCTCTACGAAGGTGTCCTTTTTGGATGATAACGCCGAGGCTCGTATTTCAATATTCAGATCGGTTTGCAGCCTTAGACCTGTAGACGTGTACTTTATGTGTCCATCTCCCCTCGCTTTAGACCGTTTTTCGCTCTGCGTCGTGGGGTGGGCATATTAATACGAAGTACACCATTCGAGCTGTCTCTCTCTCTCCGTGTCTCCATGTGCTAGTCACGGCATTAAAATGTCAGAGAGAGAGCGTTGTTCGCATTCTGCTTTTTTCTACGTCGACTTATAATAGCCCGTTCTTGGCAGACGTGCGCGAACACAGAGAGTTAATGCTTTGGCATCTCGCTCGTTTAAGTCTTCAGGTCGACTGAGAAAGAGCAACTTTGCCCCGTGCAGAGGATCCTTTTTCTCAGTATGGAAATAAGACTCGGTCGACTAATTGACGTGTTTAACAAGAGCGCGCAACCAGTCAGTTCTGACTTGCCTCGGTTTAATTCGAGGGAAGTACGCGGTCCCTCTGAAACAATTTCAGAAGCTCCTGGACATATGACAGCATGCTGCGGTTGTGACGCCGCCCGAGCTGCTTCATATGAGACCGCTTCAGCATTGGCTTACGATCGAGTCTCGAGGAGAGCGTGGCACACCGACATACACCGTGTAAACATTGCACCTGCGTGTCATTTAAAATTTTCCCTGTGGTAGACCCGGCATTTCCGATAGAAGATATGCCCCTGAGGGGTCTCCTGGCATTCTGTATATTGCAATGCCCTCAGCACGGGATGATCAGCCACGTATGACGGGCTTGCAGTCTCAGGGGTGTGCATAGCACCCCAACTGCCGCGAGCGGTGCGCTGTATATCTGGGACTTGTACGCTCCGCTATGGAGATGCGAGGGAAGGATGTATTAGCCGACACCAATAACATTGCGACTGTTGCGTTATTTACCGTTAAGGCGGTTTTGCGCTCTCGTCACCTGTCGCATCTCGCTCGTCATCTCCTCCTTTGGAGTCAGAAGCATCTGAGGTCCCTTCGTGCCATTTACATCCCGGGTTCGCTCAATACAGCGGCAGACGCGCTTCCCGAGCTGCGCCCCCGGCGAATGGCGACTCCACCTCCAGACGGTCCAGCTAATTTGGAAGAAGTTCGGTTGTGCGTAGATAGATCTGTTTGCGTCGCCGGACAATACCCACTGTCGCCTATTTTATTCACTAACCGAGGGCAGCCTCGGCGTGGATGCGTTGGCACACAGCTGGCCGCGGGGGGTGCGTAAATACGCATTCCTTCCAGTGAGCTTTATTGCGCAGACACTGTGCAAAGTCAGGCAGGACGAGGAGAGCCTTTTATTAGTCGCCCCGTACTGGATTGGTTTTCAGAGTTAATGCTCCTCGCGACAGCCCCTCCCTGACGATTTCCCCTGAGGAAAGACTTTCTTTCTTTAGGAAGGGGCACATTATGGCACCCGCGCCCCGACCTGTGGGATTTCCATGTATGGTCGTTGAGCGCGCGCAAGGTTTAGGTGATTTATCGCAAGCGGTATCTAACACCATCGACGCGGTTCGAGCACCGTCCACAAGACGGGCTTACGCGCTTAAAGAAACCTTTTTCGTCACCCGGTGCTCTTCGCAACGCGAGGACCCCAGAGAATGCCCATTAACATTGTGCTTTTATATCTTTAACATAGGTTAGATGGTAGGCTGTCCCTCCGCCATTAAAGTTGATATCGCCGCTATTTCTGCTCATCACTCTCTTATCAACGGCAGATCAGTTGGCCGGCATGATTTAATTATTTCATTTTAAGAGGCGCTCGCAGGCTAAACCCCTCGCGCCCTCCCTCTTTCCTCCTGAGACCTGTCCATGGTGCTGAAGCCTTCAGGTCTCCCTTTTGAGCCTTTGCAGTCTACGAGTCTGATGTTTTTATCAATGAAAACTCTGACCCTGATAGCATTGGCCTCCATGAAGAGAGTAGGGGATTTACATGCATTCTCTGTTGACGATTCGTGCTTTTAGTTTGGTCCTGCTGTCTCACTGAGACCCAGACCAGGCTACGTGCCCAAAGTTCCCACCACTCCCTTCAGAGATAAGGTGGTGAGCTTGCAAGCGCTGCCCCCGGAGGACGCAGACCCAACCATGGCTTTGTTGTGCCCCGTACGCGCACTGCGACTCTACGTGGATCGCACGCAAAGCCTCAGGACCTCAGACCAGCTCTTTGTTTGTTATGGTGGCCAGCAGAAAGGGAAAGCTGTCACTAAGCAGAGGATGTCTCATTGGATAGTTGATACTATCGCCCTGGCTTATAATCTTCAGGGTATTCCTTGCCCCTTTAATTTTAGAGCGCACTCCACACGGAGCGTTGCCTCATCTTGGGCTTTAGCTCGTGGTTCCTCGCTAACAGACATCCGTAGAGCTGCTGGTTGGGCGACACCTAATACGTTCACTAGATTTTACAGTGTTCGTATCGAGCCTGTATCCTCTCGTGTTCTTTCCTCATCAGGGGGAGCACGGAGAGCAGTCTCGCAGGTCGGCTTGCAGCCTCCAACTGATGCTTCATAACTGTGTCAGTATGGAAGGCCTTCAGAACAAAAATGCGTAATGGTTTGAATTGTTCTTCCTCCGCTGCCTTGGCAGCCTTTGTTGCGGAGCATTGGCTGTCAGCCTTTCACTAGCTGTATCCTCGCGAACCTACGTGTCTGGCTCGGGCTCCACATTGTGTCCCACCGGGTTCCTTTGTGAGTATTTTTCCGTGGGGTTAATCCTACCAGCCCACGTTTCCCTTAGCAGAGCACTGCTTTGCTTACACATCCACGGCTGTCTTTATTCCTCAACTACGGTTGACTTCGCCCACCATTAGCCCTTAAGACGGGCGGTGGCTTCCGCAGCGTTCCTATCCCGCTCAGGTAGGGCGCTTCCCAGTCGCTGGCACTTCTGTGGGGTTAAAGGAACATCTAGTGCCCGGCCTTCTGCCTTAAAACCTATCTCCTCCTCCTTAAGTGGAACCGGAGGGCTTTACGCAGACACTGGAAGAGGTCAGCCCCTAGTGGCGTTTTGGTAGGGATTCCCAATTCGTCGGTCACGACGTGACGTCGTAGTGACCGACTGAAAGGGAACGTCTCGGTTACGGATGTAACCCTCGTTCCCTGAAGGAGGGAACGGAGACGTCACGTCCCGTCGCCACAGGTGCTGCCACCTGCTGTTTATCGGCCGGTCTCATTTTCCCGGCTTTCTCAGCGAAAAGAAGCTAATTTCCCTATTTGCACCTGCTGCTTATAAAGGCACCTGGCGGGGCGGCGCCAGCATTATGCAAATATCTCAATGCCAAGTTCATTGGCGTTTTAGTAGTATACGAAGCAGATTGGTCTCTCTAAGCGAGTTCCCAATTCGTCGGTCACGACGTGACGTCTCCGTTCCCTCCTTCAGGGAACGAGGGTTACATCCGTAACCGAGACGTTCTTTCTCTTTCATGTGAGGCGCTACTTCTGGGTTGTATAAGTTGTGGAAGTAATAGCGGTAATGCAGAAAGCCGGAAATTCTCGTCATTGGCAGGGAAGCGTTTTCTCTCAATTGACTAGTTATCTCGTCAATGGCGGGAAAAGAGTTAATAAGTGTGTGGTTCTTGGTCAGAATAAACTTTAAGCGATCATTATAGTTCTGCGTAGGTTCTACGGTGTAGCCTTCTGCTTTGTTGTCTGCGTTGACGTGGAATTACACATGCAGACCACTAGTAGGCAGTATCCTCGTGTGTTATCCACATTAGCAGTGCAACAGCCAAAGAAAAAGCTGCTTGGCCAATAAACCCACAAAAAAATAAGCAGCTTGTTGTGTATGATTTGAGAAGACCAGCAGTGATGAAGGTAAATAGACAGCGATTTTTGTTGCAGTTTAAGTTAAATCACTCCTCAACCTGGACCATCTTAGTTCTTACTGTAGCAAGCGGAAATGACTATGAAGAAATGCAATTCAGATTTTTTTTTACCTGATGGGAGGGGTTCTAACGGACCAATCACAGCGCTTGCGGTCCGTGTAGAATGGAAGCGCTGTTAAATTTTTGGGAGGTGTGCGCCAGGCTACGCACAGCCTACACATAACCTATGGCATAGAACCTACGCAGAACTATACATTAAGCTTTAGTGTGAACCTGACTTCATGCTGTTTTCAAAAATCTGGCTGGCCCAAAGCCGACAGGTTCTGAGTGTTTGCATTCCACATGAATGCTTGCTGAAAATATGAATTTTCCTTTGTAAAGTGATTGTTTCTGTGAGAAAGTATTTGCGGGACAAAAGTGACCAAGTTGTCGTGAGACTGTGGGATGCCCCTGGTTCTGTTCAGTATAATTAATAAAGGAGACCATCGTGATACTGTCCGCTATGACAGGACCTGTCTCAGGTGCACTAAAGCATTAAATGACCAACTCCTGTCAGGCTTACTTTCACTGCCGTCCCTAGTGACCACACTTCTTTTTTCGCTTTATATTTTTCAAACAGTTTCTCTGTCTGAAAGAGAAACATTGTCTTGTTCTGTCCTAGCATCTTTCTTCTCTCTTTAGGAGAGTAAAGCTCCTGGTGTCTCTCTCTTTCTTTCTTTCTTTCTCTGCTCTGGCTTTTTCTGTGTCTGATGTCTCTAGTTTATTTCTGCTGGATTAATTGGTCCCTGAATGAATTCAGTTGACAGGGTAATTCATCATGAGTTTAGTCTGACAGAGAAAGGGAGGGGTGGGGTGGAGGAGAGATACAGGAGGACAGAGGAAACTAAGAATATCATTCTGCTATTATTCTCTATGTGTAAGGAATAATTTACCCCCCCCCCCCCCCAAAAAAAACAAAACAAATTGCCTTTATTTATTAAATCTTACATTCATATGAATCAACACAATATCTGCATGTATGGATAAATTGAACTAAATTTCACAGTAAACTTTACCGTCACCTGCAAGACTCAAATCTCATTTGCACTTCTGCATAGTCATAGCAATCGCTCATAGTTCAAAAATAACAATAAGTGTTGATTTTATTGATATCAAACCTGTGTCTACATTTGATCATGCATCTGTTAGTGATGATTACTGTAGTTAATTTAGTAAGGCTTAATATAATTCCACGCAGGAATGAAAGGATGAGTACATGTTAAACTCTTTAATTTCAATGTTATGGCTACAAACATGGAAAAGTGTTTCTGTTCGAACACAAATAATCTGACTGTGAGTGACGTGTCACCGTGAGAGTTGGTTCTCTAGGGAGCTGCGCATGATTGGACGATTACGGCCGCATGTTGTTGACACTCAGGACCACTGACTGGCTGTCATTCTGCCTGCAGTAATCACATACGTGCATAACATTAGCTTTTAATTGCATCATGTATCACACAATGGCCATTAGGATTAATTATTGAGTGGTGAGGGAGAAGCACTTTGGACGAGGCAGTATGGTGGCGGTGCCCAAGTCGTAGAAGTTTCTTTCTTGTTCTTTTTCTGTTGTTTCTAAAAGGAATAGTTCATGCGAAATTGATTTACTTTCATGATGAAATCATTTACGACTGCAAAATTGTTGGGTAGAACTTGAGTAAATAAAAACAAGGTGTCGACCCAAGATCATTTAAGATGTGTAGTTCAATGAGCATAATAGCACAACACGTCTTGGGTTTAAACCTAGGGGCAACCTTCTGATCTCTGTCGTGAAGCCAACATGGAAGTGACTTAAACTGCGATTCTTTGATGGGCCGCTAGAGACTGGCTCCAAAAGGGATTCAGTCCCATTAACCCACCATATTAAATACCCAACAGCAGAAATAAATGTGTTTACAGCCTGGTACAAAAAACCTATGGGTGATGGACACAACATCCACATTATTTACAGTCTAAAGAAACACGGATACCTTAATGCACATCTAAGTCAAATGATTTCATTCGTTTTGGTACAATTTGCATTCACACCACTGATGTTTGGTTTAAAGACAGGGCTTCGTTACTGTGTTTTACTATTAATAATAACATTTTGTACTATTCACATCATGCAAATTAATGATAGTAAATCATCTTTAAAAATAGTTCCTGTGCGATCATGTTTACAGAGATTCATAAGGTTGGTCAGTCAGCATTAACCCAAGAAGACCACAACTGGGCATGATGGGCTCTTAAGAGACAAGTTATTTATTGGCAAATCACATTAGATGTATGGCTTTAAAGTGACAGCCCCACTGTTGGATTATGCTGGTGAATGATATATGATGTGGTGTTATGAAAGCTATATAATAGTGTTTATTTCTACCTCACGATGAAAATGAGCTCATGAGATTTGATGAGATGACAAACTCATAACGAAATCTGTAATTGTGTCATAACAGAGGTTTACTTTACACAAGCTGTAGGTAGATGTTGTTAAATGTCTGTTCGGTGTGCACTGGATTGTGAAACTGCAACACATTTATGACCTGATGGGAAACTAGCGCTGCTAAAATGACACCAGTTTGTTTGAATCGTGCATGGCTTGTTAATTCATCACAGTGATGCCTTTGTTCAGACAAAACAGAGCATATAGAGTTTATTTACATTATTTATAAATATTTTTTTCAGGTTTATTAGTAATATTGTCTTATAAAGACATCAAATCCATCACAACACTTATAGACGGTTTCAGCAATAACAACACAAACAAACGACTTTCGTGGAACAAACGTAACAACCGGTAAACTTCCACAAAGAATCAATACAAATGAGTCCTCCTAGAGTAGTTTATTTCTTATAAAAGGCAAAATAAATAACATGTAGTTTATTTTAGTTCAAATTATAGCTAAAGCGTATCAAAAACTACATGGAGTTACTGTTTAAAATGAATGTATACAACGTTAACTACAGATCGGCTGCCAAACCTCCCTTCACATAGCGGTGATACATGATCGCCATCTCCCCTCGTTTTAATTATGTCATGAACAACATGATTTCACGGAAAGTCAAAAAAAAAAAAAAAATGATACATTTATTCATGTCCTTGTCACGAAATTCAGCTTTTTTGTGCCTTTAGCATGAATGTCACCCCCACAAATTTTTGTAAATATTTTTTTCGTGTCCGTGGCACTTTTTTGTGTCATTTTATGTATATTTTCTCTTTTCCCCTATTTTTAAATAATTGTCGCTTGGGGTTAGATTTGGGGTCTAGGTTAGGATGTACTTGTATGTATTGTTTTTCTTCTACTTTTAAAACTATTCTTGCCTGGAGTTGAGGTTGGAGTTCTGGTTTGGGTTAGGATGTCTAAAAATTTAACAGAAAGGGATTCTAACCCCAACCACAAGCGACAATGGTAAGAAAATAGGGGGGGGGGGGGAATGAGAAAATAATACATAAAATGAAACAAAAAAAAGTTGTGCAACGGACATGAAAAACTATTAATAGAAATTCACTCAAGACATAAAAAAAAGCTGAATTTTGTGCCATAGACACAAATAAATGATTAAGATTTTGCTTGACTATAACACGACTTTTCGTGAGATCAGTCTGGTCGTGAAATACTGATCCAGCCTGATCTCACAAGAATTTGTATGTATTTATACGAGGTGGCTTATTTGTAAGAATTCATACAAAAATGTATGATTATCATAAAAAAAAAAAAAAAAAAACACACACCTAACCTCAACATTACAGGGGCAAAAGCAAATTGTAAAAAATGTAAGAATGTGGTCTTATGAATTAATATGAGTTAGCGACCTCGTTAATCCCTAAATTAAATGCCAAATTTTTTTTATTATATTTTATTAGACAAAACATTTTGTTGTGTCTTTCTAATTACTTCAATAATAGTTTTTAAAAGATGATATGTACCAGAATTTATCGTGCCAAGGTATGAAAAAGTCAATGTTTATTTATGTGTGTTTCCTGGAATTTGACTAGTGAAATACACTAGTTGGTAGTATCATATTGGACTTTGTTTGGGTCTACCCAGAGCATTTTTTTTTACCACTGGTGCTTCGGTTTAGGGTTAGATTTACATAAAATGACATTCTTACCCGAACCCAACTCTTACCCTAATGCCAGGCAACAATGGTTTAAAAATTATAAAATATAAAAAATAAATCATGAAAAAGGTATAGACCAATACTTAAAGTGACATCCTAACGCAAACATCAAATCTAACCCTAAACCGAAGCATCAATGGTTTGAAAATAGGACAAAACAGTTGAGTAACAAATACGTGACAGTGACACATAAACAGAAATATGCGACATGTTCACGCAAAAAGGTGGAAAAACGTGTCAGTGTCACGGAAAAGACTCACAAAATTACGTGACTATAGGTATACATAATTTTGTGATACAGGGTTGTGTTTATATAATATAGTTCTCTATATGCAGTAGGGTCACCTTATGTTAAAGATTGAAGATCTGTTTGTGTGTGAAATGCAAAACCTCTGAAAGCTCTGACAGTGACAGGTGTTTTTATAATACTGTTTTGATCATACCCAATCAGCTCTCACCTCTTTCCCTGTCTGTTATTTCTATCCATCCCTGAATCCCCGTCATCTGGCACACTGAAGTTACGCTCCGTTTGATTGACAGCTGCATCCGGGTTCACAGTTTACTGGTTTCAGTGAAAGAACCAGATATGCCAATTTAGACGAGAGTGACAAAAAGTTTCCATCTAAAAGGAATAATTTTACCACAGGGAATTCACTGCTTAGGGAGTGAAGGAGTATTTTTTCTCCTAACAAGGCCTGAATGACAAACACATGCCACAGTTAGAGACAGACGCATGTGCGAGATGCAATATTGGGAAACAAGCGACATAAACACAGTACATAGTGAGCAATATTTCAGTATTCTGTGCATATGCATAAGCATACTTACATAGTTCTTATTACATTGATCATTTTCACATTTTGGGTCATTCAATTAAAAAAAATGACTAAGATTATGAGTTTTTTTATATTATTTTATTGTAGCAGCAATAGCTCAATCTTCTCTTTGTGGATGTTCATAATGTAAAAGTACTGTCTGTGTCTGTGACTATTGACTTTTATTCACAGGGAAATCAAATTTCTTACCCAAGGCAAGTGATTTTATTCAAGCAAAATTAACTTGAAGATATCTGACCTCATTTTCTTCAGTTAGTCTAATCGTTTCTTTTTTTAATGCATAATCAATAATGAAGCCCAGAAGACATCTTTGTGATCCTGCAGAGGTATGAGACTGAAAAAACTCATATCTTAAAATACTCCACATAAATGATTTCCTCTGTTTGTGAGGTTTCTGCTAATTGAAATCTTATTTCTAAAATTAATTTATTTTGTGCAGGTTTGGAAAGGGTAGACAATTTTGATATCTTTGGTGAGCCGAACCGTACATAAAAAACATTCTTGAGCCAACAGAATGCTACATTGCAATGCCCTTAAAGTTTAACATGAAATGACTTACAATTGAAGAAAAACAAAACGAGTCCGTAAAGCAAAAAGGTATTTGTGAAGCTTTGGAAGAATCATTCATATTAAAAGGAGACATTCATATAATCATTGTTATTCATATAATTTCGGTCATTTGGCTTATGGAGAGGTGTGCTTACATAAAAAATGGGTTATGATTTTGGCCGAGTAGAAGATAAATTTGTTTAAATAAAAACTCAGTAAAGACTACGATACATTGAATAATGACAGGTCCTTGGGGTTGCAATAGTAATAGTCTAGGTATCAACATCATAATCTCATGGCAATTCATATGCATTTTACGAGGTGGCTATTTTGTATTGTACGAGCACATTCTAGGGCTGTGCAATTAATTGTTTTTGATTTTCAATTTCAATTTTTGATTCAAACAATTACAAAAACAAGATAATCAAGGTGAAACAGTTATTGTGCGACTTAAATATAAATTGCGTGCTGCTGAACCGATATGTTTATAAGGTTATAAGTCTTTAAAGACACCACTGCTTTGACACCTGTAGCCTATTGCAACACTTAATTTAAAAGATGGTTTCAAAGTCACAGAGAAATCTCGTTAAATAATCGTGATTATGAAAAAAAAGTATATATATATATATCACAATAATAATTTTGTCCATAATTGGCCAGCCCCACCATATTCATATATTTGTACAATTTGCTTTAGCCCCTGTGACGTTGGGATTGGGGTGGGGATTTTTGTCTTTTTTTCATTTCATATGAATGAATTAGCAAACTTGTAAAATACCTAAAACAATTTTTTTGACAATTCCTTCAAAGTTTAAATAACATGTTATGATATTGGCAGGAATTAGGATTTCTACACAATCAAGTTTCTTAGTTGACATACAAAATTTATTTCTCATTCAAACACTGAGATCTTGGACTACACAATATCCATCTTCACACAAGATCATATGAAGGACATTGCATACTCTCTTGTCCTCAGTCAAATGTTGCTTTTAATAATAAATTAAAGAGAAATTAACGTTGTATAAGAGGAGTCAAAAATAACCTGATGGCATGTTGTAACATTTGATACATAGTGAAGCAGATTCTGATTTGGCAGGAATTGTAATAAATCTATTGTTGGGTGTCTGTAATCATGCAAAACACTAAGAAAACAGTGAAGTGTGTGATACCTTAATTTACCGTATCCAGTCAAACCTTTCTATTAAATAAATTATTTAACATAAAAGTATTCAAAGATAAAAATGATTGATGATATGAATGGAAAATGCATTGCATTAATTTAGAAGCTCATATTAGATGTTTAAATATCATATTTGTATTCAAGCCATGTGTGTCGTATCCCAAAAAAAACCTTTTAAAGTTTATTTTAGTTATCTACAGATAAGCTGGTTGATAAGGGCCTTTGGACAGAAAGGACATTTCACTCAAAATTATTTAGAAAATCATTATTTCACAAAGTAACATAAATAATGAATTAAGCAAACATGTCAGTAGTTTATACGCATATATGAGTTTTCTTTGATCTGTGTAGAATTTGTACATACATATTAATGTTTTGACTATAATGCTGTGTGTGCAATGTAACATCATATTGTAAATTAAAAGAAACCATCAACAAAAGTCTTTGGCAGATGTGCTACATTATCTCAACTGTAAAATATTTAATAAAAACCAAAGTCATGTAATTAAAACAGAAAAGTTTAATGTACAGTACACGATGATGTGACATTTATGAAATTGCACTTGTTGTAAAGCATTGGACAGAAGTTATATTTGAAGTAACTTTTTGTTTTTGTTCGCTCAGAGTTCATAAATCATAAAGCCAGTGCTCAATCTGTTTAGTGAAGCACTGCGGACTTCAGGTTTGGAGCATTAAGTGCTTTATTTCATCAGCAGTTGGCCTATATATCTTTATCTTAAATGCTTCAATGTTAAAACTTGCTCCGTATCTGATTAGACCAATTGATCTGATCAGGTGACCACACGGTTTCTGTTTTATTCTTTATTCAAAGATCAGTCAGGATCTTCAAGATTCTCATTAAATCATGACCCATAGTGCAAAAAGAAAATATTATTAATAATAATTATAATAATAATAATAATAGTAAATGACAGTTCAATTACTTTTGTGTCACAGAACCAGAACTCTACACTGCAAAAAAAAAAAAGATTTTTATCTTGTTTTCAGAACAAATATAAAAAATCTTAAATCATGATGAGCAAAATGACCTTAGAAAATAGTTTTTAGACAAAATATACAATTTTGTGCCTAAAACAAGCAAAAATAATAATAATCTTGCAGTGGGGTAAACAAATTGAATTTTTCTAGAATTAAGTGTTTAAGAAAAAAGTTTAAGATTTTTTATTTTGTTCTTATCCTTTTTTTTTTTTTGTTGCAAGTTTTAAGCACAAATTCAATAACATTTTATGTTTGTTTTTTTTTTGTATAAAAACTAGACTTATTTTTATAGGTCATTTTACTCATCAAAAACTGCATCTTGATTCAAGAATGTTTATATATTTGTACAGAAAAGAAGACAAAAATACTAAGTAAGAAAGTAATTTTTTTGCAGTTTATTGCATTATTAGTGGTCAAATAATGTCTCAAATAAGGTAGAAAAGTGTAATTGGGATTATTTCCAGATGGTTGCTGCAGTTTGAATGTCAGTGATGCTATAAACCAGACCATTTTTGTTTTATTTTAGTGAATCATTTACTATGGAAAGCAAACGGCACATACAAAATAAAATGGTTTTATCTGTGACTGCAATTGGATCCTATTGAATTCCCCCCTGAGAATTTGATTCATACTTTTGGGGATATTAAAAACAGAAAATGCATACAGTAATGTCCTTCATGATATCTTTGCAATAATATATATTAAATAACAATGTACAAAAACATCTTAGAATAGCTCCATTTACAATCTGACCTAAACAGGACCAGGACAGACAGCAGATCAGTTTCTCTTTTCCATGTCTTTTCTTCCCTCTTTCTATTTGATTGTTTCTCACGTCTTCTGCTGACATTGAGGAGAGCAGATCGCCTGTTTGATTTGTTGTTTCCATGCTGAGAGTTTAAGTACATATTTACTGTGCAAAGGTTGGAGTTCTTGTAGGTTTTGTTCAGCAGTCATGCGATGGGTCAGAAAGACGATGTGTTTATCCAGGGTGATGGTATCTGCAGGTATCCGTATGTAAGTGCACACGTACATTGTTTTACATTTGGACATACACTGAAATGTACCGTATCTATGTATTGACAGCATTTAAAACATAAAATACAAAATTAAATCAGCATCAGTCCAGATTTTAATTTGCATTAGCAAGTTTAATACTCAGATACAATCATGTAAAACAAAAAAATCTTTAAATGAAAGCTGTCTATACGTTGATATCGTACATATCATTATTTACCCAAAGTGCTTAAAATGTTTGTGTGCAAAAACCATAATTTAGATTTAGAGTAGCAGACAAACAGCAAGTAGATGATGTTGGCTCATCCATGAGGACAAAATAAAAAATATTAAAAAAAGCAGATTTCCATGGTAGATTATAAAATCATTTTACCCTCTGTCTTTAAGTTATACATTTATTGTTCACATCTTTGAGTTCTCCTCAGTCTTGTTTCAATGGCTGCATTGTTGTCAAGATGTTTTTCATCCTGATTGGTCTGTCCCTCATCACGTGACCACATGAAACCACTTTCTGTCCAATCAGCTTCACTGCTCACACTGGCAGAATATGAAGTCCAAGGCCATGGGCGTGGCGTCTAAATTGGTTTCCGTGGTAACTAGTGGCGGTCATAGGCAGTGGTAGCAGTTGGGGGGGCGGAGCCTCTGGATGCACTATAATAATAGGGGGAACCTGAAAGTTAATAAGAAAGGAATGCACCATTTCAATACACCATGAAAATCTGCAGATATTTTTATGCAGTATTGACGCCTGCATGGCGGTTAAAAATAAATAAAGAACTTCATGGCTAGTGACGGCCGATGACAGAAATTCAAAATATGTGGTGTGTTGTGGATGGCTCTTCATGTCAAAATATGCGTTCGGTGCATCACGTGAAGCATATGCATCATGCATCATGTCAAAATACGTGCCTAAACTGCACACGTGTCGAAAGGGTTTATAACAAAAGAAATGCTCACGTTAACAAAATACTCGCAAGACACTGACACTAAACTCTGAATATGCATGAGATTAAGCCAATCATAAATCCCTTCGTAGCGTCTGCAACAGACATGTATTTTGACATGACGGGTGATGCACATAAGTTAACATGATGCACCGAACACATATTTTGACACGATGAACCCACACATGACGGGCTAAATGTTTTGACAAGGTTCGCATGTGTGCGCCCTCGAAAAAGAAGTCACCGGCCACCACTGTTCATGGCCTAAAGCTGCTTGGAAACGGGTTTCCTTGTGCAAAGTTTGCATTTGCTACTAATAAAGTACTAAAATATTTCAACACAGTTAATTTTACGCTGTAAATTAATTCATATTAATTCATGTGACCACATTCATACATTTTTGTATGAATTGCTGTTGCCCCGTCACATTGGGGTTTCGTTATTGTGTTTATGATATTTGTATGTTTTATGATTCACTTCGTACAAATTCATACAAATTAGCCATCTAGTAAAATATGAATTCTTGTGAGATCAGGCTGAATATTTCAAATCAATATTTAGTGTCCATATATTTACTCATTTGGCAAGCAGGCGTTTAATAATCACACATAAAGATTACAAAAGTGTTTTGACTGCAAAAATAAAGCAAGAAGTGCCACAAAATTGACCAAAGCTGTAACTTGAATCACTTCAGGCTGCAGTAGTTAAAGTTAATCTTAATAAAACTTTCATTTTATTACTTTTTACAGCAATTACCATAGTACCTGCCATAATAAAGTGGCTTAAAATTTGTTAAACAATGAAACCGTACTAAATTAACAAACAGTCTATTGTAAATGCTATTTAGTTTTTCGTTATTTTGTGTTTTGATGACAATGGGTGCAAAATCTAGTTAACAGTTTTAATCTTTGGTCATTATTATGTGGTTTTATAAAGGAGCTGGTTTTCAGTGTTACTCACTTAGTAGTGCTGGGTTACTGAATCTCCAGGCTTCGTTGTAGCTCGTGTACTGTGGATGGCTGTAGGGATTCCCTGAAAATTCACTCCCTGAAAGAGGACAGACACAGATGTGTTTGAAGAAACAATTTCACATCACACTGCATGTAAATACTCTAAATCTGGGAGTTAAATTAATGGTAAAATCTCCCACATAATCTTAATATAGTGAACTGAGGTCTCTAGCCAAGTTCACTATTAATATCCAGGATTTTAACAGACCTTTAACCATAAGTATTCATATTTAGTGTCTATAACCCATGCTACAAGCATCATTGTCACATTAAACATGAGGTTATGCAAAAGATTTAAGTGATCAAACAGAAGATTTTCTTTGATGTGTATTTATCTAAAATAAAAGGGTGTTTTGAGGGCTGTCTGCAAGTCTCTTTGAAGCAGTAGAATAAGAATTAAATGGGGAAAAAATGAGTTCGAAACATGTTTGATGAATTGATTTAAGCTCGATAGTTGCAAAATTTCACTTGTAAGTCTTCTGGACCAGTTCAGTTTTTAATCAATTGAGATTCGACGGTCTGGTTAAAGGTTTGCTGGTTCTACAATTCTGCCAGCAGTGAACACTGCAGGACTTCATTGAGTCACAGATGAACACAGTTCATAAACGTGTGCCATTGTTTTATTTTCTTTGTTAAGCATTAATATACATTACAAAAGTTTGGACATGTTTGATAAATCTTCTTTCATATAATCCTGAAACTTTTCACTTTGAAAGCTTCTGCTTAAATGTTTGAAATTAGTTTTGTAGACAAGTATAAATGGTGTCTTCACATAAATGTATAAGACATTCATTTTAAGGAAAATGGATTCTGGAGTTTGGCCAGATAGTGTCTGAAAAGCAGCCAAAAAATGTCTAACATGCATTTCTTTATTGCTTTTTTAAAAAAACATCTCAGGACTTCATGAAGATGAGGGATGAAGAGTCTGCAAAGTTGTCGGGTTACTTTCAAGAAGTTGAAATACAACACAGTTGTCCTTTATTTTATATTTACCATTTTATGGTGACTGCAAACTTCAATTTGTCTTATTTTCTGACTTTAATAGAAATGTAAGTACAGTTGTATGAAAGTCTCAAAATCTGAATTGATTTGACTTTTAAGATCTATCACAACAATGAATCATTATGATTACACTTTGAAGCTAGATTTAGAAGATACTGCACTTCCTATAGTTTTACATTTTATTGCATCCCCAAATATTTTTCCCATCTTAAGGCCTTGTCATAAGAGAAAGACTCACCAGGAACCATTCCCGCCAGTGTGGATGTTGGGTAGCTGCCCTGTCCTGTGGGAGGGACATGAGGTGGATATCCAGGTAAAGTTGTGTTGGCCATATCCCGACCTGAACATACAAACGTACACATTAACACAATGTCCTGAAGTCTGACATCATTTTCATTTGTAAAAGTGCAAAATGAAATTTGTGAAAGCTCTATTCAAAGTATTCATCGCCCTATTTTTGTTTCATTTCAAAACAATAACACAACACACATACAGAGTCTTTGATAGCCAATTAATTTTGAACTCATTCAACCTTGATTAAAAAACTGTATTGTGTAAATTAATTCATTTAAAAAGATTAATATTGGTTTTCTGTCATGCATGAACAGTACTATTGCAACACCTTGCAGCAACATTTGCAGATAATATAACATTGTGTATAAAAGAAAACAAAGGTCATTCGGTCCGGCCCCGTACCGGTCTCTGTTAAACAGTCCATTTCTCTCCTAAGCCCTAAGAAGCTCCACATTGATAGCAGTAATTGGGGATGACGCTTGGCTGTGTTTCCCAACAACGTAAAGCCCTCGACCCAGCCGAGAACTGAAGCCTAAACACCCCCCCCCCACATTCAGGTTTTTGTTCAAGAAAAAGAGAGCGGGGTGGAGGCTTTAAAATGGAAACTGGCCGCCAGTTTAATTCTAATGAGCAGGACCGTTTCCATCAAAGCTTCGAGTCCAATCCTATGTGGACCATGACACAACAGATCTGCCAAAAAATGCAGCACAATGCAAAGACTAAACAGCATTTAGGATTCAATAAGATAAAGTTGACCACAACCCTTAATAAATGTATTTTTTGGTGATATGCCCGGTTTCAGAGACAAGGCTTAAGCCCTAGTCCCAGACTAAAATGAAAATTTGAGCTATCTTAACTGAAAATAATCTTATGTTAGTGCCATAATGTCCTCTTTGCAAATCTGAAGGGTATTTTAATTTATTAAAGTTGAGTTTAAAGAATTTATGGTTATTTGTTGTGTTTTCTGTAACAGTCCTCTTGATATTTTTGTTGAATGAATGGAGAATAAACAACTTTTTTTTAAAGTGGTATTATGAAGTGAAATATTTATTTTTTAATCTGATCTTTTGATTTTTCAGATTTTTGATCTGATTTTTGGCGGTTTAACAAATAGTATTCAAGTATTCCTATAGGTGTCCATAATTTTTCATTTGGAAATTTAGTTACATGTGGAATAGATTGATTTATGGCAAAGTATGTTGTACTATATGGACCTAAATGTACAAATTTAAAGCATAATCATATGTGACCCTGGACCTAAAGGTTAATTTTTCAAGATTTATAGACGGTTTCATCGGACGCACGCGATACACGTCTGGATCCGAACCTTACTTCCGGTTTCGTTTTTTTTAATGGTCTGACTAGTTGCTAAACTGATCTCTTGAACAAATGCCTCGTCGAAAATAACAAATGTTTTGGTTTCCTAGGTAATCGATGTGTTGTTTTTTTTGCTTGTTATATAAATAAACTACGTTTAAAGAACGTTGTTGTTATTTATTCTTAGCGGAGTTTACCAGAAGTTACGTGCGGACCGCGACAGCCGCTTGTTTATGTTGTTACTGCTGAAACCGTCTATATGTAATCTAAAAGTTGAATAAAAAGTTGTTTGATGATATAGGTTTGTTAGGATAGGACAACATTTGGCCGATATTATTGAAAAAAATCTGAATATTGAGAAAATTGCCTTTTAGGGAGCGTGCACACCAAAACTTTTATTCCCGCGGCCAGCGTATGTTTTCAATTGTTTCAAATAGAAGTTCGGTCTTTTTCAAAAAAGCCCACAGCTAGCATTTTTCCGTGCTAAAAGCCGTCGGGCAGCGTTTAGCGCCGAGAGAGAAAAATATTCAACTTTGTGTGAAAAGCTCTGCTCGTCAATGTCAGTTCTCACATGGCTTTCCAATTACAGTGGAGGAGGGGCGGGACATTACCACAGCAACCAACCGGCTCACAGCTGATGTATCACATCTACCAAAGTGCTTAGCTGAAAAAACAGCTGACATTCGGCGTCCTCTAGTCGTTTTCAGCCGCGTTCGAAAGTTTTGGTGTGCAAAACCCTTAAAGGTGCAGTGTGTAATTTTTAGAAGAATCTTCTGACAGAAATGCAAAATAATATACAAAACTATATAATCAGGGGTGTATAAAGACCTTTCATAATGAACCGTTATGTGTTTATTACCTTAGAATGAGATGTTTTAATCTACATACACTGAGGGTTCCCTAAAATGGAAGTCCCCATTTTGTGCCACCATGTTTTTACAGAAGCCCTTAATGGACAAACGTTTTTACTAAGTTATCTCTGGCGATTACATGTTTGTGCGTGTCGGCTACCGTAGCTTCTCTGTGTTTCAAAAGCAAGAGGTGAGCAGTAGACTGAATCTTTGATTGCAATTCGCAACCTCGCCACTAGATGCAAGTAAAATGTACACACTGCACCTTTAAAGTTGTCCAGATGAACTTCTTAGCTAATAAAATCCAATCACCAAAATAATATTGATATATTTACAGTAGGAAATTTACTAAATATCTTGATCTTAATTAAGATCTTAATATCCTATAATTTTTGGCATCAAAGAAAAAGTCAATAATTTTGATCCATACAATGTATTGTTGGCTATTGCTACTTATGACTGGTTTTGTGGTTTAGGGTCCCATATTAGTTCTGCACATGATTATTTAGTGACCTGGTCAAAACTAACAAAGTTATTAGTGAAATAACTGAACTGGATATTTACAATGATAACATGCCATATGCCTTTCTGGTTATCCAGACATTATTTATCACTATATAATGTAAAGTAAACTTTAATTTCCCAAAACTTTAAAACCCTGGGAAAACCCTTCATTTAGTGGTCTGATGTTTGTGTAATATTCACTGGTTAAGCTGTATGACTAAAGACTGTGTTAAATCTGAAGTTACTGTGTAGAAAGTCTTCATTCCAGCTGTCATGAGCTCTGTTAGTCCTGAACTCTTAATTAAAACGCATTACAGTATATCTGTCCTAGATAAAAACACATCTGCCGATGCTCTCTATAGATACTGTACATCTCTCTTATCAACCCTGCTGTGAACACATCACATCTAGTATGATGGATAAGACATCTGAAGGTAACTCTGTGATCCATTTGAGTGTTGAGCTTTTTTACAGTAATGCTACTGCGTTAGCAGCGCAAAAGGTCATGGCTTCATTCCCAAGGAACACATGCATTGATAAAATATAGACCTTAAAATTGATGTAAGTCACTTTGGACAAAAGTGCGTGCCAAACGCATGAATGCAAATGTAAGAATGCATGTTGAGTCATTACATCAGGACCTTACTGTCGTTGGAAAGGCTAAGGATACAAAGATCAGGTTGACCTTTATTATTAGCCGAAAGAGTCAACAGGGTTGGGAAACGCTTCACCACAAACAGGGACACAGCAATGAGGCTACAGCAAACTTTGACCTCTATTTGGCGATTTATCACAAGCCAAAAAACACGGCACCCTAATTAATTACGACTAAGCAAAGGATGTTTGCAGAGCCAAATCGCTGAAATTCCCTGGATGCACAGTGAAAGTCGTTTGTTATCAAATGTGTGCTCAAAGGTTAGTTTGCTTTCCGTGTGGATGGAATGAGCATTAATTCGGGTGACTGGGAGCGTGCTGCCCTCGGGTGAACACAGGAATGAGAACCTACCGCCTTTTTTTTTCTAGGTGCCAAAAACATTTTCAAGCAGCTTTGTGTTTAACTGCACGAAGCTTAAAGAAATCATTGAACCATAAAACACTTACAGTGATACAAGTTGTTTAGGATCTAGTGTTAGCGATGCAACTTTGAAACTATAAATCTTTCTCAGGTAAATATACTGTATGTGCTATAATGTTGAGTCGTATTATTCATAGGACGAGTGTAGGACACAGAAGATCTCTATCTGTGAGGGCTTTCACAGTTCACCAAGAACCTGCATCTCCTCTGGCACGGACCGCTTCATGAATCATTCATTTTTAATAGATTATGCAAATTCCCCTGCATATAGTCAACAAGATCAATAACTGTGGGCATTTTAATTGGGGTTGGAAAACATTTTAAGGATGAGTGTAATCTGTGTTTCTTTTCCCGGAAAGCATCTATTCATCTCAAAATTGGATCTCGGCCTAAACAAGGAAATCGTTTAAATAACTTTGCCCGGCTTGAATTTCTATCCGGTACATTTATCATATATATTTAAACGTTCATATAATCAAATTGAAAGATGTCTATATTTCTATACATTTAACTTTTTTACTGAGGTCATTTTGAATGTTTGTAATGTCTTTGGTGCAAAAATCATACTAATTTAGCCTTTTCCAACCTTTCTGTGACACCATAATTTGCACCCTGATGCATTTTTTTAATAACGTCAATGCACAGATCAGGTTTGTAAATACAGAAATAAATGTGATAATATGTTTAAAATACAATACTGTACAAACCTGATTAATACAAACAAGTACACAAAATATTCTGTTTCTCTGTCTCTCTGTCTCTCTGTTTCTCTCTCTCTCTCTCTCTCTCTCTCTCTCTCTCTCTCTCTCTCTCTCTCTCTCTCAGTAGGCAGACACACACACCCAGCACAGGCTCTAATGGCTTCTGCATAATTATGTGAATTTTAATAAAAGCGCTGTATATTTATCTTTGACCTGAAGATGGTTGTGAAACTGTCAGTAAACTTTACACATTTCACATTAATAACTGGCACAACAAGCGAGCAACGTTTTAATTAACCGTCCTATCATTTATTATTAGCGGGAGCGAGACAAAGAAACAAATACAGCACGTTGCCTGTCCGCCGTCAGCAAATGATGAATTTGTTTATGTAAATGCAAATATTTGATAGAATTCAGGGCTGCCATGCGGCAGCGGAGGGAACAAACGACTCGTTTAGTTTTAATTTTGGAAGTTTGTGATGTTGGTTTCAGGTCCGTTTTTAGACCAAAGTCAAGACCTTACTAGTTTAGATTAACAAACTAGGTATGTAAACTGCAAATAAACCATAACAGTTTGACAAAATGCATGCTGGTGTCAGCAGTTGCCGATTAAGGGTAATAACACAGATCGAGTGATCTTACCTACAGGGTAGCTCTGTGACACGCTGGGTCCTAGGTCAGAGGTCGTGCTGGAGGATTTAACTTCGTCTAAGCCTGCGTTCAATGACGGGAGGTTGTACTCACTCGCCTAGAAAAACATCAAGAAAAACATCTGAGCATCTTGATTGTAAACTTCAAGCAATTATTAGGTTTTGCCATCTAAAACATTTTAGGGTGTAACAACTGGCAACCACCCACCGTAAGTTTTGCATGGTCAGGTGCTACTCGGATTTAATGAATTTTGAAGGGTAGCCCTGACACCTCAGATGTTGTAAATGCTCATTTGTTTTAATCTTTGCACTTACAGCTATTAGAGCTGCTTTAGAAATGACAGCGATAAGATTTATGATACGGCAACCCCCTTCCATTACAGGCATGCTCCTCAGACCGTGTCAGCAGATGGGGGGGATTTTGTTCCCCTCACTCTTTTGTTATTTAATGAGATGAGACTTCCGGCGTCTGCGTGTTGAAAATGTCTGTCCAAAGTAAATGTGTGTGCGTGTCACATGGGAGGTTTCTGACCTCGGCCTTGTCTGTCTCTATCACAGATAAACTCTAATTGTGGGCTACAACTGTTTGCGGCGACCCTGCCTGATGTTTGCCTCTTTTCGGAGGAGTCTGTGAAGCAGAACAGGCCTTTTCTCATGCAGATGGGAGAAATGGTAAAAGGGTCGAGCACATGGATGGCAGAAGTGTGGGAGGAGAGTCTATCACGCTTAGCATCTCTAGAATGGCTTTTTAATGCCCCTAAACACAACCAAGACCCTGGCTCGGTTTCAAAACCTGGTGTGCTGCCTACATAAACTCTTAAAAATAAAGACTCTAGAAGGGTTCTGTGCAGTGATGCCTTGGAAGAATCATGTTTGGTTCCCTAAAGAACCTTTCAGTTAATAATTATGTTTAATTATTTATTCTTAATTTTAATTATTATTAGTTATTAAATAATCATTTTGCTAAAGGTTCTTTATGGAACCAAACAGCATGACAAAAGACCATTGAAAAGTGTTCATGTTTAATATAGGGGTAAAGTCAGAGGTGCTCTCCTAAAAGCAAAGACTGTTTCAGTAGGTTGCCTTATTTTAGGGGTGTAAGAAAATATATATTTTTGCAATACTGTATCGATTCTCAAAAATGCAATATTCATATTTTTTTCATTGCAAGATTTATGGAAGTTGTTTCTTTTGGAGTTTACATCCTGACCAAAAAAAAATGCATTTTTTTTATTTATTTTTTTGCTAAGTTTTGCACATGGTAGTGTGTTCGCAATGACAGCTTTCCTAAAAGAAGAAATATCCCAATATATTGCCAGACTTCATAGTCTTCATAGCAACATATTGCATCGCAACCCACATGTCTTCTCGATACATAGCCCTACTTATTTTTTATTTATTTACATTTTTTATTTTAAATTTGATTTTAATTTTGACATAGTTCAATGGTTGCATCGCAATTATTATTTGCAGAATATGTAATCCCATAATGTCAGAAAAATAAAGGTTTAAAAGTGTACCTTTTCTGTCATTGGTGTGGTACCCTCAGAGGTTCATTTTTGTACCGTTATGGGTATACAACACATTGAAATGTTGTACCTTATACCCTATGGACCAATTTTGTCCCATTTTAAATTAAGGGTTTAAAACATTTAACTGTACATTTGAAGGTACACCATAGTCCTTAATGTACAGTAATAGGTACAACATTGCATTATGTTCTGTTTACTTGTAAAGGTAGAAAATGGAACCTTAGGGTACCATGCCAGCGACAGAAAAGGTAAAAAGTTTTAAACATTTCTTAAGAGCATAATGCATCAAATAAAACCTGTCCATGCACTCAATATTTGAGCATTTTCATTATCTTTGCAAATTATTTAGCATTACAAAATTGAATTCTTTACCCAGTACAACTCATAGTTTGGTCAAAAAATTGACAAACCCAACTGTTGGGTTGTAAATAACCATGTGCTGGGTTGTTGTTATCCAACAATGGGTTAAAACAACCCAGCATTTGTTTGTGTATTTATGCTTGCTAGATTTTTTGTCTTGTTGATTGTTGTGTCACTGACTTGCATGAACACCACAAACTACTAACGTCAATTTAGTAAAGTCGAGTCTTTCTTGTGTTTCACATGAGGAATATTATATACAGTATGAAGTGCATAGTTTCTTCCTCTTTTAATAAGAGATAAACCCAGCCGTCGGGCTTAATTCAACCTAGAAAAAGAAATTTAATATTTGACCCAACAGAAGGTTAAAACAACCCAGCATTTTGGGTTAAAATTGGTTGGGTTTGTCATTTTTTTTATCCAACGCTGGGATGAAAATAATAATTTTTAGAGTACATTTGTTAGGTTTTATTTCGCTAAGATGCTGCCTAGGTAAACAGCACGCAGGAAACCAACTCTCTGTCTTTAAGTAGATCCACAAATTATAACCCGACAGGGACGGAGAGATAATAATACAATGGTGGTCTGCATTAGAAATGGATAAAGGTAAAATTAGGTCTATAGAGGGGGAAAACAGCCTGATTAATATTGCTTTAAATGAAAACTGATTTTTCTAGAGCGTTCCTTTACCCCATTTTTTCCCGTAAAGGCTTTCCGTGTTGCCTTCGTCTTTTTTCCTCCTTTTTAATACCCTCTTTGACGGCCTTTGTGATTGCGAGTCATTTCCAATTCATTTCGGTATTGATCTTGCAGTGAAAATCAGTTTTGTAATTAGCTGCAAATTAGGGCTTCTTCTGGAGGTGAGCGCTGTCGGCCTGATTAATCGCTGGAATAATGTCTCCCGATCGCCCCCAAATTAAAATGAACTCAATTACGCCGTTCCCTTTGCTTTACGGCTCTGACTCGGTCTTTCAGGGAGAGAAATTAATCGTCACTTGTTGTTTAATAGTCTAATGAAAGTAAATAAAGGTTATCCATTATAATAAATCCAACACTTTAATAAAAAATCGTACATAAAGGGGTTCATATGCTGGTGCTCGTGTCCTGTTTATTCATTTATTTTCTGTGTGCTTTTCCACATTTAGATATTGTGAAGCGGTTCAGACGTAATGTTACAGGAAATGACATCATTTCTCATATGCTCAGGTTGTTTCTATGAGCCGTGATGGTGGTATTGCTCATCTTGTGTTGTTTTTCCAGATAACATTTATTCCATCAGAAAATCAATAAACTGTCTGATCCTCAATGCATAATCTGTGTACTGTAGCAACACTATTGCTTGCCGATAAACATCACATATGTTGGTTTCCACATGAACCATACTGTAATACCTATTGTATTTTTATTTGTTTTCTTGATACCGTCACAAATTTCCGCGTATTTTCGTGAGTATATCATGAATTTCTGTTAATGTGTCATTGTCACGTATTGGTTACTGAACTGTTTTGTCCTTATTTTATTACCATTGCCGCTCTGTATCCATAACGCCAGGCGACAATGTTTTAAAATTTAGAAAATGTTAAATCTTTGACCACTGCTCCTACAACACAAGCCCCACAACACAACAACCCAATCTCATGTAAATTCGTGTTATATTCACAAAATATTTAAATAAACGTATTTGTGTTATTGACATGGTTTTTCGCTGTTTTTTGTATGACTTTCTTTATCGTGTCTTTAATATTTTGTTTTCTCATTGTTGTTTCCTTTACAATTGTTAGAATCACTTTTTGTGACATCCTTACCCAAACCCCAACTCCAAGTGAGATTAGTTTTAAAAGCGGACGAAAAACATGTAGAAACCATGCATAAAATGACATCCTAATGCAAACCCCGAATCTAACCCCAAGTGACAATGATTTAAAAATAGGAAAAAACTATGAGAAAAAAAAAATGACAGGAAAAAGAAAGTCGTGCAACACACACGAAAAACTATTTATAGAAATTCGTGTTGGGTGACACAAAAAGACATTTGTGCTGCAGTGGCATGAAAAACAGCAGAAAATTGTGTCAATAACACAAATACATTAATGAAATATTTCACACAGAAAGAGAGAGACGGTCTGTCACTTACCTGTTCTGGTTTGATGTGATCAGAACTGGGAAAGACATCTGGGAATGTTGGTCTCTCAAACACTCGGTCCAGGGCTTCTAACTGTTGTTGTGTGAAAGCGTCCGCTCGTAGATGTTTCCTCAGACTCTCCACACTGCCCTGAGAATCACTGCTCTGTGCTGAACCTTCTGAACCATCTACACAAAAAGATAAAACACCATTCAGACTCTTCTGACTATTTGAGAGCTTCTGCACTGTAAAACCTAAAAGTTAACTAAACTCAAACCATTTAAGTAAACCGGTTGCATTAGTTTTAAAACACATACATTTGAGTACTGTGAACTTAAATAAATTGAGTCATATGCAGTTATGCACTTATTATTAAGTTCACACTACTTAAATATAAGTGCATAATTGCCCATGACTCAAGTTCACAGTACTTAAATATATATGTTTTAAAACTTAAATGGCCTAATGCAACCGGTTTACTTAAATGGTTTGAGTTAAGTTAACTGTAAGGTTTTACAGTGATTTAATTGAGGATAGCACAGATGCATGTCCTTCAGTTTCTGAGATGCTATTAGACGTCTTGGGTAGATTTTTTTTATTTATAGTAATGTTCTGACTCAAAAACTAATTTTGTAATGTGCTTAAGATGTAAGGCAGTGGTCTCCAACATGGTGCCCGTGGGCAACAGTCTGCCCGCACGGAGTCTGTGAGGTGCCCGCCAAAGCGCATTCTATTAATAGCCTCATTTTTTATTGCCTTTTTTTCTATTAGCTTGACTTCTTTTATGTTAACATTTTAAACAATTATAAAACATATCAACAAGTAAAATAAAATAAAACCAACAAGTAAAACAAAAACGTTTTGAGTAGTCTATATCAAAAAGGTAGCCCTCCAGATTGTTTTATCCATTGTGGGAGCTCTTGCTCACAAAAAGGTTGCGAGACCCGTGCCGTGGCGTGACCTAAGGTCTATTGTGCATTTTTTTTTATACTTTACAAATTGTAATACAATTCAATAAAAATGTTGTAAAGCTGCTTCGCAACAATGCACACTGAAAAATGCTATGCAAATAAGGTTGAATTGTGTTCAATATTTTGTAAAAATAAAAAAATATTAGCTGTAAAGTTTAGCAACAAATCTAGTATTTCACAGGTGATGTCCATAGCTGGGCTTTGTGATGCTATCCAAACTTTGCACTGATCAATCAAGCAATGTTATGAGTTGGGACAGAACCATCCGTTTAACTGGTCTGTGGTCATGTTTAAAAAACTATGTGTTTGGGTAAGAACGTGTGAAGTTTATTTTCTTTTTCCTAGCCATGTATCACTGATTTAATACTCCAGAGCCTCTTTATTGTTGAGAGGACAGACCCACACAAACCTGCTGTTATTGTTCACACTATCGGTTAAACGACGCTTCACAAACACAGCTCTTTTCCTCAGTTTTCCTCTAACCTGATTACATTCAGCAGTCGAGGAAAATTCCCTCAGCTCTGCCTCTTTTCTCACCCCGGAAAAACGCTTTAAAGGACCTTTAAATATCTTCAACTCCTGCGTTCCCTGGAAAGTCGCGTCTCCCTTACAAATGTGTCACTCTAAATTTGCAGCATATTATGTTCTGTGTGCAGCCCACAGGCCTTGTGATGTATGACAGGGACTGCCTTTATTGATCGAGAGAGAGAGAGAGAGAGAGAGGGAGAGAGAGAGAGAGAGAGAGAGAGAGAGAGAGAGAGAAGGGAGAGAGAGAGAAGGCAGGTGTACACTGTACCTTTATGTCCTTTGCAATCTTCGTGATTGTTACTTGCCTTGCCTAACTGAATGTCTCTCATCTCTCTCTTTATCTTTATTAATCCTTCTCTCTCTCCCTCACACACACACACACAAAGGCTTGCATTAGTTTTTTATTAGATGATTATTGCAGGAGCTATTGCAACCTCAATCCGTTTTGCACTCCTAAAACTTCTGGCTACAATCAACGTTTGTCCACATGGAAAAGCAAAAATGCTTACGGTCTTATCTGATTTTATACAGAGTAATTGTTGGCATGATTTCAGATCAGTGGGATTTTATGCTGTGTTTGGTTATGACACAATGTAAGATTCATAACAAATGCAATTAATGCAATCTTATACACCAGAGGTCTTCAACCTTTTCAGACAAAGTACCCCTTAATGAATATGTCAAATTATGGATTTACAACATATGACGGTTATGTTTCAAAGATTTTACAATTATGACAAATTTATACAAAATTATACACAAATACTTATAGTAACATAACATTTAAAATTTACTAAATAGATTTTAATAGGGGAACCTTCATTTCAATCAAGTTTTTTTTATAATTTCTATTACTAGTATTTAATGCATTTTTGTTGGATGCCTAATTTCTTTTATTTTTAATAAAATTGAATTTAAACTATATTTGGAGGACCCCCAGTAAAACCGCCACAGACCCCCAAGGGGCCCAGATCCCCTATTTAAAGGGGACATATCATGAAAATCACACTTTTTCCATGTTTAAGTGCTATAATTGGGTCCACAGTGCTTCTATCAACCTAGAAAATGTGAAAAGATCAACCTGGTAAACTGGTAAACCATTCTCTGCAAGCATGTGAAAAAATAGCTCAATTAAATTTGGCTCCCCCTGTGATGTCAGAAGGGGATAATACCACCCCTTAATCTGCACTATCCAACCACGGCACTGCCATTTAGTCCAAAGATCAGCTCATTTGCATTTAAAAGGACACACCCAAAACGGCACATTTTTGGTCATACCTAAAAGTGACAATTTTAACATGCTATAATAAATTATCTATATGATATTTTGAGCTAAAACTTCACATATGAACTTTGTGGACACCAAAGATTTATTTTACATCTTTGAAAGTCTTGTGAAATGTCCCCTTTTAGACCCAGGTGTAAACCAAAACTCTAAAAATACTTGGGTAGAAATTTCAACAAATATTACAATTGGGTTTAAACAAACCTATGATGTGTTGTTTGAACTCAAAAGGCTAAATCAGTTCCATCAATAGTTGGGTCAAATAGTGTATTTTTCTGGGTTAGTTTGTTGGCTCTGGCCATCTTTTAATTAACTATGGATTGAAAACAACCCAGCATTTATTTTTTTAGAGTAAACGGTTAGCAAAATATGTCTCAATAAACATACAATTATACAGTGTGTTTTTAAAGAAATATCAGGGAGGAGGAAAGGAAGGGAAAGAAATGAAATGAAATGAAGGAAGAAAAGAAAGAAAGAAAGAATGAAAGAAAGAAAGAAAGAAAGAAAAAAGAATAGAATAGATGTATGGGGTGACAGAGAGTGAATGAAGTGTCAATGAGTCTCCTGGCTCATCGTGTCTATAATGCTCACATTGAACTCACATTTTTCACTGCTGCTGAATTCAATTGATCAATCATGTCTGTCTAATGGCACAATTTCAGCAGGTTATTACCACCGAGCTCGTCACTGTGACCTTTTCTTTCTGCACAGCTCAGTGTTTCACACACTCTGGACATTGCTCTCTCTCTCTCTCTCTCTCTCTCTCTCTCTCTCTCTCTCTCTCTCTCTCTCTCTGTGTGTGTGTGTGTGTGTGTGTGTGTGTGTGTGTGTGTGTGTGTGTGTGTGTGTGTGTGTGTGTGTGTGTGTGTGTGTGTGTGTGTGTGTGTGTGTGTGTGTATCTAACTAGATGTCTGAAGAAAATGTGAGTGGTGATTGCCAGTGCAGAACCTGACTTCATGATGTCGGGGTCATGTGAGTAGTTGCCAGGGTGTTACTATGTGGTTTCCATAGTGTTCTGAATAGCTGCACCATTGCTACGTGGTTGCTGGGTTGTTGCTAATTGATTGCTTGTTGCTTTGACTTGCAATGAAGTCAGATTATTTAAAAATGTACAGTTATTAAGATATCATTCATGTCTGTAGTGTAAACAATGCATGACGACGAGTGAAGTACCGAAGTTGAATACTTAAGAGTTTGGGATTTGCTTAAATGAGCAATAGTGATATTTGCTTTCAGTCTGTTACAGCTGCATGTTTCTGAAGAGGCGTTTGGTGTGGACTGCTCCCGTGGGGGTCTTTCAGGTGGAGTGGGTATTTGCACTATTGGGCACAGGGGCAAATGAAGTCATTAATTAGGTGCCATTAGGGAGCCCGGGCTACAGACCTGATCAATACAACTGCATCTGTCATTTACAGCAGCGACAATAGCTTCCTACTCACTGATAAACAACACACACATGCATGGCTATTACTGCACAGACTCGCTGTGGCTTTTTGGCGTTTGCCATCAACTTAACAATTCAGCTGCTTAGAAAAATAAATGACCAAATCAGCATCCAGTCCCCACTTTGTCCAGAAAACCAGCGTAATAGTGTTATGGTAAAATCTGCTTTAACCTTATAGCCTAAAGATGATGGTGTTTCATTAAATAATAGAGATTACTAAGTCCCTACTATACAACCTCATTGTCTATAACTACATACATAATACGTCTTTAATATGGTTTTATAATTTTATAGCACTGAAACTGCCCTCTTAAAAGTCTATAATGATATCTAAATTTTGACAGATGCTGGTAATGCTGTAATCTTACTCGATCTTAGTTCAGCTTCCAACCTGGTCAATCACAACGTTTTACTCTCTTACTCAAAAAACTGTGTTGGTTTGGGAGGTTCTGTGTTAAATTGTTTCCAGGGTTTCTTAACAAACTGAAAGTTTGCTGTGCGGATAGGTAACCACTCATCTTCAAATGCCCACCTTAATTGTGGGGTCCCTCAAGGTTCCATCCTTGGTCCAACCCTGTTTATAATTAATATGTTGTCACTGGGCTCTATTTTTAAAAATTCAAAATTTCATTTATTTGCTGATAATACTCAGCTGTAAATTTCTTTTTAAGCTTGGGGATAAAATGGAAATGTTATATGTGTTTTCAAGATTTTAAAGTGTGGCTTAAGAATAACTTTCTGTCACTAAATGAAGCTAAAATAGAAGCAATAGTGTTTGGCACTACTGATGCCTGCTCTTCTAAGGTCCCGATTGTGGACCTGGGTGTTTCAGCAAAAATTGTTCACCCCATGTGTTAAAAAGGTGGGTGTGTTATTTGATTTCAACCTAAAGTTAAGATAAACTGTGTGATCAAAACGTGTTTCTTGCATCTGCACCGTTTGGCTAATGTGAAAATCTTTCTTTCGACCTAGTCCTTTGGAAAATGTATTAATGCTTTTATTTTAAATATATTTGATTATTGCTATTTGCTGTACTATGGGATCAGTCAGTCTTCCATGGAGCGATTGCAATTGGTTCAAAATGAGGCAGCAAGGCTATTGATGGGCAGTCAAAAGTTTCAACTCATTACTCCTATCTTGAACACATTGCAGTGGCTATCTGTCAAACTTAGAGTAGAATATAAGATCTCAATGTTGGCATTTAAAGCAGTACACAATCTGGCATCATTATATATCACTAAGTTGTTGCATCCTCACATCTCAGGGAGATCCCTTAGACATTTTTATGCACTTTCACAGTACTTAGATTGAAACTGAAACACTGTGGCGATTGATAACGCATGTCATACTTTTGTTGCTTTGTATTTTGAAAGCATTTGTCCACATTGTATGTAGAAGAGCATTCTGTTTCCGGTTTGAAAAGATGTGAGCTTATGAAAGGTGCGTGTTTCATTAAGGCAAGACTCTCTGATCTTTTTCTTCTTATTAGGTTCCCAAAGTAAAGTGCTCAGATAGTTGATCAAGACCGCAGCAGGGTTTCTTCAGCCATTTTTTTCTCATTAGGGCTTATGTAATGGCTTTTACCTGGAGCCTGAATGGCGCGCCGTTGAGCCGCTGGCACACAGTTGCGATGTGTGCTGTCCCGCTGCTGTGGTATTGATCTATGACTGAGTGGAGCGGATTTCTTCTGACGTGAGTCAGTATTAGGACTGAAGTAACGAGGGAACAAGCTCTATCAAAGCAGATAACACCACAGAATTCACACCTATAGGGCTTGACCCCATGAGTGAGAGAGAGAGACTGACTAATAATATGAGGTAAAAAAACTAAAGCTCTTTCTCAATCTGCATGTCCTACCCAATTAAAATACATGCGTAGTATTTTGGATTGTTTAATAAGTCGTAGGATTGGTGACAAGCGATGTTATGAAATTGTTGCTCGATAAACAGAATGATCTCTATACAACATTGTTAAGCCACATCAGCATGTCTTGGAGAAAACAATCTCATCCATAATGTTCATAAATGTTTATGACAATAATTATTGCAAGGTGTATTTTTTACAGCAAAAAATTAAATGTACGTTGTCCGGCATAAACACAAGCACCCAGTTTAATGTTACGAGAAAAACAGCCAACGCTCAGCTGAAACTGGAGCAGAACTGTGTGCTATTGGGGTTGGTTGCTGTAAAAGCGCTCTCATCTTTTTAATGGTCTGCTCTTATCAGACAGCTGTGAAGGGGTTGGTCGTGATGAGGAGGGGCTCGGTGTGGATGTTAGATGTTAATTTGTGTGGTAATAGCTTTTCTCCGCGGAATTGCAAATTCTCTTAAATGTCACTTCCAGCTTCACAGCTCAGACAGCCAGGGTCCATGTGGATACCAGGTCTCTCTCTCTCTCTCTCTTTCTCTCTCTCTGTATCATGCTACTTTTAATTTGCAGTAATACAGTAGCGCTGTCAGATTAATGGCTGGTGTGACACCTGTGTCCCTGCGGCCGCTCTCTCAGCTTTGCCGTGTACATAACGCATGTCATGGTGCATTATCTCTCTGCTCGGCTCGTAATGGGGCCGTGTCGGAGGACGCTGCTGACTTCACACTTACTGTAAGACCCGCAAGAGCTCTCAACCTCTCTGGGCCTGCCGTCACAACCGGGGCCACAACAACACCCATCTGTGACATTACATCAGATACTTGCTGTTGTTGTTTTCTCTGCGAATGTCTAGTGTGCTGCACCATATACACAGTTGTGATGTAAAGCTGTGGGGTTCGCATTTACAGCTCCTTTACACTTAAAACTAGTGCGCTTTAACAGTCAAAAAGTAAAGGTGCAATAAAATGGTCATTTTACTGCGATGCCATTGAAGAAAAATTCTGGTTCCTAAAAGAATAATTTATTTCATACCTTTTTATAATCTAAAGGAACTACAAACCATCTTTTGTGAAACAGAAGGTTCTTTATGGAACCATACTCCCAAAAATAATTCTTCTGGCATCCTGTGGCACTTTCATTTTTAGACAAAGATCTCGCACATGCTTTGCATTTAAGATCTTTTGCATTATGGCATTACAGGCTTTCACTTTCTATTTTTACTGGATGTTGCTGGAGGGAAGACGCTGTTTCAAAGCATCTTAGAGTTTGTGTGGTTGCATGTTTCTCTGGCAAAGATAAAGTGCATCTATTCTGTACTCCAGGTGTCTGCTGTCTTAGAGCTGTGCATGTGCGTGTGTGTCACACACTGTAAAAAAATTCCGTAGAAATTATAGTGACATTGCAGCT